>NW_023998624.1:0-5117 GCF_014805625.2 Glossina fuscipes | reverse complement strand
ATTTTACTGTGGGCGTAGAACCGAAAAGATAAGTAAGACAGCGTAGTGTAACAATTGCAGAGGAGAACCATTGTCGTACAGGGACATATGAGCAAAGAATAGCTTTCATAAAATTGTTTAAAGATCTCATGTCGGTTACACCCCGTTCAATATATTTGTGACATTTTCCAGACTTTCTGATCAGTCAAGAGAAGATACGTAGTCTAGGCCCTAGCAATTTCCCTTCTGATGAATAAAATTAGAAGGAAATCGATTTTTTGTCAAATTTCAGGAACTCAACTGTCTTAGGATAAGAACAAAATCGAAATTAAAAAATTTCGAAGGAACGAAATTATTCTGTTTGAGTAGGAACGACGCGTAACTTTATTATATTTATCGAACGTCTGCAGTAGCATTGATTAAAAAAAGCGAAGCGAAAGATTTTATGCGTTCTCTACGTAAAACGTAGTTAATATTTCCACACGTTTCCTTTTCACTTCTCTAACGGCCCAAACAAGGAAAGAATGCTTACAGCACACTTCTCCAGCTCAAATTTTTAAAATTATTTACTTATTATTATTTTCATATCCTACACTACTTGTGGTACAAGCTATATTAACTTAATGCGATCGTATGTAAAACGCAGAAGGGCTTAAAATGGATCCAACTTCTATTAAATCGACCGATTCAGAATCATAATCCGAATTGACCTAAGCCTGTCTGTCCGTCAAGTGTCTGCCCATGTAAATTTCTGTTCAAGCTGCAGGTCATTGAACATAAAACTTAAGTGGACCGAATGCGAACTACATTGGTCTATTTTTTGGACCCCGCACCATATAAGATTTCGCAATAAATAGTAAGCCCCTCAGAAAAAGGTTTAACTTTTAATATTCTATAAAGGAAATTGGCCCATAGTAACAATTTAGCAAAAGAAATCAATTTTGATCGCATAGATGTAATTTTTTAGACCTCAACATCATGTAAAGTAAGTCTTTATATGAAACGAAATTCCAATTTCTAATGTTTTACGACGGAAACTGAAAATTAATAAAATTTTTGCATGTGTTCTTTCGGGCAGCCTTTGCTTGAAAATAATATATAATTTTCAGTGTATTATTACCAAGCCAAGTGAATAACGGTATTAAGTGATGCAGTGAAACACGGTAAATTAATTTTTTAACGTTTGTTATGTTTCGCTTTGTTGATGATTTCGTACTGGCTACTGATCCTTTGACTATCGTTTATAACTAAACTTGAATCGTAACTTATTTGTGCTTACCACTAGGGTATTTAATAAGTCGAGCTTAATGTATAATGTATGTTATTGCGCAAAGATAAGTTATTGCTTAAAGCTAGAGTTGTGTTAAACTAGGTTATTAGAATTGGGGTAAAGTTTTTTAATGCGCAAAACTTGTGAAAGTTAAACTTAAGTTAAAACGTAAGTAAAATAAAATTGCTCAAAGCAATAATGCTACAGCGAAATGAGGTTACGTAACTAATTGTTGGCCTATGGAGTCTGAAATTGTTTTCTTTTATAAGATATTGATCGACAGGCAATGGTTCTTGAACCCTAACATTAAAGTTAACGACAATCTGAACGATAAGAATAACAATGAAACTGATATTCATTTCACATATAGCAGTTTTTACTAACGATGTCATCTCTGTGATCTTCACTTCAATATCTTTTCTCTTCGTATGGTAATACCGATCGTGGTGACTATAATAACAAATGTGGCAACACCAAAAAAGAATGGGAGAAAAAAATTTTGATTTAATTTCCTATTGTTCAGTTTATAAAGTATATGAGTGATCATCCTTTGCAAAAGAAGCCGTTATTTAAAAAAAACAAGTTAATTAAGAGGAATCCGTTGCTTAGTAAAAAGATTAAAAATAACTGAATTAAGTTCGTGTGAAATTGCGATAGTATTCTATAACTTTGTGTAAAATAATTAATAATAGATTTACAAGTGAGTATAAAACAAAAACAACTTTAGGCATAAATAAATGAAGAAAAATAATAAGTTTAACCTGAGCAGAGAAGAATTAAGAAAAAAGTCGTCTTCTTCGGCCATATTGGCATCGATAATAAATCACTTCGAACTGAGTGAAAAAAAAAATATTCGCTATGAAGCGAATCTTTAATGAACTCTGCGAAATTCATTTTCATTTAGTATACTTAATTTTGATTAATTTTATTCGTATATGAATATTCCAGAATATTCTAGGATATACAATGGATTACATTATCGACATTTATTCAAACATTTGGTGAACATAAAATGGGGATATCTTTAATACGAAATAGACAATGAAAGGAAAAGAAATATTTGCTCCATATCTATCAACTCTTTGTTGTTTTTTCATACATATAAAGTTGATATGACACTATAGCGCATATTCTATATATACGCTTATGCTTTTTATGGTATTGCAGTTGAGCGTAATTCTTGCCCATGCAGGTAATAAGAACGAAAGAGTAAGCAGTCAAATAACTGCTAATTCAGAGCGCTACTACTATTGTTCTTAATAATAGAAACACGAAAAATGCCAGTGCTTCTATTGATTCGTATTTTGAAGAAAATATTGGGACATCTTCCCATTTAGTTGTCTCTGACATAATACAACCGTAAGTGTGCTATATTCAAAACTAGAAATCAAACGCAAATATAACAATTCACTTAATGTGTGAAAGAAGTTTTTTCTTTCTGGAAATTTTGTAGGTGATGTGCAAATATAAGATGACGTTTCATTTTCCATCATAATTTAAATAATAACATCGATTAAAAGTTAGTGTAATGAATTGCCACCTTTCAAGGATCATAAAATTAATTGTTATATGTATTTTGTAAAGTTTTTGTCATTTTGCTTCAAATTTTGTATCCAAATAAAAATATTAGTCTTGCGGCAAAACAATGCAATTAGTTAATGAAAACCATAAGTGAGAGAAAATTGAAGATAAATTATTACGATTTTTAAAATGTTTTTTTTATACTATGGATATGGATAGACAGAAGACGTTAGCGTGCTTAATTTATCTGAATTTAATTTAATGTATATCGCGGCGTTCAGTTTAACAATTTACCCAAAATTTATGCTAACAAAAGACAAGTAACACAAGTAAGAAAATTATGGCCGGGCAACGACGACCATTACATGCTCTACATCACTTTGTCTAGTATAGTCGTTCACTCGTTTTGATAATAACACAAATCAAAAAGTACACGTTATTTTATATATATAACATATATATAAGAGTTAACTTTTCATGATAACGCCTACATAAGTTAGAGTCCAAAAAACATGGACCTATGCAATCCAAAATTTGTACCATCCAATTTTTTTCTGTTGAAACGCTCCTATTTGCTATTCAGATATCATGATATATCTTTTATGAAGCCCATATGGTTCAAACGAGATCCACTTAATTTTATTTTATTGTTATCATGAACAATTTTTAAAACACAAAAAATTTAATAATTACGCGTTTTTGGCATATAAGGTATACCCCTATATATACGTCTAAGGATTCTTCTAAATCGTATCGAAAATATAGACCTACATGATCTAAATTTCTTTGTCAATTTAATATTATGAGGTAACTTTCAAAATGAAATATTGCAAAGTCGACGGTTTTACCATATAAAGCATCCATTTCTGGGAGCGTGTTCAAATAATTCTCGCAGATGGTTGAGAGTTTTCACATCAATTTGCAATGCCATTTTCAATAGCGTTCGTCCTTGGGCCAAAGTACGCCCGCGTATCAAATTTCATCCGAAATTGAGGCACAACACAAATTGATGTGGGCAGACATGCAACGAACAGATGGACAGATAGGCTTAGTATGATTCAGAATAAGTTTGTGAATGCAATTATATATGAATGTAAAAATAAACGACGAGACTATCTTAAGCCGTTCCAGGTTTTATATAGGTCCATACAAACTTGGTGAATCATGTACCATAGGTGGTGTGTAATTATTGAAAAGAAACAAAGTCAATTAGAACAAAAATGTTAAAAATACAGAATAATATGTTGATTCGAATTCAAACAAAGTAAACAAAATAATTAAAATTGTTCTTAAAGAAATGATTCGTCGCTTTTTTTAATCGACCCTACGTGTTGGTAGATAATCAAATTAATCAACTTCCATGATGTTGCATATGCTTGGTTTAAAACGTCCTATATATCGGATAAATGAAAGGAATTTTTTTGTTTTTTTTTTCTTCATTGATCATTAAAAAAGTGATATGGAAATATAATCAAAAATCGATTGTAAAAAAAATGATCGATTTCTAAAATACATTAGTGCACTAGTGCAGCGCTCGCAGGCTTGATGGACTTATCTTTGCCGTTTTGAAGCCCCGCAATTTTTCGGTTGCAAACAACGGGCGCCCACGCAGATATTGGCGAACTATAATAAATGCATTTGCAGATGTTGGCCTCAGCCGAAAACAGAATTGACCTTCACTAACATTTTTTATACATTTCACGCTCTCGTTTTATGTTCACACGGTAATCGGAATTTCATCTAATATTGATAAAGTTCCCTGTTCAATTAAAATTGTTGCCGCCAGTAAGTGTTTCAGGATTGTCGGAATTTATGTCTATTATTCTCATTATTGAACACTGATCCGTGCACGGAGCACAATGTTGCAGATAAGTGAATTTTTCCTTTTGTTCTTTCATCAGTTTCCCGCCAAAGTCGATGAGTAATAATAGCGTGTCTTTGCGAAGAAATGCCACAAGTTAAGTATGTTTTTAATCGGAAGAGTGTCCCCGACAAAGCTGTCACACTTGACTGCACTTTGGGTTGCACCGTCAATAGAACGCGGAAGAAGGAGTTGTTTTCCAAACATCTTACTATACCATGCACTTCGCCGTTATAATTCAATTAGTTTGTTAATAAAACACAGGATCACCTTCAGTTCTGTAGTAGTCCCAACGCGCCTTATCGTTTGTTTTTTAAAAAAACATTCGGTCACAAAGAAATTCTTCTCCATATTTCTCTTCGTTATTGAACGTTGTACCCAACGTGAGGTCTTCATCGAGTTTTATTAGAGCAATTCCGTGCTGCTCTCTCCCTATATAAAAAGGATTGTCCTTTCCACTTGCTCCGGTTCGCCATCTTACTTATC
>NW_023998623.1:0-60785 GCF_014805625.2 Glossina fuscipes | reverse complement strand
TATAATGATAATGATTGAAGACCCCCATGAAACTACTAACATGATCTTATGCCTAATGCTTGATACGATACGTATCAAGCACCTTGCTCCGATATGGCCACAGTTTTTCCTTCTCTAATTTTTGTTCGATCGAGCCATCGAGCACCATATTGTGAACTTGAGCGATATTTCCTTTAGTGATTATATTTTTTGATTGTGTCGAACGTACGTCATCAGCCAAGACGGTACGACCAGGTTTAAGTTCAACTACCCAAAATTTGACAGTTGCGAATGACTCGTCCTTTAATTTACGTAGACATATTCAAAAAGAAATACTTAATGACCTCCCCGTGCTCCAATTTACTTCGATTTTCACAAAAACTATACCATCGACTCATTCAAGCTATTGTCAAACAATAAGCGCGCATCCAAAATGACCGAAGCTTTGGCAAGCACTTATCGACATATAGTTATCCCGTTGACCAACTTTTACTAGCCCGCTCGCGTTTAGGTCGGAAAATTTTCAAACTAAACGGACGTGCTGGATAAGAAATAAAGAGTCAAAAACATGAACATCAATATTCTCTTTTCGTGAAAAAGGTTCTGAAAAGATCCCATAAAAAGAAGAACATATTTAAGGGAAAAAATCCCAAAGGTGATATTTTCTTTACAGCAACTTAAGATAATAAAACAATTTCTTGAACTCTCTATATGATGCCCGGTTAGGACTGCAGTTTACGCTGTCGTGGTGAACAACAGCTGAGACAACAATGATTTAAAAACCGGGTAGAGTGCCAATTAGTTAGTTTATCAAGACGTTTAACTATTCGCCCAGAGTGGTAGTTTTTGCTTCATTTTACCGTTAACTTGCAAATAATATATATTTCCCACTTTCAATTTCCCCAACTTGATGTATTGCCTTGTGCCATTAACACTTGTAGATATTTATTGTTTGATATTTATTGTACTCAGGTAAAGAAAATTCACATACGTAAAGTAAATATATCCGTCTATAAGGATAAATTTACAAAGCATTCCATACTTTCAGCTGCTACTCTTCTCTTAAATATATGCGTGTTCTCCTTAAGTTCATCATATATCATAAATAAGCAGGATCGAATCTAATATACATCGCATAGCGTATGAGAGACGTGACTTTTTTTTTCTAGAATAAAGTTAATGTAAGATGTAAGATGGTATGTAAAGAAAAACAAATTTTTATGATGTAATTAACCAAATTTGGTCTATAATTAACTAAATTTAGTTTAATCAATTTTCAACCGTATGTAAATATATGAAATATATCATCGTAAATGAAATAAAAATCTTCCCTCGCTAAACTATTCTTTCTTTTACAAAATATTATTAATACCATTTAGCTTCGACCCACACAAGTTAATTATTCAGTTAAGCTGTCAGATGAAAGAAGAAAACGAAATCTTTCTCTTTACAATTTCGGTGTTGGGTTTTTTTTTTTTTTTTTTTTATTTGTATTTTCTTTCTTTCATATTTAAATCCTTTAGCTAATTAATCAATACGATTTCCATATATGAGGATTTTTTATGGATTTCTTTGTCAACCTTTTTTGGTAGTAATATAAACTTAGTCAACTTGCATACGAGTAAAAAGTTTATTTAAATTTTCGTTAACAAAGTAGACATTTCAAGAAAAATAACATGTGTTACTCTGTCATTCGCATTGTGGTTTGGGTTTTTATATTGTTTATATATATATATATTGTTTTTTTTTTTTTTATTTTTGCTTAGTTTTTGTTTTTGCCTCTTTTTTTATAATTTCGAGTTAATTTAGTCTGTTTCGTGGTAGTAGAACATGAATTTCACAGACCCCGCTTAAAAGTGTTTGCCATGTTTTTGTGAACTTTTATTTTGTTATTGATTTATTTACTTGAACTGTTGAACGGTGTTGGTGTAGCAATGACATGGAAATCAATTATAATGTAATGAATTTTTTACCTAATATTTTTTGTTGACGTTTCATGGTTAAAAATTTTTCAAAGAAAAAACTTTAGATAGATATATATATATATACCTATACCGCACATATTAACAAAATTCGCTTTAACAAATTTCGTTTATGATTAAATTCGACTTGACCAAATGTGAAATAGTCAGAAGTTGCAAGAAGATCAAGGAAATTTGCTAATAAGTCGAAAGAAGTCCTTGAATATTGTTGGCCATTGTAGGAAAAATCATTTAAGTAGAAAATCGAGTTAAAAGAAGAGCAAATTGTTATAGGATTAAAACTCATATTGCAAAGAGAAACTTTACTTCATGCGGGAAGGGTTCCAAAAATTCACCGCCGGACAAGGAAAACACAAGATGTATTGGAAAAAGGGTATATTTCAATATGGACACCGTATAGGTCGATACCGTGTTATCGTCTATGTTTAATCGCTACCGCATCATACCACCAAACTTTTCAAAATAGCTATCGACCCCAGACTGTATCTCTTCGTCATTAGCGCCGAAGCTTCCTTTAAAGTTCGAGGATAAAAAATCCGATGGAGACAGTAAATCCGTCAGAGAGGACAAATGAGAAAATAATTCGGCCCTGGGAACTAGAACAGTGGCTCGTCTTCGCATTCTTAGGCTAAGACTTTCAGTCAATAGTTCAATTGTTCTTTCACCTCAGATGAAAACTGATGGAGCCAATATTCCATCCTTGGTTGTAAATCGTCGAACACTTGAACGATACATCCTTACGCCTTGGCTTCACTATGAGTAAAAACGTCTTACATCAACACTCCCAGTCTGCATACGATGAGCAGCACTGTTTGTAATGCCATCAATCCACGACCATCCAAAACTACTTTGCGAATGTATCTCAATAATTCTAGCTGGTTCACCTCATGTAGACGACTACTACCATGGACATCTTGGCAGCCTGTAAAGCCTTCTTTAAACTTTGCCACTCAATAGATTTTTGCTGCGAAGAAAAAACGCCGATTGCCCAGAGAAGAATATAACTCGGTTTTAATATTGGCTTTGTGCTGGAACCTTCCAAATGATTAGTGTATATTAAATAAAGATCACCAATTTTTTTTTTTTAATTCGTTCACTGTCGACAGCTCTCCCCGGAAGATTAAGCAGCATACCGTCTTCGAAAAGGATATCTTGCCTTGGGACTTTCAGGTATTATTTGGAATTATTACACATTATTTACATTTTTTAAATGCTAAGGTAGCGAAAGTGCCATTAGACCGTGTCTTTGAATCGAATTTTCTATTATGTTTAGATCATCGGCATTTACTTATTCTACAGAATCTCCTTAATTCAGAACGACAATAATGCCTAATTATTATTCAAAACTTGTCCTTTGCAATTTTGTAATTATAAAACAATCGATTCTTAGGAATTGTACTCCTACGATCTGCGACTGTAGACAAAATTTTACATATATTTTGTAAATGTCAAAACTGTTCTCATATTCAAAGATTCGTTCTCGGGCCATTTAAAGCTATGAACATCTTGATCGCCAGGAGAAGTTAATATCAATAAAATATTTCATTTAAAATTGTCTTGTTTAAGCGACAAAACTAACTATCTGATCTACCTTAACAAAAAAAACCAACAGCCTTAGTTGTTAATGCGCTAGTTCTAGAATTTCCTCTTTTGGCCTAAATAAATTTCAATAATAATAATAATAATATTATAATAACTATAAAGCCTAAGATTTTCTTGCCTGTTATTAAGCGGATATGAAAATCTTATATAAGAAATATCATAGCATGATTTTTAAAGCAGAAGTTTAAAACTCTTGTAGCATATTTTAAGGCAAAGACTCAAGGCGTAATCAATATACGTACTCTTGAATTAATTTTAAAAAATTTTGCAAGAGTAAATTTTCAATCCAAAATGTTTCCAACTTATTAATACCTTCAGTGTTTTGCAAAGATCTCATCGTCAAATCCTATACATTTTCAGATGCAATTGCTTGCCAATTTACTTGTCAAAATAGTATTAAGTCTTATTTATTATATCGTTATCATGACCGACTTAACTACTTTGAAAACCTTATGGCTTTCATTTATTCAATTGTTTGCGTATTAAAGTTGTAACAATCATATCAATTTCATTTATCATTTCATTGTTAAGCCCATAACTGGTGTGTCTTACTACTATCTATCGTTAATAATTAAAATGCACTTAAAATTCAATACAAAAAAATTAATCATGATTTATCTTAAATTACCAACGTTTGATTTATCAAAATGCATACAATGAAAATAAGCGGCAGTTTAAGCTCTTTTCGCAATAATTGGCACGCTTTTCGATGCAGACAAGCAAAAAAAAAAATATATATATATATATATATATATGCATACGTATATGAAACGATCGGACAGTTAACAACGCAACATACTTTTAAGCATTTCTATATGATATAAAGGTGTGACATCAGCATATTATCAAAATTCATATCAATAACTAGGTTGAAGCTGTTGCAGCGAAAGTTTAAGCCCTTAGAAGATGCATGACATTCTTAGCAATTCCAAAATTGTGAAAGGTCATACTATCTATTAATTATTGAAAGAAATTATTTTATTATTACAACCTACACCACTTCTGATAAAAGAGCTAATGAAGTTTGTACAGATGTATGCAACACCTAAAGGTACATGAGTTACCCACCCTCACCGTTTATTTTAGCGATCGGTTTGGAATCATCTTCGGAACCCTTTTGCGAGTCGATCTAAGTTTGTATGTCCGTCGGTGCGTCTTGTGTCTAACCCACAAGTCGTAATTGTTGAGACATTTAGATGAAATATGTGCTTTGGCCCAAGGATGAACGCAAACAAAATTGATTCGGATCGAACCATTTTTCCGACAAGTTCTCATAAAATGCCTTGTCGTTATATGAATATTCGTAGAGTAGCGTAGGGCACTTAATGGTGTGTCGTGGACTGTTTATACTTTACTTTTATTAAATATTGTCTTCTCTTTATTAAATTTATTTCAATGTGGTCGTGGGTTCAAGTCTCAAGTGCGGTAGAGTTTCTAATAAAATCGAAAGCCTTAGATGCTAGTGCTTTAAGACCTTAGTCTTAGAATTTATTCTCCGGCTAAATTTATAATCATAATAATAATAATATTTCAATATGTGGACATAAGCACAAACTTTGTAAGCTTCAAAATTTCGCGACAAAAGTAGTATAGCAGCAGGTTAAACTGATGTGCAAAATTTGGATTGGATGACTCCATATTTGGGATCCCATCTTATGAAATCTAAGTAATGGTAACAAAGCCTGATTTTTAATACTTCTGTCGCGTACAAAAGAAATAAAGTACACTTGAAATACCCGCAAAGTTCAAGAGATATATTTATTCTTTTATTTCTATTTCTACGTTCACACGTCTTCTTTCTTCCAACACATATGAGAGAGAAGCCAATATCGAATGAACTGCTTTCAATGTGCTTGTGATGACAAAGAAACGACAAACTCCACCTATACTTGAGCTGTCGCTTTCATATGCCAACTTTACCCCAAAATTTTGTAAAGAATAATAAGATTTTTGACAAGAAAATTAATTTAAGTAAATTTGCCCTAAAGCAGCTTTCGACTCTTGCTGTATAAAACCTCTAAAGAAAAGTTTACCTTTAAATGGAAACAAAATATAATATTTTACGCCAATTGGTGTATGGCACTTAATATTCGCCCTTGCCCGGCTATACAGTTCTAATTTACTATACCTTGCATCACTTTTGGTGTAGAGTATACTAAGCTTGTACTCACGTATGTAATACGCAAACGAGTTTAAGCTTTCACTATACTGTATGTCATCATAAGCCTATCTGTCCATTTGTCCCTCTGTCTGGTGTTTGTCCATGTAAATTTGTGTTCAAGCTACAGGCCGAAATTTTTGAGATATTTTAACAAAATTTGGTTTGGATCGGTCCACATTTTTGACCACTCCTCATGGAAAAAGATTGCAATTTTCCAAGTTTCTCGACAAAACTCTCTCCGTAATAGTGTTTGGTCATTCTATATTGGTATGAAATATTGAGTTTGGCTGGGACAATTTTTCGAGACCTCTCTCAAATAACCATTCCTACGAAACTTGAATCTTTATATGGTAAAAAGGTGTAATTTTTAATGTTGAAAAGTTCATAATAATAATGTTTTCTTCAGGCCTGACAATAAAAGTTGAAAAAGGAAAAAAAAAAGTGCGGTCCTCTTGTTCCAGAAATCTTAGGGAGTAAATTTTCATCAAGGACTCATTTACCTCCGGAATGAAGACCAGAAATTTCAGAGGAAAAACTTCTAACAGATATTTAATTTTTCCCCTTATGTTCTCAATGGATCAAAGCATCTGTTAAGTCAATTGAAAAATTTACAGGCTTTGACTGCCTTTTAAAACCCCACACATAGTTTAAAAGAAGAAGAAATTTGCTTTTATAATCACTACCAAAGGACGGGACATATTCAGTAGAAAGTATAGTACACACAGCAACTTCAGGATGACCATGCGCCCCTCTGGCCGTTAGAGGTACCTGCGGTAAGAGATATCGCCTTCAGATTTGAAAATGGCTCAACGATGCATCCCAAACTGCCGTGTAAACTGCGAACAACTTCGCTTTCTGAGCATTTTGTTCATTACTCATTACTTACAAACGACAAGCGATAAAAATTTTCACTTATATACTACAAGTGTGGAAATAATCAAGCGATCCCGTATAGAGTAGGAAAGCTTAGATTCGGCATAGCCGAGTATAATTTTCTTTCTTATTTCAATATAAAATTCGTACTCTAATAATAGGCTACACATCTCTGCTTATATTAGTTCTACGGCAATCCTGTTAAAAATTTAAATCAATTCCTATCTCAATCTATAAAGACGTGGCAGTTGCACGAACTTAAAAGAGACGGACAGATGAACAAATATTTCTTTAATATTGGAAAAATTGATTCAGCGCGATACGCTAACCAAGTAGATATACGTTTTTTATTTTCTCTTTAAACTTTCCATACGAATGGACAAATGTAGTAAACCAGTTACTTTGGCTGTAGATATAAGAATCGTATTAAAAATAAAAACCTTAATCTATTGCAATTTTCCTGAGTAATTTTACGCACCGCAAGACTACTGGTCTTGACCTTTTTCATATAGAAGATCATTAATAAAATTATATATAAATTATGATTTGTAAACTAAAGCCACGATTACGTGCAATTTAGAGGCGGTTTTTTTCTCTCTTTTTTTCATATTTATTGATTACTTTTAACACGCACTGTTTGTTGAATGCAATTTGTAAGGTTTTTTTTTTCGGTTTTTTTCTTTTTTTCATTTTATTGATTTAATTTTTTTTCAAAGAACGTGACTGTGAGAGTTGTGTGTGGTAGAGGTTGGTGTTGTGGATGGTGTTAAATTGATTTGTGCCGCTTTTTTGGCGGCCTGTATTAGTGTTCAAGTTCAAAATTAATTTTAAAAATAAATTTTTCTCTTTTTTTTTCTTCTTTATATATATATTTAATTTAGCTGAGAAAATGTTATGAAGGTAACGAAGTTGTTGTAGGTAAGCGTGCGAAATTTTGTTGGCGACATAGTTGATAACATTAATAAAGGAATAAATGACTCGATGATGAACGATGTTGATTAATGATATTGAATTTAATTTTTACATTTAATTGGTTATTTATCGTCTATCTTATCATGTATTTAGGTTATCGTTACTAAGATTGCTTGTTCTACTTTTTCGTGTCTATATCATGTGTACCCATTGAAAATCTTGAAAAGCTATTTAAATTATTTTCTTGCAATAACACTAAAAATGTATTATTCTCCCCCCCCAATATGTACATGTATACATACATGTAATACAGGTATACATATATTATCACAATTTCTCTTTAGTTTCTCTAAGCATAGTTACATGAGTTCAGTCGGGGTTTATTTTATTTTATTTTTTTTTTTTTCTCAATAATTTACACCCATATATCTAAGTCATTGATTGCATTGGTCGCATTGGTTAGTAATATTGCAATAAATTGTTATACCAAATTGAGGATATAGCCGCCATTTACTTTGTTGTTGCTTATACTTAGCTTAGCTGTTGTACTAGTTTAACTATTATAGTTTAGTTTAGTGTGTGTTTCTGTGTAAAATTGTTTTTTTTGCTTGTTGTGTGTTTGTCGCAATTGTGCCATCAGTTTATACAGCAGAAAACAAACCACTAACACACTAATTTCCTTAAATGTTCGCAACAAGTGTTTTGAACCAACATATATCTACCGATTGTTGCTATTATTTTATTTTATTGCTAAGAAATCGCAATCAAATAGATTAATTGCTTTAAGTTCACTTATATGGTATAAAAATATGTATATAATATAATAATAAATGAAATAAAATAAAATAAAAATGCGATGATTTATTATAATTATGAATAAAAGGGCTGTTGAGCTATGATCAATTCAACTGAATACAAAGGTAGTCTAAAAAATATTGCGCCTTCAAGTAATCATAATTCAGAAATCCTTATTTTAATGAAATAACTTTGACATTTGAAATTAACTAAATGTATTATTAGGCTTAAAAGTTTTTCATTTATGCATACTACATGTATGCTACACGTACACACAATTGATTTATAAATAACTTTAAGTCTCCGTGTGTTTATTTAATTTATTCAATTTTATATCTTTTGAATAATTTATAAATTTCATTTATAATCAAATCTTGCATTAATTTTATGCTTACAGTCAACACCAACGTTGCGTGCCTTCATTTGTTGTATTAAGTACATCTGCTTATTTAGCCATTTTCCAACATTGTTACAGCATGTTTACGCTTGCACTTCCCACACATTTCATTATTTAGCACTTTGAAAAATTTCAAAATTTCTGTAAATTGTCGTTAAAATAATTGCAATTTTCTATTTAAAACTATCTCTCTCAATTTGCTGAATGATCAAGAAAATACCAAAAATTCCAAGCTAAAAACAAAAGACTTAAGCAACATACTTTTTCTTATTAAACAAAGTGTAGATTGTTGAAGAAGGCATAAAACATTTTGTTTCACATTATTTCTTTTATTTATAACTACACGGTCAGACTTGGAATTTTGTTATTAAAAATATAATAACATTTTTCACGCCTATATACTTATATATATGCATACATAGGTAGATTTGTCGGCAAAAAAAAAAATGTTCAAAGCATTGGACACATACATGCATAATTATCCAAAATATTCCAGGTGGTCAATGCATTTTTACATGCTTTTATAATAAATCATTTACTTTTTAATAATCGCTTTTTGAATGCTTGCATTGCCTCGTTCCGCTCACATTGTTTCTCGCATAACGAAATAAAAGAGACAATTAGATGACAATGCAGACAAACCAGAAGATGGGCGATCCCTCAATTCAATCCAATTACCATAAACTGCTAGTTTTCTGAGAGGACTTGTAAGATCATATATATTAAGTGAGAGACTTAAGAACATTACAACAGGCCTCAGCTCATCATTAAACACGCTACACCACTTCACTTAATAGATTTATTCATATAACAACCTTTCAAAGGGGAAGTGGGGTTAATAAAAGTAAAATATGAACAAATAAAAACACAATAGTGAGCCACCCTATGCTACTCTACACTTAGTCTTATAAATACATTGGAAAATAAGCCTTTCTATGAGAAGGGGTGAAAAAAGTATCCCGATCCGGACCATTTTTCACAAATTTCATTCTTCGGCCGAAGCACATCAGTCTCCCAAATTCTATAAATTAGTTCTTTTTATTATTAATTATATTAAATATATAAATTTAAAATTCAAACTTCAAAAATTTCGGCCTGTAAGTTAGACTTAAGCGAGCAAGGCGAACAGATGGATAAATCGATTCAAAAAGTAATACTGAAACCGTGAGTCTTTCTCAAGTCCTTTTGGGTACCACAAATGAACCTTGTAGACCTTCATTGCAGAGTTAAAGTTTGTGCTCTCAGCAGACGTCACCGGCGCTTGTTGCGTTACGAACTCGTCAATAAACAATTATTAATCATATTTGTTGCCTCACACAAATTGCTGATTACTACCAATCAGAATTTTTGTGATTTTATATCCAAGCGATTCCGCCTCCGCGATATATTCCGCATTATATTCATCAATTGTTATCCAGGTCTTGGACTATTGCAATCACTAACATAAACAACGCTAAATTTCTGCATGTGACTGCTCAACGGCCGCCGAATGAAATTTAGAGAGACAGCACAGCCTGTGAGAATGTGCAAAACACAAGCTTAGCATATGATGAATGAAAGTTTAGGAATGAGAAAGCTGATCCCAGGTTGAGTATTGGACCGACTCGCAAGTGTTGGCAGAGTTCCACGAACGGAAGTTCGATTCGCTCATCCCTCATCAATCAGATTCCCCGAATTTATTAACTGCTAAGAAATCTCAAAAGAAAAACTTTTAAATTAGGCGATGAAGCCATTGTCGTAACTGAAATTATTCTATAAAAAGATTAATGAAATATTAAAGAACAATCGACCCGATTTTATTACTTCTGACGAGAAAAGTCGAATTTTGTACAAAAAATAATATTTTTTTACTTGCCATCTTCTTACATCTCAGACAGCCCTCGTAAGCTAGTTTGGCCAGACTCGAACTGCGATGATCAATGCAACATTGTTTCGCATTACTGTTCTTCATTAATAGGTATTGCAACTTGTTTATTCTTTTAAGTCAGTTTAAAAGACTTAACAGTTTCATGCCCACATACAAGCGCAAGACTAAGCTATAAGTAAATAGTTTTCAATAAGCCGTTGGAGATTAATGGAGTGCTTCAGCAAGCATTTAAGATGGTAAGAAAAAAGTGAACGTCACACTGAGGATACTCCAAATATAGGCTTACCAGAGACTATGACATTGTTTTAAAGACAACTATTAAAATTCAATGAGAGTATCGAAGCGAAGAGAAAGAAAAGAATGCGAATGTCCTTATATGATCAGGTATATACATTTTGAAGAGACCAACAGGAAACAGTATAAAGTAAATTTTTTTCATTACTAAACGCTAGACTCTTCAACCCGAAAAAAAACTTTGTTAAATCCTATGACTAACTTTTTGTTACAATAACCTACAAATTCGAACTTTCCAAACAGACATACCTCGATTTTATATAAATATATATATATATATATATATATGTTTTTTTTTATACTTTTTTATTTTATTTATTAGACGGAAGAAAAAAAAAAGCTTTAATAGAATGTGATTTGACCCATTTGTAGCTACACTTTTGTGAGTCAGCCTTTGGTCACTGACCACCAGAGGTTATAAAAAAAAAAAAAAAATAAAATTATAATAAAAAAAACGTTTTCATGCCAATATATTCTTATATTTTTCACGAATTCAATCAAAAAATGCATAATACTTAGAAGCAAACAATAGCCAAAGAATAAAGACTCGTTTTTTCCTTTTTTTTCTTTTTTCATGCATTTAAGATATTTCAGCAAAATAAACTTTGACCATAAGCAAGAAAAGCAAAAAAACAGGAGAGAAATTATATACGATTTAAACCGAATCTTTTGATATCTACCAACAACTTATATTGTAATGTAGCGATGCCAACAATGACAGTTAATGCAGTTGACCAGATTATTGAGGGCAGATCCCCAACGATTTCAATATCCCAAAAAGGTAAAGTCAATGATCTAGGGGCGAGACAAGTCTCCGCGATAAATAGCAAAATTTGTGCAAGAATCGTAACGAGCACCCATCGTAACGAGATGCCTAGCTCTGCATTTTGTTTAGAATCGACGGCTAATGAATTATCTAAGCAAAGCTGGAATTTCTAATGCAGTAAATAGAAGACGGAATTCATAAGTGGAATAAGCACTGACTAAGGATGCACAACACTTTAAAAAGGATGCGTTCAATAAATTTCTTTAAAAATGTTAGCAAACAAATATATCTTTTCTTCTTATTCAGGAAACAAAGTGCTCCAGGCGTAATATGATAAGAAGGCATTCTAATCTATATCACTATTCCTTCGTACAACATTGCAAATATAGGTTAAATGGCAAATGCTTATGCATTTTCGGTTTCATGGAAAAATCGATGAAAAGCTTGCTTACCTTTGTTCGAAAACATGAACTTGGCCATAAACTTTCGGAGCGTAATTTTTATGAGCCATAAAGAAGGGCATACTCGGAAGTTGTATTTTGGGTCTGTGATAGATTTTTAGCCAACCCAAATCGCGTCCAATAAATCATCCCTTTTGATTCATCCAACATTGATTGGCATCAATTGCTTCTTTCTTTTTCTTATCAGGCAAGTCTGACGCAATGACTTTGCTTATTTGTTGGTCTGACACAAGCGTCAAGACATTTAGGAAAATTACAGTTTACTTAATACGTCTTCCGCTTATAGTATTCCAAATACAATCTTTTGCTACCAAATACCAAGCACATAGCTTACTCTACCTACCTAAACTAAACCAACTGAAGAACTTATCTGAAGTTATGAAATACCCTGACTAATAGTTGAAACAAGATTTGTTAGTTCTAAATGTCATTTCACAGAATAATAGAAATGAAAAAAAAAACCTATGAATTTTGATCTACCTACCACTTTTTAAGATTTTTCTGTGAGATATTTTATTATTATGTTTGAGAGGGCGACGGCGAATCTAAGAAATATTTTAGGTCGTTTTTGTTTAAAAAGTTTAAAATATTTCCGGGAAAATTTTGTAATCAGAGTTTCAGACGGAGACAAACAAAATAATTTGCTTTTGCTATAAACGTGGCTTAAATATGCATACAATCAGTTGTTAACCAAGAAATTTGTTTATCCTTTTTTTTTCCAGTACCAGTTATGACGCAGAAAATTTCTTCCATTTTGTTTTTTTTGCCAACCTATTACTTAATATGATTTCCGTTATGGAACTAAAGTCAGTCTACACGGCACTTACAAACACATAAACGAAATGTAACTTGTACACGCCCATGTGATGGAAAGGTTGACATACGTTCCTACATATAAAAGTGACAAACATAAGCCTGAATTTTCCTAATGCATGAATATTATGAAAAGACTTAATAGCATATAGGATAAATTATTTTAGAAAACAAGGGACAATTTTAATAATTGTGGGCGATTTTATGGATAGCTAAAGTTAATTTTCAAAGAGAACTTAATGACAAGTAAAGCGAAAAGCTTAAAAACAACTTAGCTTTTCGTGAAAGTTAATAGTTGTGCAGCATCAATCCAACACAAAAAGATCAATGAAGTAAATCTATCACATCTAAACACACTTTCATATATAGATATTGTTATTATATACATTATAAACCTCTATGTATATTAATTTATTGAACAATGTTTTAAAGAGAGAAACTATATGCATGTGTTACATTATTGAAAGTATGGAAAAGTCTTACCTTGCCAGCAAAATACGAGGCCTAATTACCTTTGCCCTCCTTACAATGCAAAGTGTCTTCGTTACAAACTATTAGGTAAGTCCATCGCATGTCGTGCTTGCTTTTCTTATATATATCTACACATATATATATGCAGATAAGAACTTTTGTGTTGAGTTTTTTCTTAAGATTCCCGCCAAAACTGTCATTTATCTTCATTATGGCAAATCACTATGGCAAAGCATGAAGTTGAACCCATTCCAGCTATATTTTATGCACGAGGATTGAAGCTAAAGTAAAAAAATCCGTCTGATGTTTCTGAACGAGGTCTTTCTCTGTCTCTCTGAAAATGACTTTCTTTATATCCATCTATTTATTATGTCAGAAGTTCGCAACGCCCAGAAGGAAGCTTCAGAGATCCTGCAAGGTATATATATTTCTGATCAGCCTCAAAGTCTAAGGACGTCGTCGTTCTATCCCTCTGTGTAATGGCTGTTGTAAACATAAGGCTCTCTCATACAGGTTAGTATTGAAAGTGGGCTAAATCGATTGCAGGACAGGTCTACAATATCACGAATAAAAATAAAAACTTGATTTTTTTCAGATGAGCCATAAACTACAGCAGATAAATCTCCAAAAATCTGAACGATGCTGTAGTACCTGTATAAGAATGAGAAAAATTTACCAAAATTTATCAAAATTTAATTTTTTTAATTTTTTCGATACCTTATAACGCCCGGAAACAATCTTCAAATAACTCCAAGTTTATTCTTGAGTATTGTCAGCTTCGGAATGCACCTGAACATGTTCGCCCGTTTGCCTATCTATCTATCTGTGAACATCTTTTCTCCTTTTTACTCGTAAAGTAAGACACATACGTATAAATTTCCGTTTTATTGCGAGAGTAGAAAATATCAGCCATGCCCTCAATATTATAGAATATGAAAATTTACTTCTTTTCCTCCTTTTTTGGGTCACAACCGAAGTTACTTATTGACAATGAAATTTTCATTGCAGTTAATGAGCGACGCTACATATGTTTCTAGATGCTTTATACGTACGGTATGGTGCCGTGAAAACTTAACAGCACGATCACCCAACGGCACACAGAATGAGGACATGTACACTCAGGCACGTACTGAGAACGATTAGTCGTCGGGTGCCAAATATATATCGGGAATATCCCTCCACTTGTGAGAGCGAGGCTCATTTAAAACCTCTGTCTTTGTTTGTTTGGGTCAAACACCCAGTTACAACGCAAGTTCACATCGAGCGAACAATCTACGATTTGGATCAATCATAGTCGCCGCGAAACTTCCGTAATGGGCTGTAAGACTCTGCGAAAACATGATTACTGAACGAATTAGATGATTGGGACTGAGACGAGATCCGATTTCAATAAAATCGTACAATATCCTATACGTCTGATGTATATATTTCCGCATACATATATATTGTATTAGATGTGCTGCGTTCATTTTTTCCGAAATTTTGGATATAAATAGCTTTGGTATTGGTCCTTGTACGATAGAAATTTTTGTTGTTTACAAGCTTTGGTTCAGTGCACATCAACGTGTAAAGAGGTGGATTTCATTTACGGCTTTGAGTTTTTAGTTTCTGTTTTAAACAGATATCAATTGGAAAAAACTGCACGTGAATCTACCGAAATTGTTAAGCTGGCTTGGCTAACTTGAGTCTTGAGTCTGAAAGCTTTGAAGCTTGTTCCTTTGTAGGAATTACAAAGGTATGATAAACTTAGTACACCTTTGCTTTTGCATGTAAAAATTTAAAAATTTAAAGGAAAAATCTAAGCTAATCAAACAAAGAAAACAAACTTAACATGCACTGGTAATAAAAATGCATGATTTTATATTTTTTAGCTTTTCATTTATTTTATTTATTTATTTATTTTTTTTTTTTTTTGTTTCTAATACATTTCAAGCGTCCCGCTTATAAATCTTAGAACTGACCAATCAGTTCTTTGTTACCATTTTCTTGTTATTAATAAAATTCGGCTTTTTGTTTAATGTATGTGTTTGCATGTATATGTGCATATATAGGAACCTTGTATTAAGAGAGGTTGGTGTCAAATTGTTAAATATCGATTTATTACTTTGGCAAATATCGTTTCATTTTGTTTATTCTAATTTATGGTCAAATTCTCTCGATTACAATAGAAATTTGTTGTAAAAAACTGTGATTTCATTTTTTTTTTTTTTGCTTTTCCTCTCTACCAAATGGTAATGGTCTTTGCCATGTGCTAAGCAATAAAATTTGTACATTTTTGTTAATGAAGCATTTATACTGAACAAACCACTGTAACTAAACGTAAACACTTAGCATTTGTGGGTGGCTTACTTACTTATCCCATAAATTTATTGATTTATTATAATTGAAAGTTAGTTAAGCACAAAATAGCAAAGAAAAAACGCATTTGGAAAAACTTTACGATGATAAATAATACGAAAGAAAATTTATTACTAATTAACGTTACGTTGTCAAATGTGCCGAAAAAGATGCGCTTGCTGAACATCAAGGTTCGACAATCGCCTATATATTTGTATGAATACTTGAACCAGGTCATTATTTGCTACCGATTTTAAGGATTAACCAGAAAAATGAAATGAAATTCCTTTCCTTTTTTCTATTCGCAGCTTGGCTTTGGCTTTTCAACGAACCACATTCAGTTCCAAAATTGACCTAAAAACTTTAGTTAAAAAAACTCTCAGAGTGAAGCCTATCTAGCAGAACCCTTTAGAAAAATGGCTCATATTTTAATTAGGTTGTCGATCAGTCAGTTTATACAAACTGGTGCAATGCAGATAGTACACCAGCCACTCTCCAGTGCTTATAATTATTAAAAATTGTTAAGGATAAGGAGGATTTATTCAAATTTATCTTTTTGCTTGACATTTCCACCTCATGGCCCTCAATCGTTTGTGATGGCGAGAGCAAGAACTTTAAATTTTTAATCGATAGCCATCGGCAAACTTTACAAGTGATTATAGTTCGCTCACATTCACGTACACACTAACCTATAACTTCTAAAGTATATCATCTGTTCATACGGAATTCGCTGGAAAAGGATCATCGTCCGTCTATAAACCCATTCATAATACGCAACATATTGTTATTATGTTATTAATCTATAGCTAAATATTTTTTGCATCATTCAGTCCAAAAATTGTCGAGCACACATTTAATTGTTGGCTTAAGATAATCCTTTACTTTTATTGTACCCCAAATCACTTGTGCAATAAGGATATGCTAAGTTTGCGCAACCATGTACAATGCCCAGAGCATTGAGATGGACCCACATTTTATTATACCGATTGATCAAGAGTTACTATCTAATTCACTTTCTGAATCAATCTAAGCTTGCCTGTCTATCGGTTCGTCTGATGTGTGTGTCCATTTCGTCTTCTATTTAACGAAACTTAATTTTCGAGAGAGTTTAAAGAAAGTCGGCACATCAATTTGTTTTAGCCTAAGGAGGCATACTGTTGAAGATGTCTCACTTCCCATATAACGCCTTATTTTGGGAAGTCATTACATTATTTACAACTTTTATTAAACCGATCTAATCTTGCCAGTCCGTCTGTTCGTCTGCTGTTCCTGCAGATCGCAATTTTTCATATATTTTCAACCTCTGCCCTCGTAATGCCTCGTTTTGAACAGTCCTTAGGTAGAACAACTGTGTTAAGTGAAGTAGTGTAGGGTATTTAATGGAGCGCCTTAGCCTACTGTAAACTTTTCGCTTGTTTTCCATATCGCTTGGTACGGCTACGTACAGAGTGAAGCGAAAATAAATGAAATTTTTTTCATTTTTACGTCCAATTCCAAAAGACGTTGCTGCCTAGTGCTCGAAGTAGGCGTTGCAGACCGTAAAAAACATAAACGCTCAAAGCCAATAAAAGGTAATGAGATGATTTATCCATACCTGCCTGCCAACCTTGTGGTTTTTAATAACTTATTCTGAGAAAAATCCGAAAAGACAAGTGAAATTTTATATATAAACCTTTAGGCCATAAACACAAATAATGTTTGATTCTTACGTGGTACACGACAAACATTAAAAATTGCAATTCATAGAAGGTACTAATCCGAAACGTGGTGCAAACATTTATGAGTATCTTCCAAAGTGTGCAAACGGTTGTGTTAAACCAATCGAAGTGCTTGCTTTCCATGAAACGTTGTTCATTTCATATGTAGTGGTTCGAAATTATCATCGATGCATCGAAAATCGTGAAGGGACAAAGATTCTCACTCTCTCTCTCTCTCTCAAGGCAATAGAATATTATTACTTGTTTAATAAAAATCGCTTTCCCATATTTTATTTTTCCAGCTTAGCTTTTTCTGTCTTTAAGACTAGAAGCTTTTTCAATTTTATTGCCTATTTTCCACAACAGTCTATCTTTTGTAATTATTATAATTATTTATCCGTAAACATTGTTATCATTTCATTATGTTGCCCGTAAGAGCACCCATATTGGGCGCCGGACATCGTAATTTTAATAAAAAAGATTACCTTGCAAACCTATCCATGCCCAGCTATAGAGAATGTCGACGGCTTACTTCTCCTATTTATGTTGCTCTAATGCAAGAATTACTCGAAGATGGCTGCTTCACTACAGCCAAACATTTTAATGCTCTAGTAATAAAGGAACAGCAACTTTTTCATGGCGCTCTGATTTCACGTCGCGCCTTCACTAAACCTGAATTTCTTCTTGGTTTATATGATAATTGCAAGATGGCCGAAAAGTCGGGTAAACAAAAAAATGGTCAACTTTTATGCTCACGTTTGCTCTTGCAATGCATACTCATATGCGAGAGGTTCCGTAAAGAATTTTATTGGGTATTGTGTGAAATTTCCAGAATTATGGCGGGAATATGCGAACATTTGATGGCGTACCCAAATGGATCCGAGGAGACTCTGTGTCAAATATTCCAAAGATGCGCACAAATAGCTGCCAAAGGTTAGTAAAGAAGTCTTTTTTACTTAAGTTTCATTAGCAGTGGGTAATAATTCCTTTTTCCTTAGATACATCGGAAGCTATGAAATATTTGAAGCTGGCTTTTAAATTAGCTGAGGGCGCGAGTTGGACAACTCTCGTGGGTACACGCGGTAAAGATCAGGTCCTGAAATTGACATCTGCCGTAATTGCAGAGTCTTTGATTGAAATTACTCTGAAACTTGCGCGTAACCTGGTACACGAGCAGCCCGATCAAGCAGCAGAATTAGCAGAAGCAGCTTTGGTTATCTTATCTAATGGAAATTGGAATGAAAATAGATTACTTTTCATAAATGTCTATCTTGAATTCGCCTCCTTTCTTATCAAGGGCGGCAAATATAGACAGGCTACTTCCACGATTAACCATATAAGTAAAAGCATGCGATCTTGCAGCCCGAATGACAAAAACTATGTAGAAGTCTTGAGCAGATATACTTGTTTGAAAGGACAATGTTATAGTCGGTAAATTTGTGTTATTCTATTAAATAACTCTCATATTTGGCCAATTATATATGATCTTTGCTAGAACTGATCAAAAGTATTTAGCGTTAATGTCGCACTACGAGTCGCTTAGACTAAGTACAGAAAATGATATGAAAAACTTACAAATTGAAGCTTTATTAGACGCTGCCGATGTCTATATTGCTCTTGGAGTATCGCAGTCCCGCATGGCTGAGAAGTGCCTGCAACAAGTAAAATTTCTATCGAAACAAGTAGGAGATGCCTCTAGTTTGAAGAAAGCTATTTATCTATTTGCGAAGGTGAAAATTCTCCAAGTATATCCACTTTTATTGGATGTTATAAGAAACTCTCGCAATTTATCTTGCGATTTGATTCGCTTGCGCGGCTGGAAGGATTCTTGTGCACCTTTTTGGATAAATTTAAATTTCTCTTACGAAAAAGAACAACTGGATGATCCACTTGATTGCTTAAGGAAATCAAAAACATAAAACTTCCACTAATCGCTAGGAATGCAAGACTTTCAGCTTAAAATTGGAACGATTTGTTTTCCAATCTTTAATTTATTTTTTATATATATAATATATATATTATATTTGTGTTTCTCTCTTCATTATTGAAAAAATATATTTCTATATTGTTACTGCAAATTGTTGATAAATATATGATAATAATATTGATTTGATGGCGATATGGAACGGGACATAGATAATATTTGAAAACATAAAAAGAAATGAAGAAAAATGGGCCGGAGGGTTTGTGCACAGGAAACATGCTGATTAATTCTGGACCCAGCTTTATTTATCTCTGACATCCGAGAAAATGTCGAGATATTTTTTCTGACAGAGTATAAATTGGTGACAGTCTTTGCTTCAGTGCTTTATTTTCGACGCAAATAGCAACAAAGTACTTCAGTCAATTGCCATTGGCGCCACAATCCGAACTCAAAGCTTTGACAAACAGAATTAAAATCCAAATCTTGGGCCGGTTTTCCGGAAACCATTTTAAAGCCAATCTTAAGAAAATATCGTTTTTTCAACTTTTTTTGGCAAGTCCTCGAAATCTACCAAACAATGCATCTTCAGTAAAAAAAAATCAACATCAAGAGCTGCACCAGAAATAGTGAGCGCGAGGCTAGTCAAAATGTGCCGATAAATGATTTGCCGGAATGCAAATGAGGAAATTACCACTACCTGATCGAAGGATGACACCTCCAAGGTTTTTACTGCAAGCTTTAAAACAGAAATCGTAAGCAAATTTTCGATTGTGAACTTGCTGAATAGAAGAAGAAGAAGAAGAAAATGAAGTCGAAAGGTGATGAACGTCATTTTCTCAAAGATAATAAGAACACTTCTTTATTTGCCTTAGCTGGTCACGCATCATTTCATTCATTGCCACAGCATTTGCTGAATATAATCACTTATGCAAGGAACACCAAAATATTCGTTTGTCGTAATAAAAATGATTTAAAGAATAGAGAATGAGAAATTATCAATGCCGATATCGAAGACTTCTGTAAACAATATCGTAGCCTTACAAGTGCCATCGTATAAAACGGGCCAAGGCACAAATGGTATTGTCAAGGAAATCCCAAATCTACTTCATTCCAACTAATTTATTTTCTCAAATAATAAATTCCCTAGAGAGGGAAAACCCAAGTGCAAAATCGAGGCGCGTCATGCAACTGCCAACCGAGGAAAACGATTAGCGGAAGAGCAGGCTGAGGGATTAAAAATGAAACCATGAACTTAGGAAATACTAATATGCTTGTAAAAATGTAGGACAGGGTCAGTCGGACAAGAAGATTAAAACTGCGGAACGGAGAGTATTGCCAAAGTAAAATGTAAATAGTCTTACCCTTAAAAAAATTGATTGTAAATAAAAAAAAAAAGAGTCTTGTAGTGAAGCAAGGGCATTTCTCTTTTAAAAAAGGATATACATGATCTAGTGACACGAACCTTATCGAGAAAAGGAAAATTCATAAAAATTTAATATATTTAAATATCTTATAGGGCATCAAGAGAGACATGCAGCTGGCGACTAAACATCTACGCTTTAATCTTCACAATTCAACTCTATGATAAAGCGTTTGTTGACCGACTTATCAGATTCATTTGAATCGGCTTTCATCTACCGCACCGATTACTAAATGTAACTACTAACGATAACTACTCTTGCATGCTACACTTGATTGTTTTATGAGCATTATGAACTCGTAATCGGACTTCATTGGAATTTTAAATAGCTGCCGCAAGCGTACGTCCCGGTTTTCACAACAATTACTTGAGAGAACGCTCTCTTTAATTTCTATAACGGCACATAACACATTTCAGCTCTACATCTCTATTCTTTCGGCCACATATGAGAGCAACTAACGCAGGGCAGATTGTGAAAATGATTAAGAAATTGATGATACCATCGCCTTTCCAGGAATATGATAGGAATATGAAATGAAAGTGTTCTGCTTTATATAAAAAATTAATTTTTTTATACTCAATTTTAAAATAATGTAACTCTGAACAATGGATAGAAATCGTTTTACTTTTTGCTCCATGCCCCTGTTCCTTTAATAGTTTGTCATTATACTGAAAAGCAAAGCTTACTAACACATTTGTTTTCAACATTAAAGTATATTTTATTTGCTTAGTCCATGCTTACGTTACATCCCAAAAAATGTCTAACGAAATTATAATTGAGGCGGTGTTGAAATCAAAGTACGATTGTTACTTTCCGCAACCTTTTTGAAAGCTTGTTGGGCGAATGGCTTGCTGGAGATATTCGTTACTGATGGAGTAGATCGGTCGTGAAGGTACATCTTCTTATCAAGCAGATGATAGTCATTACATATCCCATTGTTTTGTTACAAAAGCAACGCAAAAAGGCGCATTTTCTATATAATAATGACTTCAGATTATGCTATGGTGCTAAGCCTTTTACGGAAGCCTGGCCCTGTGTTATTAGAAATTACGCTCCTACCCGAAATTTTTATATCCCTCCCAAGAGGAAGAATTGCGAGAAGTTTTCGATATGATAGATCGCGAGGTAAGTGGCTGTGATTCGTTGTAAGCTATTGTTTTAGCTAACGGCGCTGGTTTGTCTATGCTGGAGAGACAGATGGTTTTTGCGTTTTGCCAAAAGCTTAGTGTCAGCGTATACTGGATTTCCCAAGCAAGATGAAATAAGTGATGCGGTGATCGAATTGTCAAGTAATTTTCCAATTGCGCCGATTGTAACAAGGTGTTGGTGGAAACGTCTTCAAATCAACAACACCAACTCATCGTTCAATCGCATCTTTTTTTTAAACTCAATACTGGCTTTGACTGCAACGTCAGTCAACGCTACTATTATTAACATATATATATAATATTATTCAGGTGGCGGAAATCGTAAGGTGTATGCTGTAAGATTTCACATAATTTTTGTATGAAGACTAAGCGAAACTGGTGATTGGGATGTTGGGGCCCAATTAGGGTGTTGCATTTACAGAACGTGAGATGACATCTAATAAGATTTCCTTGTTAACAAAAATTTCGCCTTCAAAAAGGCTGTCACCATTGTTTTCGGAAGGATTCATTTGCTCACCTCGTTGAACCATAATTTGGCTCTGCGGTAAATGGGTATCATTGGAGATGGTGCGCAGTTGATATTCCAAATCGTTGCCACACTTTTCTAAAGTTTTTAAATTTCTAGCACTTTTGTTAATATCAAATCGACTGCTTATTACTTCGGAAATTTTGTCCCAACGTTTACGGGCAATGGTACGCTTGTCATCATCTTCACTTTGTATTTCTGATGAAAGACCAGAATAAAAGAGCTCCCCACGTTTTGTTGTCATTTCGCTACCACGAAAGTATTCGCCGGGCTTACATCCAAAGTTAAATTGTTGCGACATGTTACCATCTGTCAAGTTCGGATTAGAAGCGGTCCGCACATCATCCATTGCGGCAGCGTCTTTTTTCCGGCGTCTTGACGTTTTGGGAATAGTATTAGGCGAAACATTGTTTACATAGTTAATGCAATGTTTCATTTTCTCATTTTTGTTTCTGTTTATTACATCCAGCGTTCCTGCGGGACCGGTACGCGCGGAAGGCTTGCGGAAGAAACGACGAGTCTCTTTAAGGGTCTGACGTAAGCCAACCTTAACCTCTCCGCTCAAATTATTTGTAAGCATACGTTGCATATTCCAATTCGATACTTCATTGCCGTATTTAAGACGCCGATTAACGCGTGTCATACTTGTCTGTTCGTCTTTATCCGTTTTCGCCTTTCTCGGTGACGTGGCTATTCTTGTTCGGATGGCACGGCTCAAACCACCCTCATTACGTTTCTGAATCATTGTTTTAGATTGATCGGCTGAGCTCCTATGTTGATAGCTTCTTCTACGATTTTTCTCAGTTTTCGATGAATCGTCATGATAAAATGGCATCTGATTTTTGAGCGGTTCCTCTTTAATCGTATTGCGTCTTTTCAAATTGGTTTCCTTAATCTCTTCAATCTCCTTAAACAAACGTTTTAATCGAACGTGACACATTTTAGTATCAATTGTGCGTCCGTTGAACTCTTTAATACGATCATGCTCCTCCTTTAGCTTCTGCAGCTGCCCGTTCTTCTTGCCCGTCAAAGACGTACGCCAGAAAAATGGGGTAGACTTCAGATGATACGACATAATTGGCTCTCAAACTTTCTCTTCTCACTTGCCCAGAGCGTTAGATAAATCGCGATTTTGTTTAAACAAAAAATTGTTTTTTTTTTCTAGGTTTTTATTTAAATTTTTCCTATTGACACGTTAAATAATTTTGCGCTTATATCGTAAAAAATGTATGAAAGATCGAAATAAATAAAAAAAAAGCTAGGCCTTTTAACAAAATGTTCAACTAAAATTTTCACATTAGAACTTTTTTTATGTATATTTTGCTGTTCACAATTTAAAAAATTCCGTGAAATAAAAATTTAAACTTTCCAAATTTTCTGTGTAACAAAATTTGATAAAATAATTTTTTTTTTTTTTTTTTTTTTGAATTCCAAGTGTTAATATTGAAGTTTACTTTTCAAATCAAATATTCAGCCGAATGTCTTACGATCCTGGAAACCACTTCACTTAGCGATAACTCAACTTCAAAAGAAATTCCTTATAATGTCCGAGAGTAGACATGTTTTATACGCTTTACAATCGTTTCTCTCAGTTAAAACCCACTCTTATGTATTAAAAATCAGACCTTTACTATATAGTCTCAAATCTGCGGCATTTTGTCTTCATTTTCTCTGGGTGCCTGGTCATATGGGTATTCAGGGCAATACCACTGCAGATAATATTGCCTCTTCCAGACCATTATATTCTAATGATCGTGCTTTGATTTCCTTTTATTGCAAGGCAAACGACAAGCGATACCCAATTTTTACTTGGCGAAATAATTCACTGTATGGTCGTCACTGATACTCTTTATTCTCGCAAATGAATATAGCAAGTCAGCTTATCAACAGCGGTCTTGGACGACACATTATTTGCTTTATTAACAGGCGGTTGTTTGACCACACGGGATTGAACGATCATCTGTTGACCAACAGAACATAATGAGTAGACGTTTATATATATGTGGCGATTTGCAATCTTCTGATCATATTCCATTTGTCTGTCCGAAGGCTGCCACTTCTGTTCGCCATTCCAAACTTTGCAATTTGCCTACGTGTGATCTTCATGATCACAGCGGTTTTGACATTTTGCGTTCACACAATTTAGTGGCCTAGACCGCCATTCTTTGTTTTCATAAAGCTTGCCGACAATACATACAAATATTCACAGCCAAGTTACGAACCTACTCTTTCTCATACTCTTTTTACTCTCGCAAATTTGAGCCCTTTCATAAGACACTCGTAAACACATTTACTCCGTCGCTTCTCACACTACAAAATTCACTTTACGATGTTCTATTAAGCAACCTTTGAGGAAAAAAACAAAAATTCATGAACATCTCGCTTTCAAAAGTCGAGATATATAAGAAAAATCTTAATTTGTAACTTGAAAAGGATAATATTGATCATGGTCAAGTGACGAACGTTATAGCGCGCATAACTTCCATGCATACAAGTGCATATGTTCATAATCAAATCATCTATCCATTTTTATTAGGGCCCAAAAAAAGACCTTCAACTTGGCAAATCATACGTTTGTTGATTTGCTGATTTGCTGACTCGCAGAAGGAAAAAAAAGTTGACTCAGTTTATATCTTGGCATCCACATAGCGTGGTAGCATTGTGCTTAAGTTCATAAAGTTTCCGTTCTCATGATGGCCGATCATATTAGCCTTACTTTACTTTTCAGCCAATTTCATGAATTAAGGGAATTAATTTTGTCGCGAGAATATGTTTAATAAGCTTTCTGATTTGAATATTTTGCGGGTACGTGTTGCCAGATTAGCGTCAAGACGTGTTGAATCTTCGTTTCCCGCTAATTTTTCCAAATCAGTTTTTTTGTCTCCGGTTTCGCTAGAGAGTGGAAAGGAAGAGAAAGAACTGTTTGCACTGGATAGATTTGAAAAAAACAACGCATTTGCGATATAAATACATTCTCCAGTGACCACATATCAGTCCCATATTCTCTGTTTATCGAATATAACCGGACAAAAGAAATGGAAACAGGGGTTGCAAAATTTTTATATTTTTTACCAAAATATGCCCTTATCAAGCCCGAATGATCGAAAGAAAAGTGATAAGTACAAAAACATTTTAAATTCAATTCAGGCGCTTTTTTATAAATACTTCAGTAATGAAAATTTTTAAGATTGCTCTAATATTTAAAATTTTCGTCCATACAAGTGCCACAAATTTTCTAAAGAAACTAAACGATTTGTTCCATGTAAGAATTTACAAAGATGTTATAAAGTAAAACCTTGCAACTTTTCACATAATTTGTTATTGAAACAATACGGAATGGAACATTTGTATAATTTTATTATTAATTGAAAACTTCTCTGCCCCACGTCATTTGATGTTTTGGGTGGTGTTTGGTGCAATTTTCCGTTCTATTTTTTGTCAGAAAAAGTCAAGTGAATCATATATTTTCTTTATAAATAAGTAAATATTTAAGAAACAATGGCTGCTACCCTTAAATTATATTTAACTGCCGTACGTCACTCGCTAACAGCGGCAATGTGCTTGCAAGACTTCCCTTCCCAAGTAGTAGAGCGTCACAACAAACCAGAAGTAGAGGTCTGCTCCAGCAAAGAACTGATTTTAACCCCAATAGTGATATCTCGTAATGAACGTGAGCGGGTCCTCATTGAACCGTCAATCAATTCGGTACGTGTTAGTATCGCCGTTAAGCAAGCGGATGAAATTGAGAAAATATTATGCCATAAATTCACCCGGTTTATGATGCGTCGAGCAGAATCTTTTATCATTCTAAGGCGAAAACCCATTGATAGTTATGATATAAGCTTTTTGATAACAAATTTCCATACAGAACAGATGTATAAACACAAATTGGTGGATTTTGTTATTAGTTTCATGGAAGAGATCGATAAAGAAATTAGCGAAATGAAATTGGCAGTGAATGCTCGCGCACGTACTTGTGCAGAAGAATTCTTAAAAAGATTTTAAAAAATTCCATTGAATGTATTTCCAAAATAATTATAAGCAAAGAAATAATTTTTGTATTACTTTAGTATTTAATAAATGCCGCATGTTATATTAACAAATCTAAAGGTGTAGTGTAAAGAAGAGAATTTACGATTACTTTGATGGTGGCACATTTCCCACCCAAAGCAATACAACGGAATTTTCGTAATCTACAAATTTTTCTGTTTCCTTAACTTGCTTCTTATGCTTAGTCTCTTTATCATCCTGGGTTACGTCTACAAAGTGGTACTGACCCGAGCTAGTGGCCAATATGGGGAGCGACGGATGAAAGTTGGCACCATTACAGCAATCGGCGTGTATAGGTAACTATAAAGTAAATTGCTGTAGTTAAAATTCAACGGAGACAAAATCAACACACCTGTGCCGTTTTTGCGGAATCTTCCAAATTCCATATCTTTAGTGAGCCAGTTGTGTCACCACTTACTAGCCATTCACGTTTCAAGTCGAAATATATGCGTTGGTTTGTATTAACATTACGTTCAAAAATGCTCACAGGTTGCGTATAGTTACGCATATCCCATTGCAGTATATTATTATCTTTGCGAGCACCGCTAAATAAATACCAATTGCTATCGTTTATTGGAAAATAACGCAACCATGTAATACCGCCTGTATGACCACCCAAAGTAAATAGAGGACCTAGCTTTGGTGCTCGCAAATCATAGTGATATATATGAGCATTCCAAGACCCAGTGGATACACAGTGATTATTTTCAGCCGTTACAGCGAAACAAGACACTGTTTGCTTTACTGTGATGTTACTGCATTTACGTCCAGGACTGCAATGGATATTGCATATTAATTTTATAAAAGAGAATATCGAGTATTTTAACGCCTACATGTTAGTATCAAAAATTTTAATGGATTTTTTATAACCGCCCATAACTTTCTGGCCATCATTACTGAAAAGAAGAGAAATGGCGGGCTCGACTTCGTCAACTTCGTCATATCCTCGATATGTACACCGCAATTCGCCGGTGAACGCATCCCACATATGAATCGGCTCGTGTTGACGACTCGCTAGCCAGCTGTTTTGTATAAATAAAAGGCAATTATTTAAACAACTTAATAGTTTCCCAATTTACCAGCAAGTGGCAGGATCGGAGCTATCCATAAATGGATACCATACACAGTCGTATACCGTTCCACCTTCTTTAATATGAATTGCCGAAGGTAAAGAACTTAAAGATCTCTTCGAATCTAGTTGCTTAGTATTATATAAATCTTGTGGCAATTCTAAAATGTGCATGCCTTCAAAAAAAGAAAGAACAATTACAATAATGTTTTACAATATGTTTAATCCAATCATTACCATCTAAATTCACTGGGAGCAAAAGACAAGTACCATCAGGTGACCAGAGGCAACCTTTAGTATAATGTTGTTCTTGAGCTGTGGAAGCCCACAATCGTCTTCCTAACTCTAACAAAGGCTGTTGGAATAAGGCAGATTTTTCTTGAAACAGGAGATCATTGTCTTGCATATCAATGTCTTCGCAGACATTGGCCGTAATTTCAGAAGCATTGCAAAATTCTTTCGCTTGCATACTGCTATTTTCATTTACCGTGATAGAAGTGGCTTCCTCGTCGGACACTTCATCCTCATTTTGCATTCCGACATCTCTAATCTTAACTGGAGGAATTTCAGCAGTCTTGTGTTCTATACCCTTTTCCTTTTTTTCTATATTACTAGAAATACTAATCGACTTGTGAGTACTTTCATCTATTGGATGTGTACTAACATTACAACATACATTTTGAGCAAAGCGGAAATCATTCTCAATGTTTTCTCCATTTTGTACTTTGCACTTATCTATACGTTTTTTATTGTTTTGTTTAAGGGTAATGCTCGAGTTTTCACCGTTCATTTGCGTTAATGACTTTGAATAGGAAAGCGTTTCCTCATCGCCAATGTCTATTTGCAAAGTGCTTTTCTCTTCATCGTCGTCATCTTCTACAGCTATTATACTTTCTTCTTCGCATGCACTTTCTTGCATTGGTACTGAACTTTGAGCAATGCTCTCCGATGTTTCCCCGTTCAAAGATGTATTTAAACTAAAACCCGAATTGTTCGCTATAGAGCTATAGCTTTCTGTGGTTTTATTTACCGGGTGCTCGATCTCACTCAGATTTAGTTTGCTTAAAGACACATTATTGTTAAGTATTGAATCTTCCGATTCCGTAGCTTCAGGAACGGCTACAATGAAAGAAGAAACATTTCCTTAGCTTTTTATCAGATCTCTTGAACACGTTTATACCGTTTGATTCCACTGAATCGTTTAAGCTCATTTTTAACTAATTTTTTAGTTTTTTGTTTAGTTTTAACCTTCAAGAAACCAGTTAAATTTACTGCCGCAATGCTTCTTCTTTCACGAATAAATGGTTGGTAAATGATAACACGTCCAAAAAGAAGAGTTGCCAAGCTATTGATAAGAAATAAACGCCTATTTGATAAAACCGCTGGTATAGGTAATTCAACTACAAATCCGTTATTCAACATCGGAAGGTATCAAAAAATAATTGGTTGATAATAACCCTAAATGTAATATTAAAGGGAAATTATTAATTTCAAACAGTCTAGATTATTTTTTAATTAAAAAATCTGAAAACAAGAAAAATTATTAATATGTACAAAACACTTAATCGAGGTCTTATATATTGTATCTTATTAAAATTTTCATTAATTTTCCTACTTCTCGTATATCTAGTATTTAGAAAAATTGTAAATTTGCTTCAGCATAGTGGGGTTTTTTTCACCCACTATGTAGAATTCTATGTACAAATTTCTACTTAATGGATAAAAGCAATCATGCCGATCGTGACCAAGAACTTATACATGTTGACCGAAAGTAAAGCCAACCTAAAAAAATCAATTCTGTGTGAATTCCACAATGTTTCTGTCGAATTCTTTATTCGAATTCTATGCAGAGCTTACTTTTATTATATATCAAAAAACTGACACCATCGATAATTGGAAAGAAGGAAAGGTAACAGAATGATATTATTGAATGGAGATATTTTGGCGAGGCAGCCTTAAATAAATAATTTGCTATTTTTGAGAAATTTTTGAAAATGCCAAGACCGGAGCTATTCCGGCGAGATTCCGAGATTTTAGAAGTTATACGGCCAACACATGGCCCGAATTTGAATCTAAAAAGAAATTTACTTAATTGTTATGTTTATAGATAATGAATTGTGTAGGAATCTTGAAAAGTATTGAATTTTATTTGAATGCAGAGTTTGAATGCAAACGTCCAATGTTTGTTAAGTTTCGAACAAAATATCTTTTATTAACAAGCAAGTTGTATTATAAAAAGGAGGTTGGACAATTTTCTTGCGACTATTACTCCGTAATGCGAAGTCATAATGGCATATGGGAAGAAAACCCATTCTTTTCCATTTTGACTAGCAGCCGGTTATAATGTCAAAATGTGGCTGATAGGTTTGTTGTTTTCGAAATCTTCATTGCCAACGTTTTTTATCAGAAGCAGAAGTTCTTTCAAATAATTCCCATCGCTTTACCAATACAAGGGCCGTCTTGGTGAAATTAATCAAACACATTTTGGTCCTGAAAAAAATTCATCACAAGAAAAAGTTCTTCGTGACATTGTGGAGAATTCCTGCGTCCGCTAATCGAACAAAGGAAACTGACTTCCGCACAATTTACAGCTGAGAAAGACAAAAGTATTAATATGATCAAGACATCTATCAATATTAACAAAAACCACGCCTTCAACGTAAAAATAAGAATTTATAATTGTGATAAGTATATTCTCAGTGTATTTAAATTCGTTAATTATTTTTTGACATCTTCTTGATTATCAAAGGAGGTGATAGCTTCATTATACAGTTTCTTGGTTTAATTACAAACTCGCTTTCATACGCCAAAGTTATGCCAAGAGCAGTCTTTCCCGGTTCCCCAATTCCGGTAAATTGAGGGATTTCGTCGTACTCACTATTCCTTGTTGGTTTATTTGGACATTTTCTTGGCTCAATAACGAATTCACCGGTAAACGGCACTTGTTTCAGAGATCTTATAACCCGGCTTAATATATCAGAACCTGTATCGTAGCGACCTGCTTCTTGTGGTCGTATAATATGCTAAAATGAAATATGTAGCGTAACTAACCATAAAATTTAAAAGAAAATCAGTTACCTTGTCTTCGCTAAAAGTTTACGGGAAAGATGAATTCGTCATGCTTGTCTCATATTCTTTATACTTTTGACGTAATTCAAATAATTTTTGAGTTCGAAGTTGTACGACGTTGGAAGGAGAAGACATAACAGTCAAATCTTAAGATTTTCGCAGTATAAATTTATTAAAAAAATTGTGAAAATATTATAAAAGCATTTACCGGCTGCTTGGATGCTGTTTTTTTAAGCGTACAACACAGTCAACTTAAAATCAAAACCTACTAGGATTTTCATAAAACAAAACGCATACTAACCTAAATACAAAGAAATTTAGGTAAGCAGCTGTAGCGCTTTTACATTTTAGCTTTCGAATGTGGAATGATTCATTGGACGACTTAAAAAGAAACAACTAAGAAAATTATATACGGCCGTGATCTTAAAAAAAAAGGAAAACAAGTAAATTTTCGTACACTACAATAATGAGTGGGCGCTTCTGATTTTTTATATTTTTAGAATAAAAGTAAAAATATATATAATTTATGTAGTGTAGTTTATGAGTAAGAAACAATAAACACGCCAAAGAAAGGCTTCGCAGGCGTGTTTGTTTAAAAAGTTTGGATAATTTTGAAATACTTTTGCAAATTCCTAAGCGATATTTTCATTTGTGCAAATTGCGAGGTTTACCACAAATACTACATGGTTATGCAGACGGACGGATGGTCAGACAAACGGATGGACATGCTTAAGTGCGTTTCGAACTTTTGAACCTTGCTTCTGTGCATCATATAAGTGTTGAAAAAAAAAAAAACGAAATTACGACATACTAAAAAATTAAGTAGGCTTGGTCGTCGGCTCTCTGTAAATTAGTATAAATTTCGTATTTATTTGTATTTTGTAAAATTTCTCTTTGGTTTCTTGATTCCTTTCATTGGACCTATCAGTACGTATCATTTGCTCGCCGAAGCAGCAGTCAGCATTAAATTCCAAATCGAGTTAAGCACGTCCATTTGTTTGCCTGCGTAATGTCCGTGGTTAACATTGCACTGGTGCTAAAAATGAAGCTATCGACTTTAAATCAAAGGTAATTTCAGTACATAACCGCCAACTTAAACAAACATCCATTTGCAGACATAACCGATAAGCGATGAGCAATGCGGTGAAGAGGAGCAGAGTAAGCTAAATAAAATTTTATTAGTCCTTGTTTCCATTTTTTTTTTATTTATATTATTATTTTGATGTTTGGATGAATCATAAATACAGAGTGGAAAGAAAATGGAGTAACAATAGCTGGTCCTGTAATAAAATATGAAGTGACATTGACAGCCAGAGAAAGAAATCTAGAAAGAAATGTTTATATTTATGTAAGTAAAAATAGTTCCCACAAACACCCACATTACTTACATTATTAATTAATGATTAATTCATTCGCTTTTGTGTGAAGTGACATTAGGAGGTCGGAAGCAATCTTCAAAGTCTTTCTCCCCCGTCCCGCGGCAATGTTTCCCCTTGTGCGGTTCTGCCTGTTCTTCTCTTCAGTGAACGAACATAAAAGTAAGTTACGATGCATTGTGATGGAAATGTGCACCTTGATTAGCATTCCTCAAGTTACCTAGGCATTAAAAAAAAGATTTAATTACTTTTACCAATTTTTTTTTTGTGTCTTTTCTTCACAATTCACTAATCTTACGTTTATATTTTTCCTTTTACAACTGCTTTTCTACAAATGCAACTCTGAAGCAGAGTTTGGTGGCAAGTTTTATTCGTTTATTTTCAATACTAATGCAAATTTGCTCTCGGCGACAGCAAATTGTCTGCTGCCAGATTTGACGTAACTCAGAAAGTGCATTTGGCGACAATCAGCAGCAAATTTGTTTACATGATTAGATATTATTGGTGACTATCGCCTACTTACATGATTGCGCCTTACAACTTCTTCAGAGAAAGCTACTATAGGTTTAGGAAGTCATAACTTATACCTGTAAGGAAAACTTAAATGCTTCCTCTTTGGTCTAGCTCCTTGTACGATCGAAATCTGGGTCCCACTTTTTTATCACTAAAAAAAATACCAATCACCGGGAAGACACCCCAACGGTTGAAAGTCCCCCATCTGAAATATTTTTTGATGACAGAAAGACCGCTGAAAGTAGTTCTCATTATTTGCAGTCTAATGTATAAATGCTCAATTGAAAATGTATTCCGTTATATAAGCAAATTTTTTTACTGTCTTCAAGCAAATTTTAATAATCGAATGCTGTACGCTTGCAGTTTGGAAAATGTAATTGCGGTAGTTATTCGCATGTGTAGGATACATAACCTCCTGATCTTAAGATTACTCATTGCTTTTGCACCTATTCTGACTTTAGCTAGTTTAAAAAACAAATGGAAAATTCAATGTGAGTATGGATCGACTACCTGCACTTTTCTATTTTTGCTTGTAATTTTAAAGCTTATGAGCCTTTGTACTTTCTTATCTTTAAACGTCGTGTTGTTTAACAAAGACACAACCAACAAAGTCCCATTGATTTCATCATTTCGACTAAAAAATCAAGACTATGCATCTCTAATATATATCGGCATTACTAGTTACAACTACTTGTATATTCTGCATTTCTTTAGCACATGGTTATGTAACATACTTAACACTGTGTTTCAACATGCCTTAGACTCGTCTGTAGGCGGAAATTCCTTAGTGAACGGGCGTTTTAATGTTTCGCGGTCTTCCTCGTCTTTTCGTCTTCTGCGTATCCTCCGTAGCCTTCTAATACCAGAGCATGAGAATGCAATTCGTGGATAATCTTGCCACTTACTATGGCGGGAATATAGTATTGAGGCGATATAGAGTATGCACAATACGTTTATTCGCCTTAAAAGTCTTTAATGTCAAGAGCAGATTAGCTGCGACTTGTCCTATTTCGTACTAGTTCGTATGCCAACGCTTGCTCCGCATGGTTTCATTACGTAACAGATCGCTCGCGCAAGACTTAAATCCTTGACGAAGCGATTTTAAAAATTTTTCATAAATATAAACAATTCTGTCTCCCAATGTATTTATATGTATTTGGTCGGTTAATAGATGCAAGCAAAGCGACTTAATTGAGACAGAGTAAGACGTTGCTCCCCCCACAAAAATATCTGCAGAGTATTACATGACATTGCCTGAGTTATTATTGTTTTATTGGGATACGACATACGAAATGCTGTAAGGAAATGATTACATCTCTGGCCTGTTTTGATGGATACAATCTATAAAAAGCGATAAGAAATTCACCCAAATGGGTGGAAAAGGTACGATGAACTTTTAATGCTTCAGCAGAAGATTGCCTTCCATTTGAAATTATGTGAATGCATTATTCCTGCAGAGAGTGGTTTTGATGTGTTTTCTCCTTTTAGGGAAAACGAACAACAAATTGTTACTCAAGTATTCGTGCTACGTTGTATACAATTCAAATAATTTGTTGGTCGTTCTTTGAGCGATATTCGGCGAGATGCGTAAAAATTACGCACAACATACCTAGTGTGCGCAGCACTTGAATAATTAAAGTAAACTCATTATTCAAAATTGTCTCTATTGTTGTTGTTTTATTTCTTTATTCTGTTTAACATTCCAAGTTTCCATTGTTTAATTAAAATCAAAAGGTCCTGTCAGTGCCGCCCCCGCTCCGCCAAGGTATACAAATTGCTCGGCATTGACTGTAGTCCACTCATTTTCGAGGACACTATAACGTTCTACTCTTCCGTCTAATAGATAAATGTTGTCTGCTGCTATCACCGCCGTAAAACGGTCTTTATACGTATACTTTGGCGGCGCCATCTCTTCCCATTTATTCATTTGTATGTCAAAGCGGGCGTAGTCGCTGCCAATCCAAAACAACGAACGATCATTCGATAAAAGTTCAAATCTACCAGGTCGCTTTTTCATCACATTTAAAGTATGCCAGTGACCCTCCCTTGGGTCGAAACGAAAAAACGAATCATAGGTGAAACTATAAATGCTACCCTCCGCGAGTGCGGCGCGGGTGCATTGTTGGCAGTGTCTTCGTATAGCTGGACATGGTACCCACCGATTACTTGGAGGATCATATTTTTCGACATTTGTAGTGTAGGTTCCACCGACAACATAAAATGCTTCATGATAAGCACAAATCCCAAAATTACTTCGACGAACAGTCATAGGTGCAATACTATTCCACTTTTTATTAAATGGATAGTAACACTCTGCGGTAGTCAATTCTGCACCATTTGAATCGCATCCACCTACAGAATATATAACGCCATTCAAGGATATTGCAGAGTTATCATATCTAGATTGCGCCATATTTGAGAGAGTAACGAGTTGGTTTTTGGAAACATCGTAAACTTCGAAGTTTTCACATGCAGATTTCGTTGGAGGAAACTTATAACGTGCTCTCTTGGGAAAAGGGGTTTCGCCGTAATGATTAAGGGCAGTAAACTTGAAACCACCGGCGAGAAATAAAAAAACCTTTTCTTTCACAATTTTTGTTTCTGTTGAAGGTCTTTCCGTTGAACAGCTTTCTGTTGAACATCTTTCAATTAAAGCCTCAATTAAGGATTTAACGCACTGTTGATCCTCTATAAACATAGGTTCGGCTACAACTTGATTTCTTAAAAACCCAGTGCTGACACAAATTAAGCGAATATGACTCATTAACTCTCTCAAATGAACTTTTCGTTCTTCTAGATCGTGTTTTATCCAGTTTATTGAGGCTTTGTAAGCACTCTCTACAAATCGCAATGAATTTTTTCTTTGTTCGTCTTTTATCAAATTCTGGAACTGAAAATAATATTTTAAAAATTCACATTTAGAGTTGACATGAAGTTAAAGAAAGAAGATGCAATCGATTACACTAACTTAAGCTCATAACATGACTAGAGTGCTAATGGACGAGCTTAATAATAATTTCTCCAAAAATCGAAACATCTCTCTTAGGTTTATTTCTTATTTCATTTGGAAAAAAGTAGATATGCGTGTCCTAGTACCTGTTTCCTAATTTGATACATAAATAGTACGATTTACTACTTATTCCCACGTACGTATAACATGCTTTCCGTTAAGATAAGGAATAAATGATATAGTCAAACTGGAAGCCACCGATAATGAATTGATTCCCCTAATAACGACCCAAGAAGCTTAAGTTGTTAGGGAGGAGAGTGAAATAGGGCCTTTTCAGGAAAAACGAATTGCTAAGCTACTTTTGCAAGCATACTACTACTCTATTCTGTACCTTCATTTTTGTTTAGTATGTAATACACTTAATAATATCAAATTATATTATATTCTAGCTTAAAAGAAACGAAAGATGTTTACCAGAGATATTGCAAAGAGAGGCATGCCCTCGTCGATTTAGAACTTAATGCTGAGCATGAGTATGCGCACTACATAGAGCCTCTGAAGCTCTTTTTAAGTATTGCAGGCCTTCGGAGGTCGGCGTATAAACGTTAGGATAAGGGATTTATAAAAACTTATTTGGAGTAGAAATAGATAATATCGGGTAATAAATGGAATAACAGTCACTAGCTTGACTTCATAACTTGTTAGATAGTAAAAAACAACATTTGGGGTCACCATTCTAATGCCTTACATGTATGCATTCCTATCCTGTCAAAAAACAGAACACAATGGCGCCCGCTTCGTACGGGTACGGGAAATTACATAACGGAGTAAGTGCAATAATACGATGATGACATTATCACGGAAACTTTTGTGTTTATTGTAAGCGAATTGATGGAGAGCCGATCATTGCTTCGGTGGAATGTTAAGTGGGCATATAAAAATAGGCATATGGACCGAGACATTCATGTTAAGATCCTTGGAATCGAACCTAAGTAAGCGTGTTGTACTCCTCGATCATCCTTCTAAGTATATTCTTAACACCATGCAGGTTTTCGACATTTAACTGTTTCACAGTTCTGTCAATATTGAGAGGTTTCAATAATTATTTTTCTAAAACTGATTTTTAGATATCTATTTTTTATCATGTCAGCTGACATCAAATTTATACTTTTCAAATAAAATTTTGGGTGCTTCAAGTTTCATATGATATGATTTCATTCGATCTAGAAGAACGAAAAGTCCATTTGAGAGAGTTAATGAGTCATATTCGCTTACCTTGTGTCAGTAATAAGTTTTTGATAAATCACGTCATAGCTGAATCTATGCTTATCGAGGATCAACAATGCGTTAAATCCTTAATTGAGGCTTTAAGTGAAAGATGTTCAACAGAAACAAAAATTGTGAAAGAAAAGGTTTTTTTATTTCTCGCCGGTGGTTTCAAGTTTACTGCCCTTAATCATTACGGCGAAACCCCTTTTCCCAAGAGAGCACATTATAAGTTTTCTCCAACGAAATCTGCATGTGAAAACTTCGAAGTTTACGATGTTTCCAAAAACCAACTCGTTACTCTCTCAAATATGGCGCAATCTAGATATGATAACTCTGCAATATCCTTGAATGGCGTTATATATTCTGTAGGTGGATGCGATTCAAATGGTGCAGAATTGACTACCGCAGAGTTTCAATTGCTTAAATACCTCTTCGAATGGCAGCAGCAACAAATCTTCCTGATCAGTTAAGTTATGGAAGTTGTCTAAAATATATTTGTGGCTGAAATCGAGCAACTGTTTACAACAATGCATATCTGAAAAAGAATAAATACTTATACGCTGAGCATATTTGCCCCAATGGTATATTTACCAGCAAATTTTCGTATTCGAAAACAATTTTTTCGATTTACGCTGAGTTTGAGGAATTCAGCACATTGCTCTTTCACCCATAGGATCTGAAATAAATCCGCTATAGAAAGCAGGTTTTCAACGTTCTCTTTGGTGAGCGTGATAACCCCACTGTAGATGTACTCAACGAGAGTGTGTATAGTAATTATGTCTACGTCCTTTAATTTAATAACTCCTTTTCGTTTTTCTTCCATATCAACTATAAAAATTTGAAAGAATTATACGTTTAATGTTTTTTTTTTGTTGACAATTTCTTGGAAGGACTTACTGTCAAACATGGATGCGAAATAGTCCGAAGCAAGAGCGAGTGCGACCTTGTGAACATAGATGATTTCACCTTGTACGTCCAAAGAAAAATCGCAGAGCTATGGGAGAGAGTACCAACGTGTTAGTTCGATCAAGGCGTTGTTACATAGTTTCCTGCTTACCTTTTGCCCGACACGCATTTTACTTAAACCGTCTAGAAAAGTATTCCCATAACCAGAGTTGGTGCATTTCTTTTCGGCGATTGAAGCAACTTTATTTATCCTTTTAGAAGCCATGGTATTGGATAAATCTGCAAGGCGATTATTAAAATGTAAATGCGTTACAATTGAATTAGTGCGTAATCCCAATCCAAATTTGTTAAACGGTATAAATTCACATCAGAACGAAACAATTTGATTATGGCTATCGACTGGATTTATTAATTATACCCATCTCCGAAGAATTAAAAGTTGTTTTTGCTCATTACTCACACGCTATAGCAGATATAGAAATTTTAAGGCATATTATATAAGCAATGTACAAAAATTGAAAAAATCCGCTGCGCCTACTTAATCAAAATTTAATTTTGTTTCCCCAAAATCCTATAACTATATAATAAAGTAATTCTTGGCCAGTTTCAAATTCGAAATGCACTTAAGCAGGTCCGTCTGTATAGAATTCCTGGTAAACATTCTTTTGCAAAAGAATTTGAAAGTGGTTTAAACTTTTTGAAGGACACGCCTAAAACACCCACACATCTATGCGAAATTTTGAAAATTGAAAAAATCAGCCGCGCCCACCCTATACAGTATGAAAGTTTAGTTCGCTTGCCTTCTTTGTCTTTTTAGGTGATGTGTATTTCATCTCATCATTTGCAAATCTTTTCGAATGGATTTTGGATAAATCATCCATTGCGACCTTCCTGCACTTTTATTCAAATGCTGAGGTAGAAAATGTTTTGTTAAATATGTACATCGTGTGTTATTAGAAAGGACAGGAGGTATAGTATGAAATCGCCAGTACCATTATTGCTCTATAAGCATGATAAGTAGCCCTACTTATTTAGCAATGAAAACGTGAAACTCATAAGTCCAATTTTTAAGCACGGGAAGCGTTGCAATTTCTTGCTTTGAATCATTCGCGAAATGGGTTTAAAAAGTTTTCCACGCTTAGCTATTTCCGAATAAAGCGATAAATATTGAAAAAAGTAGTCTTCAAAAAAGTAAATTTATCAACTGAAATTAGATTATATGCTACTTCTATAATGAATGCCCTCTAAACGTTTGACGCCAACTATACTGTCAAACTAAGATCGCGTTTTCATTTGGCAGGCAAGAGGTCGCGATATCAAGTGCACGTACCATTTATAGAGATCCCTCATTCAACTTATGCGTATGCACGATAAATTATAAGACAAAGAGTTCCAAGTTTAATTGTGTTAGTACTAACTTTACCATTTCAGCTCCAAATCATTTTATAAAAAATGATGTAAAATGAAAAGTTACTTTAATGCCCTTAGTGTGTTTTATACAATGAAGTCAAAATCTCCACGAATAAATAAATTGTATCATTATTTTTAAGTTTTCCACAAAGTGTTCAGTACAAAAAGTTGTAAAACGTTTTAAAGGTGACTGCGATAAATGGCGATAAGTTACAGTAGTCTTATGCGAATTACGCCTTATTATGCTTGACAAATTTGGAATCAAAAATTAAGTTTTGGCGGAGTTGCGAGCAAGCTTTTCAAAACGCGTTAGATTCTCGGATAAATATTAAGCCATATGCTTATGTGTCTTTATTTCGTAGATCGCCACCCGTTCAATATGGAAAATTTTGCATAGTGTTTTTTCTACAAATTTCAGGAGACACATGAACGAACTCTAATTTTTCAGTTATTTAGACTTCATTTTTATTTACAAGTATATAAAAATTGTGTAAAAGTACTATTTTTTTATTTTTTTATACGCACCTATGAGTTTTTGTTGTCCTATTCAGATGAATTAAAATTATAATTTTAAACGAACCCAATTTTCTCTAAAAGAGTCAGATTTCTGTAATGCCCTTAGCACGTAAATGATTTTCGCCCGAACAACTACTGAAAATTTAGAATTTTCTTCTATTGTTACCAACATGTTTAAACTACACTCACTGTAGACAATGTTGCCAGATAAAAACTTCTAAGCAAACATTTGCAGCAATAACCGACCAAGCTTCGACACGATGACGTCTTATTCAGTTTTTCTACTACATAAACCCCAAATGAGAAACATAATGACAAACAATACATACATTAAAAACAGCCACAGAAAATTGATGTAAAACCAAATTAGATTTTTGATTGATTAATGAAAAAAAAAATTAAAAATAAAATTAGTCTTGGAACATAGGCGTGGAACTCTCTAACGCGATTACACAAAGCAAAACGGTCACTTAAACTTTCCTATTTCACAAATATTTATTATATGGAATATAATCCAAAATATCAAATCACATAATATATAAATTCAGTTGCTACAATAAAAACTTGAATTAAATAAATACATTTCGAATTTGCAATGAACCGTTCTTAGTTCTTCCCCTACGTTTTTTTTCGTTTTATTTGTTACAACAACACCAATTCCTACAAAATCTCGTCAAAAGTCAGCAAAGTTGAAGTCCTATACCGAGAATAAGGACAACGTACTTGTTTAAAAAGAAAAAATTTGTTTTGTTCCATTCCATTATCGCATTTACGGAGGACACAAACCCAAATAAAACTCAAATACTCGTTGCAACATTTTAAATGCTTATGTAAAAGCAATTGTTTTGAAACTGTGAGACTGTTACGTCTGCTAAAAACAGCTATTGTAAAATTATTACAATTATGAAGGAATTGCCATTTTAAGCTTGTTTTTAAAATGAAGAAGATTTTCTTTGGGGTTTGGATCTTGCTCCACATCATCGCTTAATTTTAATTGAGTTTATGAATGTTATTTTGATCTTTTTCAGTCGGATCACTCAGTGTATATACCAAGATACTCAAATAAATGTATTTATAAGATCCCTCTGCAAATTTCAGGGGAAAAAAAAAATTGCAACATTGAGCTATCGTAAGGACATATTTTTAATAATAATATCAACGTATTAAAGTTTAAAGTCTCAAACACTTGGCTGTTTAAACTATAGCTACCGTAAAAAAAACAACGGAACAACAAAGCAGTTGAACTAGAGGAGAAAGACAGTGTTTACATTAACAACGGAAACAAAGAGAGGATAAGAAAAGAAAAAATTTCAATGGAACGATGTTAATACTTCACGTTGACGAGGTATGTCAATGGTATGAGCCGTTCTATTTTTCTATAGGACCATAGGGCATACCTATATAAATAAGAAGAGTAATATAAGCTGTACATCGTTTGCGAAAGAATATCTGATATATCAGACCAGATTGAATATGAAATATAATGAATTATTTGACTATCCCTGAATTGTTCTCTTTTTCTCTTTAGTGGTGTTGTATGTTAATATAACAAGCTATGAAACTATATTTAAGACATAGCTACATACTCTATTTAGTAAAAGAACTACTAGGTAGAACTTAATTTGTGGAAAGAATGAGGAGCTAGAGCTTAATTTGTGGAACCCATTTTGATTAATATGTAAAAAGATACTCTGAGTAGACATCTTTCTGTGTCTCTTCAATTTTTGTAACATACGTCGTTAAAGAGTTTTAAAATATAGAGTGAGACAACGTCAACTTAAACATTTTAACATCGCATGGGCATCTGTTAGGAAGTAGTTTAACCAAATACGAATAATCGTGGGTTGTTGTGCAAGATAAAAAAGCTTTCTTGTTTTTGATTATAAATGCGTTAAAAATTTATTGCATTTATGTTTAGATTACATTGTCGAGCGTTCGTTGTGATTAGTTAAATTTTTGTTTACTTTGCGAGATGTCGCCGTTGATTTTGTTGTTGTATTGTGCAATTTTGTTTATTTTCTGATGGGCTCGGTTTATTTATTCACATTGTAAAGAAGATTTTGTTGTCTGTTCTTTCGGCTATACTCTATACTGTCTGTGCATTGCATTAGCTTTGCGAGCGAGGGAATGCATGCTGAATAAAAACCAATTGCTATTGGCAGGGCTAGGTATCTAACGCAGAGTATTAAAATGCAAGCAAATTACAAAGCGATGCAAGATCGTCTACAAGATATTGACCGGCGTTTTAGGTTCAATGATGAGGAGAATGATATGTTTACTCCATGAAAATGAAGAATTAAGAAGATAGGTAGAAAAATGGAAAGAGGGAGAGAGAGAGAGAGAGTAAAATCGAATGCGGAATGTGACGAGGATATTATGGAAAAACGATCCGAATTGCAATACAAGATCTTACATTCGCAAGCTGAACGTATAAAGCATTATTACAGGCACCAAGGTTAATCGTGTTATACTAAATTTTTTTATTTATTTTAGCGATGTGATCTGATTTTCAAATCATGAAAAACTGAAAATTAGATCTTTTTGTCATATGAACTTCAGTTCTTGTTATATGAGAGGGAGTTCCAAAAATCGGTCCAGCCGATCCAAATTTTGCGAAACTATTTAGAATGCTGTAATATTCCTACTTAGTCACATTGGTGAAGAAATTTTGGCAATGCAACTATAATGATTTTTCGGAATGGGGCGTAATATGCGGAGTGTAGCAGATTTCATCAAAATATCTCAAAAATAGCGCCCTGCAGCTTGAACATAAGTTTACATGGACAGATGGACAGACAGGTTTAGATTTCTGAATGAATCGGTGCAATAAAAAGGTGGGTTTAATATAAGTCCACTACGTGATACGTACATCTCTTGTACCACAAGTGATGTAGGGTATAAAAACAAATAAAGAGGTGAAAGGCCGTAGAATAATTTTACTTTAATGTTGTTCCCAAGGGGCATGGTAAGTGGCTCACTTTTTGACTGCTGTGCTTGTACCATAGCCATGGTATAAATAAAATGGACGAATCTTTAGTGTCTTTCGTTATAAATATAAACGAGGATCAGTTTTTATTAAGATGTGGTTCGAAACCAGTTATACACTATGCGCGCAAAACGTGCGAACATATGTCCCTCAAATATTGGCAATAGCTTGTACTTTACAATTGTTCTGCCTACAGTAGACTTATTCGGGGACGAAATAGATTTTAACATCGATTTTTTGACGGCGCCGAAGGGTATCAGGAATTATTCGCAGTATGCACTTCAAAGAACGCATGAGGAATGATAGAATGATAGAACACGCGCAGAGCTTAGTTCAGTTAGTCAGGAATAGATCGACTTTGTAAGTTTCATTAGGAATATTGCTCAACATGCTACATGCTGACGTACGTAACACGCAGAAGGGCTTAAAATAGATCCATCTTTTATTATACCCGAGCCGTTCAGAATCTTCTTTAGCCGTCGGTCTGTCCGATGTCTGTCCACGTATATTGTAGTCAATCTACAAAACAATTTGGTGCATTGACGTGCTATTGAAAATCTTTTGGATCGGACCACTTCTCCTATCTATGCCCACATATCGATTTGTTTTGAAAAGTTGTTGTTGCATGGAAAAAATTACAATTTTCAAAGTTTCTTGACAAAAGCCGTTGAAAAATTTGGTTCGGTTCTGGGGTCTTTCATGCAACCATTCCATTTTCAATATTTCATGATGAAAATTCATTCATAATCGTAAAAAGATCAAGACACCGAACTTATCGATTATCGGACCACGCAGCTCTATTTTTTGAATGCCACCGCATATAAGGACTCTCGAGAAACTTAAAGCATTGTCTGCGAAAAAGACGCAAATGTTAATGTTTTATGATGAATAAACAATAATTTGATGTAAAACTTAAAAGGACTCAATTTGGACCACATGGATCCATTTCATGGACGTTCACTTCAGTTAAGATTTTTGATGAATAGTAAGCACAACAGAAAATGTTTAACTTTTAAGATTTATAACGGTAGGGAACTTGGACCACATAGGTCTATGTATGATGCTTTGGGCGTCCTGGAATATGCGTGCTTTCAAGAAAAATGAATGAAGTGAATAACTGTACTAGGTGAAGTAATGTCGGATATCTAGTGGTCGCCCTTAATCGACAACAAAGTTCTTCTTACTTGTTGTTCAAATTTAGATTGTTCTAAAAAAGTTTAGCCACGATTTGGAAAGTCCGCGATTATATTTGTGAACTTGAAAAGAAGAAATTATGGGAAAACTTGGAGAGATTTCATTCTCTTTAACCTATACTCTCTTACTAAGTATCTGAATTTCTGAAACTAATTTGCACAAGAAAAAAACAAAAAAAAAAAAAAAAAAAACAAGAACAAATTGCACTAAATAAACGAGCATAGGATGTGAAAGAATACCTGGAACAAGAGATGGTCAAACCGTGCAAAATATGTATATGTGTATGTGTTCTGCATGACGAAAGCTAAAAGAGTCGTAGTAGATTTTAGTTGCAAACAATATCGCGACAAGAAAAGAACTTCTTAGCGGACAAAATCAAACTCACCTCAGAAATCACGTTTCCCGGATTTCAATTACTGCCTGCCAATGTGTTTTCGAAGCAAGCAAAATCAATGATTACGAAATAGTTTTATATTTAAATAAAAATACTATAACCTTTTCAACGCAATCCGAAATAATTCTCAATTCGTTTATTGAATTTACGTTTTAGTGAGTTTCGTGTTAAACAATTTCTACTACGAAGGTCTACAAAGGGTTCCCTTTGTCGCAGGGTAAAAATAATTCATACGCAAACACCGTCGACAGCACATTTTTCACTTTTTCGTGTCGCGAAAGAACAGTAACCAAACCATTTACTTGTAAAGATCGCAGTAACAATAAAATGAAATATATTTTAAGTGTGTCTGTGTGTCTGTTTGCGCATAGTTTAGCAGCATACCTCTTGCAAACGTTGGTTCCATTTGTTCAACTTTTGCAATGGCATTAGACGAGTGAGTGCGCCTGCTTGTGTGTTATATAAGGGCAGTCAGGCAGAGTATAGCTCAGAGTATAGCGCACAGTACAAGGAAACAAAACCGATCAGTGTATGCTCGAACAGGTCGAAGTCAACGTTAAGTCGAAAAATGCAAATGGTTGAATGGAAAATTTAATTTTCGTTTGGCTGAAAATGAATTACTCTCTTCCTCACTAAGCGCACTTGTGCGGTTCATATGAATTGCAAGTTGCATTAGTTGCATGTAGTAACTAACTAAGTAAGTAAGTAAGTAAGTAAGTGTGCTTATAAGTAATGCATATGTCTGCGCAATTATCTACAAAACATAAAATTTAGAAATGTATGTGCGTGTGTGTGTGCGAATTCTTGTGAATGAAAGATTCACACAAGTCCATATTTATATATGTAAGCAGCAGCAGTTGTTAGCAGAGCTAAGAATATTTGCGGCGCGAATTTTTCATTGTTTTTCGCGTATTCATCGTCATGTCCAAGATTCATATAAGTAAGTACTGGCACGTCCCGAACACTTGTGCATGCACTTATTCTTATTCTTGTTCGTAATAGAGTTCGGTGTGTTTGTGCGTGCAAACCAATAGTGTGCGCAGAACAAAAAAAAAAAAAAAAAAAAAATTCTTTACAACTTGGGTTTTTCTCAGCCCTTTTTTTATTTTTTTTTTGTCTAAAATACAGTTCTTCTCAAGTTTAACGTCAAGTGGTAACTCAAGTCTACGCCAGAAGATTGCAGACGATGCGATGCAATTAAATGTAAGAACAATTAAAATGCATTGGATTGGATTTGCGTGCGCCCGTTTCAAACCCATTACACACGCACAAACAATGAGAAATTGTTTTTGTGCAGTGGGGTTTTGCTTTTGTTATACTAAACCGATCATACAAAGCTATATTATTACAATTGATCTCATTCTTCTTCTTTCGCATTCTCTTAGAAATAATTTATGTTTGATAGATATAGATACCTTTGAATACATTGCACACATCTTCATGATCAGCATAAGACATTTTCGCGCATTTCAATTAGATTTACTCGTACTTCATACCCTATCTATCGTTTGGCTGCCGCTTGTACAAGTTCTCCTCAACAAGCCCCCTATTAAAGTGAGAAACTGAAGCATGCATTAGAATCTTTTCTATGAACTATGTGTGTAAGCAAGAAAGAATTCTTGATCAGCTTAAAATTTCATTTACTTACCTTCAATTGGATTTAGAAAATAAAATTTGCTCCATGTAGGACCAAGGAGGTACAAGAAGTTTGCTTCTTTAGGCATCAATACGAAACGTTCGCATCAGCAGCCGTGTAGGTAAGAATTGTGACTAGCAAGTCTGTGTTCGCGAGTTCAAGTCTCAGTGCGTTACAGTTTCCTTTGGTCATAGTCGCAGTGCGTACTTAGCCGGTAAAGGCATAGCACCTATCAATTGGGCGTACACCCACCAGGCCATGGCCGTTTTTCGACCTCTTTTTTTCTCACTTTTTTCCGACCGTCATCGTATTACAGTGAGGAATAGGAGGCATCACCTAAATGACTGACTGGTATTGTAATAATATTAAAAAAAAAAAAAAAAAATGATTTTTGACATAAACTAAATGATAGGAAAGTATTTTTTTTATAAAACTGTAGAAGAATTGTGGACTATGGTTACTTTTTAGGTTACTTTGTAATATTTCGACTTTTCATAGTCTACTCTTTACTCGTACACTGGTCAGGTTTCAATAGCTTCGGTGCTTCTGTACTCTATACTATAGTACATGGGTCTAACAATTATAGACAGTTGAATGCCTATGATATTCGCTTTTAATAAAACGGGTCAGAATGCTAAGCAGGAGTTATAAGAACTGAATTATGGAAAAGAAAGTTAAGTATCGAGCGCTTTTAATGAACAATTCTAAACTTTTTATCTCTCGTCTTTTCTTAAATTTTTTTGCAAAACTTTACGTTCCACTCTCGATTCTACAAATCGAATGTGTACACATTGCTCAACTATTTCAATGACTGTGACATCTTCTCCTTTTGACAACTGTCAACATTTGAAATAGTTTAGAGCGCTTTTGTTCTGCTTTTAAAACTAAAATGATTATTTAGGTCTTACGGGGGTGAAGAGAAAAACAAGCAGAAATCTTACCATTCTGACCAAAAAAGGTCCGCAGGGGAATCGAAACTCTGAGCTCCGCTTTAGCAGCGCGATCTTTTAACCGACTAAGCTAACGGGTTATATCAAAAGTCTACGACTAAAGCATAAAAGTGTTTTCTAATCTTCTTCTTCTTCATCTTTTCTAAATCTTCATTTGTTCAAAGTCTTAAATTCCTGAAAGTGGTTCAATGGTTCAAGCAATATTGCACTCGCATTGGAATGTGTTTTTATATGCAGTCCGCACTAACTTTACGGCATATTCTTCGTTTTAACATTTATATGCATATGCATGTGTGTGTGTGTGTGTGTGTTTGCATTGGCACTGTGTTATCTTGGCTAAAGGGAAGCGAAGTCGACGTAAATTCAATGTTTTAACTCCGCATAGGCTGAGCTACAGCTACAAGTGGTGAGGTACGGGTAATAAATAATGCAAAGAATGTTATCTGAACCTTTCTTCACATTCCATCCACTCAATATTCGAACGAATGATGGAAAAATCTGTGAAAAAATCGAAGCTCATCTGCTTCATATAAGAATTTTCACGCTTCAAACTTCAACTTCAACGTGTTTTTGTTAGCTCGGTACACAACAGATCCGAGCTTTCCTTCCCCTTTGCATCTGTTAGTTCGGAAATGGGAACATTGGGAAATTGTTGCATAGGACATCACTTGGAAATTGTAGGGAATTGTTTTCAATGGACATTCTTTAGAAGCTCTTACTCAAAGTGGGAAAAGAATATAATATCTGACTGACATATCAGAGGAACACGACGCTTGTGGAAGGACAACTCATATGTCAATCGATAACCATCAACACTTCGCTTATTTTGTTTATCTTTCCAACATAGGAGTGTAGCTAACCAGCTCAAGCTCGACATTTCCTAGGTAATGTAAAATTAAGATCAAAAGAAATAAAAGAAATAAACTTTAATTAAAATTTCTTATCGGTATAACTTGCTTTGCGGTGAAAGTTCTGTTGCCGTGAATTAAAATAAAAAAAGAAAAAAAATGGAAAAAAAAAAGTTCATCATTTGCATAGTTTCACACCTAATGCCATCACGTTCTCTAACAATTGTCGTCGTTTATATGCACAAAAAGCATATTTTGCTGAGAGGCTGACGTTTAACTTGGTGGTGGGGTATCGGGGCTGACACTTGCACCGACACACAATAACAAAAAGAAAAAAACTGATAATTTGTTGTTACATTTTATATAAACATTTGTTTTGTTTTTTGTTTTTTTTTTTGAATAGTCTATGCGTTTGAGTTATTTATAACTTTAAGATAAGTGAGCTTAAAATGTACTTCGATATGAGAGAAATTAAGGTAACATATGCCAAGACTTTATGCTAAAACCTACTGTCAAATGGGAAAAGCTGGCAACTATTTGTTACAAAGTAGAAAAATACCCAAAGGCAAAACGTACGTTACGTAGCCATCTCTTCCTCCCTACCGGTTTTCATACCAGCACTTATATATATATATATATAGATATATATATGTATGTGAAAAGAAAATGTAAACGGAATGAAAGGAAAGAATAACTTCTTATTACATTTTACACTAATCCGTTAGGTTGTGTCGACAAGTTTTCCAGAATATCTATTACGGCAAAGTAACCAAAGCAATAACAAAAACTATTCCAACATCTTTGCAAACTTGCCAACGAGTGCTCTACTGCTTTACAAAAATGCAGTTTAAGGCGATATGGTCAATAGATTAGTATTTGAAAGAAAAAGGCAAAAAAAAGAAAGAAAGAAAAAAAAAAACAAACAAAAACAATAACAAAAAAATATGCAACATTGTAATGTTTAGCATTTGGCACATTAACGTATCATCGTCGTCGTTGATTGTAAGAAAACCACAATTATGGTAAAAGTACTGTTCACTTACCTTTTATATCGGTTACAGTGTGTTAATGTAATAGTTACTGGTGTCGCATTTTATGGCACTCAAGTGCTTAACCGCTGCCCGCGGAATGAAATTAAACTTAAAAGAAAAGAGAAAAACAAAACCAAAAAAAAAAAAAAAAAACAATAAACAACAACCAACAACCAACAACATAAGAATTATAATTGATTGTTTAATGCAATTACGTAGTGGTGTTAGTGAGTATGAGGATCGCATTTGACTGATAATAAAGTTAAAGTTTTTTATTTAAGTCTTTCGTTTAATAGAAGAGAAACGAACGATTGTTAACTGCTGCAGCCTGTCATAAGGCTGTCTACAAAGTACCGAGCGCGCTAAGATGAAAATTAAGATAACTTTTATGATTAGATTAGAAAAGCCTCTACACAAGATAGTGTCCACTCAGATTGATTGTTGCTTCCGGGTTTGGTCAAAAAATGATGCGGTTTTCTACCTGAATTTTTTTAGACTTTTTTTGCTTTTGCTTTGTTAATACATCGAACTTCGTTTGCGGCCAACTTACTCCCAAAATTTTTGATAATAATTTTTGTTGATGAATACTTTCAACTAACTGTCTTATACCTTGATCTTGATTGACTTTTGAGTCAAATCAAAGCCTCAAATAAATAATTTAGAATAATCTGCTCTTTACTCTCTCTCTCTCTCTCTCTCTCTCTCTCTCTTCTTTACTTATTAATCTTTAAAGTGCTATATTACTCCTTCCAATAGTTTTCGTCCAGGTGCTTATTTTAAAAGGCACATAGGCCAAATGAAATTTGACTAGATTTTTATATATATACAACACCCAGAAGGACTTTATGCAACACCCAGAAACATTTCAGCTTTTTATTCGACCGATCTATTCAGAATCGCTTTTTGAAACGATCTAAGCTTGTTTGTCCATCTGTCTATCTGTTTTATTTTCTTTTGTTATTCCAGGGTGCAACGACGAACCCTGTAAGAAAGTGATTCGGGGCGGCCCGCTTTCTATATAAAGCCGTCTTCTGAAAAGTCGATATATGAATAACTGTAGAGTGGTGTTGGGCATTTAATGGTAGCTCTTGCCCCGTTATAGTGTTTAGGGTCGTTACTTATTCTATTCTGTTATGCATTTAGCTGGATTAAGCGACGCTATATACAAGATTAATGACTTAAACGATCAGAAGTAAAAACCAAGGTCCAACTAAACAATTTTTTAGTTAAAGGTAAACAGTTTGTATATTTTTTAAACTTCAAGTACCAGCAAGTAATCTTAGGTTTAATGTATAAAACTAATGAGAATCGACTCAATAAGCAAACGTAAGTCTAAGTCTAAACTATGTATAAATAGCTATTAAAAAGTATTGTCGACCCGCATTGAGATTGTGAGAACATCGACTTGATAATTGCGAATCCTATCCACTCGGTTATGCGGTAGCTCAGCCCATGATTTATATGCTTTACGACTTTGAGACATCAAAGCTATTTCTGGAATAGAAAACTCATTACTTCTTCGATTACATAATAGTTGGTCGGAGAAATGAATTAAAAGAGTATATGTTTTATTCGTAAACTGATTGAGGACAATAATCGAATGAAAATGATTTGTACTAACATTCAGCTGATGGCACTGCCAAGTAATGCATAAGTATATGATATACGATAACTTGATGACAATTTAATAATAAAATTTGTTAACAATGTAAGCTATAATGCAAATAGATTGCCATATATATATAATATGTCGTAAATATATAGTTATTATAATACCAGGAAAAATTGAAAGCAGAACAAAAGTGTAAAGAGAAATAAAGTCTTAAATAGTTAAAGACACAAATAGTTTGACGTTAATATTTGCATTCTTACACACTTGTACTTATATCCACAAGATGATAATGTAAAGAATATCTATCTATCTATCTAGCGCTGTACATGTCTTTCTTGCATAGAATAAATAATGGCACCAGCACCCGTACCACTATCACTTTATTTGCCAATTCCACTTTCATTTAAGAACGTGTTCTGCATTATCGATAAGATTATCGTCATGGGCTACGATATGAATATAATTTTAGATACAAGAATAAAGCAACGTATGCTTTGTAATGAAATATAGCAAAGGAATGCAAAGAATTGGTAAACTAATGACACTGCACCCACAGACAGAGATTATTATTATCAATTGGCAAAGAAAGGTGAATGAATAACAATAAAGAAAAAATTCTTTTTTTTTTTTTTTTTAAATTTTGAAGTAATTTAAAAAGTGTTAAGCCCTTTGATGTTAGCTGTCTTCGTACGTCAGAACGAGCCTTACATGCGAGCTGCTTGACTGACAAAGAAAGGAGGTATTAAAAAAAAAACAGTGGAAAAGCGGAGAAAATAGAAGAAATATTGTCGCGACGTCAGGCATGCAAAACACTTGTGCCTTCGACAGTTACGCTAATTCTAGCTAGCAATTGGAAAAAAAATGTTTAGCAATTGGTTAAAAATGTTGGCAACAGAAAGTGTGTTATATGCAGCGTTAGCAGGATTAGACTGCATATAGGTTAAGGCAGGTAAGTGATATGTTACATCTTAATGCATCGATCGTATAGTGTGGCTTGCTTTTTGCTCTCGAATTTTGGAAAAACCGCATAACACAAAATGTCGCGTGTAACTGATTTCATTTTATTACAATGTTATTACATTATTTCCTATTTATTATTTAATTATTAGTTGTTTACGGTTTGTAGCTTATTTACTTGAACAAAATTGCACGAAAATTAGTGTTTGTGCAATTCAAAGAGACTTGGCACTCGGAACGAAGACCATCGGGACGAATTGCTTTTTTATTATTTACTATTGTTTCTTTTCTTTTGCTAACTATTTATTATCTATTATTTTTATTATTTATTTATTATTTATTTATTATATATTTACTCAATAAGTCTAACACATATAAGACAACACTATTGACTGACCCATATGATTTTTGGATAGTATCAACCTTTAAAATTAGATTACGAGTTAGTTTTCGGATTTCGTTGGCCATTGAGCACTCAGCTCGCTGCCGATTTAATTCTGGAGCATGAAAAAATCCACTTTATTTCGCCTAAACAGCGCCAAACAGCTTTGTGAATCTGCCTCGAACAGAGCATTCTCATGGAGAAATGTTCATGCAAAATAGTAAATGCGCTACCTTTTGCTATCGTTAAGATATGGAGCATCTCACGCAATTTCGCTTTTCAATCTTCTAAAACGATGTTGTGTACAACTGGCGATTTTGGATGACCAGGGGGCTCAACATCACACTGTTGTTAACAGTAGCAGGTCATCCAAAAACGCTTTGTTGACAGACACGAGTCGCTATAATCACTTTCAACCCAATTTTAATTTGGGAAAAAGCAAAAATTTTTAATCAATCCATGAAATTCAAATTTTTTCATTGCTTTGAAAATTCCAAAGGTAGAGTCACGAAAATGCGACACACATTTATACATATGATACGATAATGATGATCGATGAAGTTGCATAAATGTTTGCAAGCGTCGGATTGATTTTACGTAATACGTTTTGTGGTTATTGGGATTGGAAGGAAAGGAAAAATGCAAGTAAAGCATGCAATTAAGTCAAAGCGTGAGGAGTTAATCTATGAGAAAAGTGTCAAGGATGCCCACCTATCCATAATCATGTACACGGCGCGATAAAAATTGAAAGAACTTGGCTAAGGAATTTTGATGCGTAGACGAAAACTCGACGTATATAGTGTTGTATTATGATACCGGCTTTGGTTGAAAAATTTGGAAAAAGAGTTAATCGAAGTGCAACATGTCCTGTTTACTGAAATTTATGCAAAACATATAGACTCCACGTATTTGAGGTTAAGTGCAAAAGTGCAACGAAGTTATAATAATGTCTTGATTTAGTTTCCCATAGGCTCAAAACTTTCTCGACAGTCAATTGCTAATTTAGTTTGTTCTTTAAGTTTACATTTCTATTAAACTTGTTGTAGCATTGTTGATGATCACGATGAGTGAAAATACTTTATATCCAGTCTGTCTCCATGTAGAAGTAACAACTTTTTCTAGAACTCACTTTTTTAGCCTATTTAAATAATTTCAAGTTTGCTTTATGCTCAGCTGCAGTTGTATTTATGTTAATTTTACTGCAAGTTAGACAGACACAAAGAAAAAAAAAAACAAAAAAAAAAAAAAAAAAAAAAAAACAAAAAAGGTGTGTAAAAATTTTTTATCTAAATATATCAGAAAAAAAACAGATAGAGAGAGATATATATATATATATATATATATATATATATATATACTGCAGCTATGCTTAAGGTATTAGAAAGAAATCTTAAGTAAAAGGTAACACCTTTTCTAGAATTAACTTAACTCACGACCATATCTATAATTCGGAGTGTCAATAAAACCTATGGAATTTAGACAACGTTCCTCTTCTATTCTCTCACATCTTCCTCCTATTCTTATAGTCAAGGCTTGAGTAGCCGCATAAGAAACAGTCTTTTTACTTTCCGTAAATGCTATGTTTGTTTGTGTTTCACTTTTTTGTTTTCCTCTTTTTCATAATATAAATAACTCTTTTTTTTTTAATATTTCAAGTAGGAAGATAGGGTTTTAAAAGTACTTTTTGTGTTTTTTAAAATTTATGAACTGAAATTCACCTCTTGAACGCAATTTTTTTTTTACTATTTTCCCTTAAATGTGAAAATTCTTGCGGTATTTTTATTACTGTGCCTATCTCGTTTTGTGTGGGTTTTATGTCTATGTGTAGTTAAGTTATTCTTTTCGTGAAAAGTTTAAAGAAGTTGCACCGCGGATTCTGTGTGCAAAGTACAACATACTGCCAAAGTAATGTCTGCGGCTAAAAGGCGACGATATGTAGGAATATTTGTTTTGAGGTGCTCCAACCATGAAGCCCGCTAGTGGATTACCCTACAATATCCTTCAGTTGTTTATCGAATTTTTTTTTTAAATAATAGGTTAGATGAGAAGTGATCGAAAATGTGGTCTGGTCCGAATTATTTTCAAGAGCATTCATCCTTGGATCAGTTCATCAAATTATCTCAAAAATTCTGAACTGTAAGTTCTACAAAACAAAACACGACGAACAGGCGGACAGATAGGATAGATTCGCGCGGAAACTTAGTACATCCTTATACCACAAGTGCTGTAGGATAAAAAAGGTCGCAGAGATTTTTGCTTAGATTTAAGTGCGTTTTTTTCACCTCTAGGCGGGCAGTCAGGGCCAAGTTGGGTCGGGAAGTGAATATCGTTACAAATTGTGCGTAGATTCAATTGCTATAAATTTTCAAATCTTCTCACTAATCTTGAGACGACAAGTAACGTTCTTTGTCCGACTATATGGACATATGGACATACTGCAGCCGTGGAACGACGAAGAATTAGAATAAAGAGAGAATTTCTTCTGCTAATGTTTGATTACGAGTCTATGGCTAGTTTGACGCATAATTTGTGGATATTACTCTTATCCTCAATTCAATTTCAAGGATGAGCTAAATGAGTTAATGTTGTTTGTTTGAGTTCACGGGCGCTCTGACACAACACTCGCCTTTAGTTCGTCAAAGATTAAAGTTATTCGTACGAAATTTGGCAAACTAATTTGATATTGTCTGCCGTGTAGTAATATTACAGCCAGCTATACTATTCGCGGTATGCTAAGGCGTAGTTCTGTGCAATAACCGTAAAATATTAAACTAAACTAAACTATTGCCAAATAACAAATAGTTAAAGTCACCAACCTTGTCAATCTAATATCTCACATGTAAAGCAGTTTTAATTAACTAAAATTCTGAATGTATATCATAATTTCGGACAAAAATATTATAATGTAAACCATAATTGCGGACGAAGACTACATTAATTAATTGCAAGAAATTAACACAAACACATGCATATTATGTGATTTAATTCTATCAGGCAGTTTAAAATATATTGAGCCTCATAAGAGAAACAAATTGTAGTTAGCCTTCATTGTCAGTATAAACTGAATAAATGAATGAAAGATGGGAATTTTGGCCCTCTGAAAACTGAATGCAAATATAAGCAAAACCAGATCGGTAAATTTAGGCTGCTGGTAAAACTAATCATCGATACCATCGCCATTATCTCAGTTATTTTTAGCATATGAACATTAAGCACATAACACACTTTGCGTCAAGCGCTAAGTTACACCAAATGCATTGCCATATATATGGACGCCAATCGTCGCGAAAGAATTACACAAGCGCACAGTATCGTTACATACATCAAAGTAACTCAAGCGAATTGTTTGACCGATTCGTTTATTTAAAGAAAAGCGCCGCTTGTCCTCTAAATTTGCAAAACATTGATTGTTTGTAAAATTTGTTGCAGAAAATTTACTTAAATCTGTGAAGTTAAAGTTTACAGTTTAGTGTAAAACGCAATCTTGTTTGTATTCTTTTAGCTCAAAGCAGATTGTAATAGACGGGGATAAAAAGGGCCTAAAATCAGGTCAACTGAGCAAGAAAGAGTTGGTCAAGCGCGTGATAAAATTTCTTCTCTCCTTTTTTTTGTTTGTTGTTAATAAATTTTTCTTATTCCTACAATTGGTTGGTTCTGGCATAATTTTCTATTTAAGTTCATTGTAGTTGCTGTTGATGTACGATGTATGTATGTGTAATTGAACTATTTATTTGTATTAAAACCGAAAAAAGCAAATAATAAAATTTGTTCATAAGAAACTTTTTTGACTTTCACCCACCAAAGTAAATAAATGAACTTGTTTATAGTTTTATATGATATTTAGAAAAAAAAAACATATGTATATATGTAAGCACTGACGAAACGAGGGCGCATTTGCAAAACAAAAACAAGAAAAGAACCTTCAGTATCATTGGAACTGAATGCAATTGAATATGTTTTCATTGAATTGCATAAATTGTTCTTTAAATCAGACAGAGAGAGAGAGAGAGAGAGAGAGAGAGAAAGACAGAAATGTTTTGATAAAGTAATTCATCTAGGGTTTCTTGTCTTTATTTTTAAGTTTATGAAAATATATTTTGAATAAATTTTTTTTTTTTAAATTTCCTTTTCTTTAACCATTTGGCTTGTTTTGTTCTTTTTGCAATCCCCGATAGAATTATTTACATGCACCGGTCATAAATGTTGCATTTGATTTACCAAAACCGTAACGAAAGGTCTGACTCTTCAGCAAACACAGAAAGCTTGAAGGAAGGAAAGATAGGTGCAGAAACACTCTATGACGCACCGAGACCCCATGTCATTAGACTGCTATGGCAATAGAAGTAGAAAAAATTAGCATAGTGTAGGGCAATGGTAAGCATCAAGATTCGTAAAATTTGCCGGCATAGCACACCACGTCTCGTTACTGGGTTCTCGATGGACCATAACCTCTTCATATACCACCTCAGAGATATAGGCACCGTAGATGTCAATTTATGTAAATTCTCTGAATCGCCATCGAATCCTACGCGAATGCGCGCCAATTTGCAGAATAAGATATCAGATGTTTGGCGACCAATTCATAAAGCCGCATACAGCGTGGTGCGCCGATTCAAACAACTTGCGGGATTCTTAAGAATCTAAGAGCGTAGTGGATCTTTTAAGTGGCGATATGGATTGTCCAGAACGCTACTACTACGACTGTAGCACATTGAAATATTCCTAATAAAATAGAGTAAAAGTTCCTTATACGCGCTTCCTTCATTTGCGGTTTTCTTATTCGGGAGGATTAAAAAAATGCGATACAATTTCTCTATTCGCGGCTATAAATTTCTTTATTCGCCGATTCTAATAAGTATATACATAAGAATAAAAGGATTCCGACAGGTATCCAACCCAAATTCCGTATTCACGGTTTCTGTATTCACGGCACGTATCCCCCGCTTATAAGGAACTTTTAATGTATTTCTAACCGAATGTCAATATCATCAAAATGGAAAATTGAGTAAAAGTGTGGTCCCTAGAAAAGACGTACAAAAGGTAGTAAAAGAGAAAATTCATTTAAGAGGGAAATGCAGAAATATTTATCAGGCAATGTCCACGAGAATTAAACCAATGGATTCTTTAATTTAAAATTTGTCTTTAACATGCCCGCATATGGGTACTAGCGTGGCGTGAAGTATTACGCTGATATCTAAAACTAAATCGTTCATTGCACATAACATATAAGCTTTTCGAACACTTAGAGAACTTAATAGCCTATTAGATGATAAGCGTTGCCATTAATTGGTGTTTTATCGACTTTCGTATATGAAAAATCTTTCCCGATATCTCCACACTTTTGCAAAACACTCAAGCTTGACACATAAATTAGCCTAGCAAAGTGATACTCTTCACTTTCGTCTTTAAGTTCCTTGCGTCAAAGAGTTATGGGAAGTATGGAAAAACAAAGCAAAAACGTCTGCCTAAAGCGCTGATTAGTATATGAATCAATCCTTTTTATGATCTTTGTGACCAGCACTATCACTCTCACTATGCTTCAACGGAATAAAACGGTTCGTTAATATCCTCAAAACATGAGTCGTTTTTTCGGCCTGTAATCTAAACATTACTAGAAAGATTGGAGAAGAGAGTTGTTCATAAAAATGCCTTGAATAATATTTTTACTTTCTTTAAGAAACGTGTAAAAGAAAATCTATATACCGTACATAATGCTTCTAATGAACGTGAACGTGAACTCTATTCATCTCATATGTATAACAAAAATTCTTTATATTATTTATTATGAGAAAAATTCCAATCTTTAATAGGCGCGAGTACAATATAAACTTGGTCAGTAATCAATTAATCAACTTACACGTCATATTAATGGCAATATTGACAATTGGCGAGGAAGCGTATCATAATCTACAGTATTTTTAGGCCATGTTTTGCGTAATAAGTATTTTTAATTTTTTCCATTCAAAACTAATGATTATCGGAAGTAATAACAATAGAATGTAAAGAGCTACAAGTGCAGGAAAAAAAGTCCAACTTAACTATGACACTCTCACAGGTATTATTCTCTTTTTGTCTTTTTGAGTTCTCTTAAAGTATAGACTAAGAATATTTTAGGTCTTCAGTCTGCATCAGAAGTAGCGAAATTTATTTTTAAACATTTGCAGTATGCTGGATGTGCTCAGTTGTAAGCAAGAACCGGACAAGTTAAGATCGTCTCTTTTGTAAGGGAAGAATCGTGTGAAGTGAAACTAACTTGCAGTGAATTGAATTCTAATAAATAAGAAACAGAAAAAAGAAAAAAAAAAAAAAATTCTGTGTACCATACATACTAATAAGAAGCATTGGTGCGTGAATGGTATTTCAGAAAACTTCTTTATTTTAAATATTTGAGCACGTAGCTCTTCAGCTCCTCGATAGTGTGCTTGTGTAAATTACTTACCTGCAAAACCATAAAGAATAACAAAGTGATTAATTTGATCGCGAGCATACAACATAATGATTTTAATTCACATGTAAAGGATTACCTGCCTGGAGTGATAATAATAAAAACACATTGTCAGCGAAGAACAACGAAGAAATATCTCTAGTAACTGCATTAACTATCAATGCATAAGGTTAAGCATTAATTAGCCAATAATTGGTTGGTCAGTTGTCTTGTATAATATCTTTTTAAAAAAAAAAAGAAAAGGTATACAAAGAATCTGTGAGGTCTGCTATGTAGCTATGTAGCATGTATGGCTCTCCGTTTACATCAAGTGAGTGCATTAAGTGTGCGTAAAGCTGTGTATGTGTGCCTGTGTGCTATAATAATAAACGCCTTTTAGGGATTTCGTTGTTCGCAAGTGTGTTGTAACGATTGTTTGCAAACATGTCTGCTGATAGTCAGCAAGAAATATTGCTTTGGCTCCGACTGTATACATAAATTTGTTTTCATTTACAATTCACTTCAGTGTTGCTGTTACCATGTCAGGATAATAAACACAAAACATTGTTTACTTTCATGCCTTCATGTTTATAATCTTTCGAACAAAACACGGATTGCTTGCTCTAGAGTTTTTAACTTATTCCGAACTTATATCTGTGCAGAGCGAGAGAGCGTATGTTTATTTTATTTATTTACCTTATAGTTTTCTACATTTTTTAGTTTTCCATCATCTAAAGGTTTGTTGCTTTTTGCTTTGACTAGCAAATTGTCCGTTCCCTTGTCAGTTTATTTATGTCTTTCTGTTTTGTTATGACTTAAGCTGCTTTATCGGATTCATATATATATATATTTATGGAGTAATAGGTTACGTCTACAGTTATCGCGTACATCGTACAAGCATGTGTGTACAATTCATTACAAAAGTTTGTGTCTTAAGTCTTTGGTTTCTTTCCTTCACATATATTTTTCTCTTCTTTCTTTTCCATTGCCGTAACCTGACCATTGCAAATAAATAAAATGAAAAATGTTTTATGATCTATTCTCCTTTCTAATTTCTATTTCTCCTCAATAGTGAAGAACTTGTTTTTTCCTTCATTCTAGTGGAATTGACTCAATTAGCTTTGGTCATTGATGCTTTAGCTCAATCGATAATTGGATTTCAGGCTTATTTAATGTATAAATTGATTTTTTATGAAAAAGAAAAAAAACTCATTATGTGAAAGCCAGTAAATACATTTTATTGCTGAAGAGTGAAAGACTTTTGTTACATTTATGTGACACATTTTGTTTTTCTTTTTTTTTTTAATGTATACCGACGATGATAAACTTTGCAATAAATACGATTTTGTGCGCTCGAGTACGTTTTATGAGCCAAATGTCACAAAAAAAAAAAAAATAAATAAATAAATACGAATTTTGCCATTAAGTCGAAACTTCGACACCCATCATCCCAAAACATTACTTCGGAATAGAAATGATTTGTCGACCCGTCGTTCCTTGCTTGTTGTCGGACGCATGTATGGACGTATTTTCGAAGTATGTCAAGTTTGAGCCTTAGTCTCATTTCTTTCGACTCAGACTTCAGAGGGACGGACGGACTCAAATTGTTTTATTTTTATTTTTTTTAACTAAGCCAGTCTCTCATGGTGTATCTTTTATACATGCAGACAGGCTGGTGCTCAGGACGGATTAGAATTGTAAAGGAGGGAAAGAGGGAGGAGATGCATCTCTGAATTGAAAGTGGTAACATTTGGAAGAACAAGGGGCAATACCGTAAGTGGTTTTCTCTTATGAGCGGTAGCGCGATAGTGTGTTGCGCGGTGTACAAAATTTCAGTAAATGGATAGGTGCGCTTATTAAAATATTTGTTTGATGTAAATGGTGACAGGTATAGAAAATCATTGCACAACCCAAGTGACACCGATGCTCAAGAGTTTTCATGAGCTTTTCGCTACATATGCTCGAGAGCGGGACTTATAGAATCTACCATACTACGACTTCGACCGGACATACCGGGCGTAATTGGTTTCGATGACGTCAACGTCAAAAGCGTTCCTTATGCCTTTCGATTCTTTGAATACATATGCTATCTAACGAATTTCGTTTTGTGTTCGCTTACCCAGACCATCTACATTAATACTGAAGAGGTGAGAGTGGAATGGGGTCCTTATCATTTCTCTTGTGAGATAAGGGACCGAACTCTGCATTCTGTTGTGGTCAGTTTCCAAATAATACATCAGATGCGAAGTGATGGTAATCATACCATCATTTTCACGATTTCCACCATGTTGCCTAAGTATCTTATACTTAGGGTCTTAGTATTTCATCCTTGCCAATAATGTATATTTATAGTTGGACAGGTTTTAGACACAGATTATCAAATAATCCAGGTACAATAACATGTCTATTATACTCTCATGCTTCCGTGGTGCGAACGAAAAGGAGTAAGCAAGAAAAGTTTTTGAAAAGCACTTTTCTTTTTTCTCCATAAAGAAGAAAAGATTATGAAAAATATAATAAAGAATTTCCAGAAAGAAGACAACTAGAAAATAAATTTCCTTAGAGAAATTATAATCTTATCTAAGACAAATTAAAAGCAATCTTTGCTTTAGAATTATTCTCCAATTATCTTTACCGATTTTCGTTGGACCTTTTGTTTAAAATGCTAAGCTTGTTTAGTTATTACAATTTCTCTAAATTTTACATATGCTTAGCTCTTAAGCGTTCTAAGCGCTTTATTTGATTTTCACTATTTCTCTACTCCACTCCACAATGCTTTTATGGAAACTGAAGTAAATTAATGTCTAACTAATTATC
>NW_023998423.1:17923118-17986125 GCF_014805625.2 Glossina fuscipes | reverse complement strand
TTTTTTTTTTTTTTAAATAAATATCTCCAAGCTCTATTGTTCCAAGATGGTAGGTAGATAGGTATAATAAAAATATTATGAAAAAATTACACATAATTCTGTGTTTTTAAAGAAAAAAAAAAACAAAAAAAAAACAAAACAAAACAAAAACAAAGTAAAATGAAAAAGAAGCAAAAAATATACAAACACTTTAACCTCCTTTGGTATTCAAATAAAGTACGTTTCACTGTTTACCCTACAGGTACTTTTTGTGATTTCGAGCCAAAGGAATTTTCTTTAATGTTTTCTTTTTTTTTTTTTTTTTCTTTTGGAATGCATGCGCTTTGTTTAAAGAAAAGTGAAGACAAAGGCAACTAAAATAATAATGAATTATACATTAAAAGATTTTTATGCATCTACAACAGCCAAAGATGAGGATACATTAGTTTTATTATTTCACTTGCGACACACAAGAAACAAAGTCAGGGACATGGCTGCTTAGCTTAAGGTTCTAAATAGATTTCGTTCTCTATATTCATACACTCGTCTCAAGTCCAGAACATTACAAGAGAAAAGGAAAATTACGGAATACTTTTACTTTTATCTATGCCTTCACTAAATTTTTGCATAAATAAAAGGTTCCAGGGTATCGGTTCCGTTTGGAATACATTGTTGTGCTCTTCAGAGACGCTCTTTCTAAACTCTATATAAAGCACATTCTTATCTGTTGAACGTAACTGCTATCAGGACGAAATAGTTAAACGTATATCAGAAGCTATACCAGTGCCCTGCAGGAATCCTCCAAAGCGGCTGAAGATCGATTATAGAACTAAGTAAAAATATCTGCCAACTTAAGAGGGATATGGGTCACGTAGAAACTATGCTTTAGATGTCAATAGATATGTTTATCTTATCCTTTTGATCGCAAACACATTGCGTGTGTGCGCTAACAGGTTACGGTAAGGTGTTGGAATTATGCAAATAGATGATTGGGATATATATTGTGTTGTCTGCATTTCAAGTCTTTTATTTGAACCCGCCTGGATTGCATTCGTGCGTTTGTCCGTCAGATTCTGATTACATAAAAGCCACATAAATTCCAAAAAAAAAAAAAGAAGAAAACATTGTGAACGTAATTACTCTCTCCATTCATTTGCTAATGGAAACCAAGTTAGAAAATGGTTGTACTACGCCTAAAAGCTCTTTTCCATTTATGATGGGAATTTATGATATGATAATTAAAAATATGAAGATTTCGTTCCTACAGCACTATGCTAAGTTGGAAAAGGTATAGCAAAGGCAGTCCCGACTGGCCAACTGGTGAGCGATAATACGTTTTCCCAAGGACCAAGTCTCGCACACTGATAAGAATGAACCTTATTTTTGCAATTTGCCTACGCTTCAGCGCATAAAATTGTTATAAACAATATGGACAAGATGTGCCAAGCCTGTATATGGGGAAATGATTTAATTTTTCATATTGTATGAAGGAAATTGCAGCATAATAATAATTTGGCCTAAAAGTCAATTACGCCAAGTCCGAACAATATAAGTCTAATTTTTGCTTCTGAACCCACATAAGAGGCATTCATGAAAAGTAAGCCTTCATACGATAACAAAATCTAGTGTTTAGTCTTGTTATAACGAAATTCGGCAAAAATAAAAAAAATTATTATTGGTAAATTCGGACCAGTTCACCATTTGGGTATTCATCTCTATAAAGGGTTCACCGCAAGGCACGGTGCTATATGGGAAAAGGTGTAATATTTGATAGGCTTGTTTTAGGCAAAGCGAAGAAGGCTATATAACGATAGATCTAGTCAGACTATGCCATTCTACACCATTCCAGGATATATTCCCAGTAATAGGATCACAGCTATAGGTAAACTACTATAGCTCGAATATTGTAGCGCTCCAATCGCCACGGAGAAAAGGTGGGAAAAAGGGAGGATGATAAGTAACGGCCGCAGCCTAGTGGGTGTATGGTTCAATCGGCAAGTATTGTAACCAATTAAGCATTCACTGTAGGCAAGGCCAAGTATGCCCAAACCTTGACTAAACTAAGATTTGAAATCCGCAGACACCCTCCTGGCAGTTGCAATTTTTATTTACTCGGCTAAGCGGCCTTAACACTTTGCTTATCTAGTTGAGATCTCTTATTGTTGAGATGGTCCAGAATGGAAATGGAAGCAAGGCTCACTCAGCATCTATTTTGATATTGGTGAACATTTTTTTGTACATTTAAAAATCGGATTTTTTCAATTGGCCCGTAAAGCACTTCACAATCGGATCAGAATATATAGATTTAAGTTGTGCTTACGAACCCAACAACTCCTTCATTTCTACGTCCACATCCACGTTACCTTTTCGTGTGCTGCCACAAAAACCTCTAACTCTGCTTATAGGCTTTAAAAAGGTACAAAAACCTGAGAGAAAGACCTGAGGAGCAAGTGCTGCTAAGAAAAGATCGTATACATAAACATGTTTTAAGTGAGTACAATGTTAAGAAAAAAAAAATCACTAAAACCAGACAATTAAATTTATCAAAGAGTTAAGGTAAATAAACAAATAAATAAATAAATAAATAAATATATATAGAAAAAAGTAAATAAATATACATATATCAGGTATTTATATATAATTAAGCTGACGACAAAATCTGCCTTCAATTTACCGACATACGATGTGACAACAAATATAAACAAAAATTTGTTTTTTTTTTTTCATATGTTGGTCAATTTTATTTTGTATAGTCCCACAGCTGATGTCAGTGAAAAATTTGCAATCAAAGCATGATAAACTCAATAATGTTTTTCGCTTTCTTTTTTGTTTTTTTTTTTGTTTTTTTTTTTGGTAAAAATATTAGTTCGAGAGTTGCAAGCGATTTAATTGAATGTGTCTCTATGTATTCAAAAATAATAGAATAAATGGGAAATTTTTCATGCATATTTTTTTAACAATTTATATATAAGCGAATTATTCCATTACCGACAGACATATGTGTAGAGATAAGCTCGATGTGTATGTAGATAACTGGGAAAACGATTAGACTATCAATGGCATATCATCGCATACCAATGGTAAGTAAAAGTATATTAATTCCAGAGGTGGCACTAACGTTCTTTCCCATCAAAATTTGAAAAAGGCATTTATATTGTAATTTAACAGCCTATCCATCAGGCTTGTTGTACGAAATTCGTCTCCAACTATTTAGAAGTTTTTCTCTCTCTTTTTGCTTTATTTTAGAAAAAAAAAAAAAATATATAGTTGAAAATATTTTCTTTCAAATTAATGAAACTATTATGTATTATATATTTGTATATGTATGAGATAATCTGACGCGAAAAGGTTAACATCGATCGCATGGATAAAAAAACACGGGCCACAATTGGCTATTCTTCGCGCGAGCCAACATACATTTTAATGGTTTCACATAGTTTATTATTTATTTAAAAATTTTTAGAAAAATTTCATATGATATCCTCGCTCGCTTAGTTAAAATTGATTAAATTCTCGAAAATATTTAAACACGAGTGTAGTAAATGAACAATTTTTCAAAATTTAAGGCAAGTTAGTGAAAAAGTTTTGTCATGTACATGATCGGTTTCGTTGAAGTACTTCAGAGTTTTCGCTTTAGATTTTATACTAAGAGGACTATATCGGACTAGAGTATAACTTTATAATCCATTCCATGTTTAAAGTACACTTATAATACAAGTCAGTGAGCTAGAGACTTGTTTTATTGCAAAATTATTTTATTATTAATAGTCAGCAAATTAATTATGATAATTATAACTAACAATCATTTCGTAATTATGAGGAGAGGATGAGGACATGAAGTTTTTACTATACTCTATACCGTTTGCGGAACAGGATATATTAAGTTTGTGTAAACGTGCGTAACATCTAGAAAGACTTAAGATGCAACCATCTTTTGCTATACTAGTCAAGCAATGCTTGTCTCTCTGTCTATCTGATGCCTGTACGTGTCTTTTTTTTATGTTCAGCCTAGAGGTCGTAATTTTTGTAATATTTTCATAAGATTTGGTAAAATGGAATTGAAAATGTTTCAGATCGGTTCACTTCTTCGACCACTTCTTATATGAAGCCCTATTTTGAAAACTAATTATATGGGAAACAATGGCAATTTTCAATATTTTCGACAATGCTCGCTATGCCATAGTACTTTAACTTATTTTATATGAAAAATTCGGCTCTGGCAGTTTTTTAAATTCTCTCTCATGTAAACTTTCAACGAAAATTGAATCTTTATATGCAAAATTTTCAAGACCTTATAGTAAAGATAGATTTGTAATAGTGGATTGACAAAGAAGTCAAACTTACCGAGTTTGCATAACGTTGGTCTTGGTATTTTTTGGATGCCATCGCATTTAAGGATTCACAGGCTGTGTGAAGCTTTATATTGCAAGAAAAATTACTAAACATTAATGTTTTATGATGAAAATTTGTTTATGCCAGTAATTGGATAGAAAAATGATGTGCACTAAATAGAATCACATCTTCGTACTTGTGCGGCCCCAGCCATATAATAGTTCTCATGCTAAGCCTTTCATGCAAGTGCTTCGGAAAAAATGTAATTTTTAATGTAATTTTATGATGAGAATTGGTCCACGATAGCAATTTGACACTTAACTCTTGAGAATTTGGATCACAAAGGTCTATTTTTTAAACCGTCGCTTATATAGGAATTCGATGAAGAGAAGTCTATTTCCATGTTTTTTATGGCGGAAACTAAAAAATGATAAAATTTCTAGAAAGCAAATTAAGTTTTGTAAATTTGAATCACGACATAGGATGTTTTGGCAATCAAGCGATATATGGGCTTTCAAGAGAAGTATGCTCTTCTACTGCCGGAAACTACGTGTCATATTTGGTGCATTATTACCAAAACGACGCGATAAGTTGGGCTAGGCGAAGTGGTGTAGGGTATCTAATGGTCGACGTTGTCTGACTATAATGAGCTTATTGGGCCCCAAATTGATTAAGGCTTTGTTGTCGAAGCTTTCATCAGTTTTGTACATGATATGTTTCTATCATAGACATTACCACCATCCTATGCGAGTAAAGTACGATCTATTAATAGGAATTCAAGTTGTTTCATCGGGTTGAAAGCTGATGCAAATTAAGTTTTATTATCTGTGCTTTAATTGAACCAAATATATCGCAAGAAATATTGAGTTTATCTTGCAATCAAATATCAAAGAAACTTTACACTCGTTTAAGTATAAAGTCGTAAAACTATTATCATGGCTTAGATGCAAACACATTCATTCCACTTTACATTTTCCTGGAAATGGTTGCGATTCATGGACGGTCCAACAAAGGCGGATAAACCAAACGAATTGGGAAAAATGAAAAATTAAATGAACTCATTACACTGTAAAACTGGAAATATCCATATAATTATTTCAGAGGGTCAATGGCTGTGGGTAAGCAAGATCATCACGATCTAGTTAAGTCGTCAAGATTAACAAGTTAACTGCGTATAACGAGTATTTACGTCATTGTCCAATCATCCTATGTTGTCTTCATTTTTTCTCAAGTTATTTCATTATAACTTGACGAGTATACGCGTGTATCGTTCAAGAAGTCGACACAGTTAGCTCGTTAAGAGCAATACTCGACATCAAAGGATTTGTCCCAATTAATAGGGATTTGAACAGTAAATAGCGTAATAATGCAATGTGTAGTGTAACGATTTGACATGTAAGGCACATTGTTGTATCATCAACAAGTGTCAAACATAAATAAAAGATGGGTTGAAAACACAATGCGTTTTGATTGCTTTTTTAAAGCGTGGGAATTAAATTCGCATTCATTACTTTTAATGCATTCAACTTTGATTTGCAGGCTTAAAAAAGCAATCAAGTTTCATTGTATTTTCATCCACTGTTTGAACAAAAGTTTGTATACTTTTGTTTTTTGTTGTGTTCAATATGTCGAAACTTGCGTCAGCTAAATAACTTTAGTTTCTTCTTTTTTTTTTTTTTTGTTCGAACGATGCAAAAGAAAGGCGTTGTTGCCTCGTATCGTTACAGGGGGATAAAAAGTGAATTTATTCTGAGAATCCCAAATTTCAAAAAACATTCAGTAGATCAAGGCGACTGCAAGATCAAATTGCTTTGATAGGAAGAGAATGCTCCATGATTGGCAGCACCGCCAGTCTAGTAACGCCAGTTTATCAATTTGAATGGCTCCCTTCTCAAAGCTACCGTGAAATATATTAAAACAGACAACACAAGATCGCTTTATTCAATGGCAATGTTCCACCACATCCTGCAAGGAATTTTCATGACAAGTTAGAAGACGTTGGATAGTTCGCTGTGCCTTACTCATCAAATTTGGTTTCTTCCGACTGCCGCTTGCTTACATGCAATTACCAAGCAATGCTTTGCTTCATGTGAAGACGGGAAAACAATAGCTCGATGAATGGCCAACGAAAGATAGGAAAAATTGTTAACTATCGATATCAATTTAATGAATTTTTCGTTTTTTTCGAAAAACAAATTCACGCACCCGTACTTTAGTAAATGAACTCAATTTTGGTAAGCCTTTGATAAAAACGTGGGCTTGACGTGGATTAACCGGTTATTTCGAGATCGAAATTCCGCTGCAGAATCTATCATTAAACAAATATATAAACTAAAGAAATAAGAAAATTATATTCTCCTCGTTCGAATCTGTTACGCTCATCATCATCGTTATCCTATGAAAGATTAAAGAAGCGACGAAAATACTGAATTTATATACCCTTTGATATTAGATGAGGTTGGCCGACTTTTATTGCTTAAAAGTGAAAATTTATATTGTGTATTGTATGCACTTTATGAGTAACGGGCAAAAAACATTGAAAGCAAAGATATTCTTAATGTTTATTGCATAGACATGTGGAGGTGGAATTGATCGATGTAAGCGATTTGATCCATTTTCCCTGTACCCAGCCTGGGTACAAGAATTTCCAATGTTTCTGATATTACACAGGCCCATAGATGGACACGCCTAAAGCGACTCAGAATTTGATGCTGATCAAAAATATACATTTTGTGGTGTCTCTGAAGCCTCGCTCTGCGCCTAGCAAATACTTTGACTTTCACTTTGAATACACCATTCATTCTTCGGTGGCATTTATAAATGTAACTTAGTTGAAAATTACTTATAATATAGAATAACGAAAATACTTTCCTATGCTGGCCAATCTGCTATTTACAATTTGCACAAGCACTATGGGGTACCATTGCAAATGCCACCAAACTGACATTTAAAAGTTGCTTACATACTTATTGTTCAGTGCGATGAGAAAATGGGAAAAGACATGAAAATTGTATAGACAGTAGGTTAGCCAATGTGTGAGAAGTAAGTAGGGTGGGGTAGTATGCCATTCTAAACCAAATTGTCAGGATTTTTTTTTATTTTTTATAGTGAATATCAAACCAAAGCTGATGATATGCTTCCTCATTACACTCAGCTAAGTTATCCTGGCTTTATTACTATAAAATAGTCAGACTTAAGCCTAAAAATATTCAAGTTCTACGATAAGCCACAGCGTTAACTTGCACTATCAATTCGTATGGGATCTCCCCGTCTACGATTAAGTGACGGCTCTTTAAAGACTTATCCATCAGAGGGGTATGAGATTACGACATAAAGTAGTTTCATGCGAACTTATGACCGATCAGGAAACTTCCCCTATTCGTTTAATACGGTGCCTGTCAGAAGGAAGACAGGAAAGAGAAGGAAACAAGCACTCACTACATAGCTACAGCCAAAAAGAAACTCTACCGCATTTGAGATTTGAATCCGTGAACATTGACTTGGTAGTCATGGTTCTTACTTACTCAGCCATTCAGATGGATAAGTGATTAGGAATGATTGGATTTGCGTGCTCATGCAGATCTTTATCAAAGATCGGTGAAAATCAATGCACGAAAGTATTCACGAATGAATTTCATGACCTGAATGAAGCTAAAGCGTATAGCATTCACATCCCATGTAAGGATGCAAATTTCAATAATTACAATAAAAAATCGGATGGCATGCTAGAGTTAACATATCGAAATATGCTTCGATCCTATGAAATATTCATGGGGCAGTTTTTTGCAAATTCAGTGAAAATTGCGAGAGAGGGCGGTATGAAAGCAAGATAACACAATGAATTTTAAATTAAACATTAAATAAAAAATAATTTACAAAGAAAGAAAGAAAAAAAAAAAAAAAAGAAACAACACCTGCACGTGCGATTATTAAAATTTTTCAGCTTGTTCAGCATTACGGAAGACAAGGCGAGGTAAAAAAATAGAAGCGTATTTTGCATGTTATTTATCCAACATGTTGCTGTTTTTTGTTGTTGTTGTTGTTGTTGTGATGACTATGATAATGATGATGATGATGATGATGATGATGGTATTAATAGTTTGTTTATTTAATTTACACAATTTATCTGATAATAAAAACGGCATCAGCTATTCATCAAGTGTAAGCAAGCGTTAAGAGTTTAAAAGAATAAAAATAGAAAATAAGGAGAGAAATAAATAAATTTACCTTAAATAAAGTCGAATATTTCTTTTGCACAGGAAAATGCTTTATTTGCACATATCTAAGCGTAGCTTTGATATAAAGAAATCTCTACATGTGTTTATACACATGCATCCAACAACAAAAATAACAAATTGAGTTCTCTTTTGACTTTATATGAATGGCAGTCACTTAAAGAAAATTGCATTACTTTATATAACATACAATAAAGGAAATATATGCATAAGCACACACTCCTACACACACATCCATACACGCATAAACACATGTGCAAACTTTTATATGTATACGTATATATATATATAGGCACCTTAATGTTTAAGCATGCATGAGTCTAATGTTTATGTGTGTGTGTTTGAGTGAGTGAAAACTTGTCTGATAGATATGATAACTCTCTGGTAAGTCTTCTTCTTCTGCTCTTCGCCTCATATCAAAAGGGCTGTTGAATGGAAATGTTTTTTAAACTTTTCCTCTGCTAACATTCCGTCCCTTTCATTTTTGTTGACTTTTCTTTTTTTTTGGTTTCTTTTCTTTTTTTTTTTTTTTTTTGTTATTTTCTATAAAAAGGCTTATCTTGAGTAATATTTTGTTATTGTTGGTTATGGATGTGCTTGTGTGCGTACACATCTTGTAATGTGCCATGTTTTAATGTATGCATGGATATGTATATATATTTGTGATAGTATTTTGTGTTAACTTAAGTAGGTTCTTGTCTGGAAAAAATATGACAAAATATTTCTCATTCATTTTATAACTTAAATAACTAAAATTTATATAAGAAAAGAATTATGCTTAAGAGTACTTTCAGAGTTTTCATAACAAATAAAAGGAAGTAAGAAAAAAACGATCACATATACATACATACATACTTTTAAGACGAATCGCAAATACCCTGCATCTTAAACTGATTCGTTACCCAGATGCGTATTCCAGTTTCCGCACATAAATGGCCGCCTATTGAGTCAAATCCTACTTAAAATTTTAATCAAATTTCTACAGATTTTTCATTGCTTTTCATTGCTCACCCATCTGTTATAAGCGATTTGAATTCAGTTTTAAAATTTGTCTATGAAAACTAGGCACAGACATAGTTATTGGCCGTTTGAGAAGTACCTACAGTTCATAAGACTCTATTGGCTTAAGTCACATTTATTTTGCTTAAAGAAAGACAGGACCGCGAATGAAGGGCTTAGTCGATTAACTCAACGATTCAGAGTTTTGTCTAACAGATTGTGTTTATTTTCATTGAACCGATACTTTGAGTTGGAATCAGTGCTGCGTACACTTATGTGTTTCGAAAAATTCACGAAAGAATCGGAATTGTGGGACGGACAGTGCTTTACATTTGTTCTTGACACTTCGGTTGCCTACTTTTTCTTTTAAATGTATCAAACTCAGCGACAAGTAGAAGAAAATCCCATCTGGTGATAAGTAAAATATTCAAGATTACAACACAACTGCACAAACAGCGACATCAGCAGCATTATTAAGAACTTTTTTCCCTTTAATTTTGCAATAAAATGCTTCTTAACCCTTCATACGTCGTTTCATACTTAAGTTGTAGGCTGAGAAGTAAATTCTTCACCTTTCCTGTCTAACTTTTTATGCATATTTCCTACGTTCACTTACTCTACTGCTTCCGTTCTCAGCATCATCGAAACCTGTACGTTCACTAACTTACACTAAGTGGAACACTCGATTGATATGATTTTAGGGTAGATTCATGAAACGCTGCGAAATTCGTTTCAACTTTAGATTTTTGTTTAAATTCACAACAGTGACAATAACTCTTTGCCTCTTCAACTCCAAATTCCAATGCGTTGTTTTCAAAAATGATTTAAATTCTCGTTGAAACAAAGACTCAAGTCATTGCTCCAACAATATATAGAGTTTATCTTATCAGTCAAACTTCTTAAACTTGGGATAAATGAATGTAATCTTAAAGCTAACTGAAAATGACGAATTAAATATAGCTTAAGGACGTATAAATTTCATTTTTAATTTTTACGATATTTTTTATACAAATTTGTAATAAATTCTTGCTTTTTTATGAATAACATATTTTCTTATATAATTTTCTGCGTCAACCTTAACCTTTCTCCAATATTCCATTTTATTGCATTTAGTTCATTATAGCGTAAATTGTCGAGTGCCATGCTGTGAGCACAGCGCGGCAGAGTGGGGAATGAGGAACCCCCTTACATAATATGGCCGAACATTTGTAATGAGCTAAAACTTTTGTGTTAATCAGAAGTGAGTAAAAAAGTACTATTAGCCTTTATAAGGGACGAATTCAATCTTGATCGGTGAAAAAATTTCATATTTGTGAGAGTTTTTGCTAAAAAAGCTTCAAGTTTTAACAACTAACAATCTTAAGCTTATCATAAATCTGTGAGCAAAGACCGAGGAGTACACGACCTCAAAAGTAAAACATACCATACTTGGGAGAGGCTTATCTTTACATTTCGAGTTAGCTCGCTACACACTTGTAATTCATTTTCGCTTGCGAAAGGTGTTCACTTCATTACCTGCTGGCTTCCTTTTTCCTTTTGGAAAATCAAAAAACCACTACCAAAACGCGGATGAAGCCGATTGAAGCCGATTCTTTGTTTTTAGTCCTTTATCTTTATTACTTCTGAAACCCAAGTGTGAAATAGTAGATCTATCTATCTGTCCGTAAATCGACGCAAGTCGAGCGGAGTTCTTGCTGTGCAACATCATAGCCATGAAATCGATTGAGACCATTAGCGACGCTGTTTGCTCCATTGGGGGTAAAAATGCCGCCTATCTTGCAAGCAGCTTTTCTGTCCTCAAAGTTTCAATCAAGAAAGGGTATCTAGCAGCCTTTGAAGCATCTACCTATCTATCTATCTATGTGATAGCCACCAACATTATCGATTACTTTTTATTAATTTATGTCTTTTCCTTGTTATCTCTGGCATGATCACGCCATTACGGCGTTCGTCTTAACAATCTGTTCGGTCTCCTCTAAAGTCTGCCAGCTAACGTATATTGCTTCAAATGCAAGAGAATGTCTACGAAGTGTAAAGTCGAGCTCGGCTTTGAGGCCTTGTAAGTGATACTTTTCTATCATATACCGATAAATATCAAACCTATGCAGAAACCTACGCTCGAGAGTTTCCATGATTTCAGCATTTTGACTAAATTAAGATTTTATATTCATCACCGTTATCCTAAAAAAGTTACTAGAAAAAGTAAAAGAACTAAATTTTCCTACGCTATTATGTTGGATGTACGCGGCTGAATTTTTCTATTTTCAGAATAAAAGTGAACATTTGTATGGGGTACGTGTTTGTACATTACGGGTTACAAACAAAAAAACACGGAACGCATAGAAGTCCACTGTTTTTGTCACGTAGGCATGCGACCGTTGCAAACGTAGCCTTCGGCCAGTTTGAGTCGTTTTCAAATTTCTTTTGTAAATTTGTAGACGGTGTGTTCATTTTTGCGATCGGAAGACTATTTGCTATAAACATTACTCATCTGAGCAAAGGGACAGATGGATAGATGAACCGACGGGCAAATTTTGAATGGGCAAGAATTTATAAGCTTTACGGGATTTTCTGTAAAGACATTGAAACAAAAAAAAGGTTTAATTTTGATACACTATAGTAATGGGTAGGCGTGACGAGTTTTTCTCGTTTATATACAAATGCTACCGCATCATCTATGGAATATACGTCGGGTTTTTTCTAAATTTATGTGTTGCAGTAATGAGTGTAACCGAATTTTTTATTCTTTATGAAACACAGAGGCCACCTCACTTTACGTGGTACTGTAGGCATGTTCCTTGACCGATTTGGCTAATTTTCAATGTCAATTAACGTGCAAGAGCTTTCAATGTTTCTATCAAATTTTCAGTCAGAATGTTTATAATGGACATTACACGGACGCACAGATAGACACACGGCCATGCCTGAACTAATCGAGAATTTGAGACTGATCAAGAATATATATATATATATATATATATATATATATATATATATATGCTTTATGGGGTCTCCGGAGTTTCTTTGTAGGCGTTTTGACATACCTAATATACCCGCCATTCTTCGATGATGGATATAAAAATGGTTTATATATTTTATGTGTGGACTTAAGATGAAAGTTGTGGATATCAAAAATTTTCCATGGGACAAATAGTATTTTTTTTTTTTGGTTGTTTTAAATAATTTACAAAAAAAATTAGTTCCGTTTCACAATTTAAGAGATTTTCAAGTGGAACTAGAAAAAAAAAAAAAAGAAACGAATTTTTTATATGCTTTAGATCTTAGATATCAACAGCACTACTAACAACTACAAATACTATTTCATAGAAAAATTCACACGACTGCGACGCTGGTAAAAGCTTTACATTTAACGTATTTCCAAGAGTTAGTTACTGTTTGTAAAAGAAAGTACGTATCAGAGAAAAAGAAACAGAAATTGAAACTGAAGCTAACGTTGAGACTGAGACGGCGACATGGTTGACTGTCCAGGTATAATGGATACTTTTGCTTATTTTATTTAACCAACGGCCACTTGAGGAGCTCTTAGATGACGGAAAGACGAGTTTGTTTCTTTTCGCTTTACGTTTTTTAAGTGAGTTGTTTTCTTTTTTCATTTTTTCATTTTTTCATTTTTCATTTTTTTTTTTCTCAACGCAAATTAGAGCAGTTACTTACGAAAATTTTTCAGGTGTAATACAACAGTCAATAGAGAAAAAAATTTATTTATTTATTCTTTCTTTTTTAATTTTTTATTCCTACATTTTTTTTGTTTTTCTTTTCTGTTACTACTTACTGTAGTGTAATACTAGGTTTGCCATGCCGACTGCTACATACAGAAAATATGCATTAAAATAAGTTAATTATTAGTCTGTTTCGCTGTCCGTCTGTTATGGCTTCTCTGTGATCTTCAGTATATTGATAGAATAGAAAAATTGCCGCATTTATGTTTCTTTCATGATCGTAGCAAAAAAGATTCGAAGCAATGATAAGCCAATCACAAGCAATAGTAACCCAATCATTGTGGTTGGAGACTGTAATCAGTTAAACGGATTAAAAATACTAAAGGCACTAAAAGAATACTAACAGTAGTAACATGACTTAAGACTGGAATATTGTCGCGAATTACTTGCAAGCTATAGCAGATTTTAATCTAAGACTTTGTAGAAATATTTATCGCTTCGTTCCACTTGGTATGTCTCTAGAACGACCGTTTAATTCGCTCTTTGAAACTAAAAAAATTACTAACAGCATTAAAGCTACTAAAAGAGTACTAAAACTAAAAAAAGATCTCAAGAGTGAAAGTGAACCTATAGCAGATATGCGCCTAACATCTAGTAAATATATTTATCACTACCATCCACTTGGATGTTGTTTAGAAAGTCCGTCTACATCACTCTTTGAAACTAAGAAATGTACTAAAAGCACTAAAGCTGTCAAAAGAGTACTAAAAGTAAAAAAAAGGTCTAATACCTGAAAGTGAACTTATAACAGGTATGGGCCTAATGGTTAATAAATATATTTATCATTATCATCCACTTGGATGTTGTTTAGAAAGTCCGTCTACATCACTCTTTGGAACTAAGAAATGTACTAAAAGCACTGAAGCTGTCAAAGGAGTACTAAAAGTAAAAAAAGGTCTAATATCTGAAAGTGAACCTATAGCAGATATGCGCCTAACATCTAGTAAATATATTTATCACTACCATCCACTTGGATGTTGTTTAGAAAGTCCGTCTACATCACTCTTTGGAACTAAGAAATGTACTAAAAGCACTGAAGCTGTCAAAAGAGTACTAAAAGTAAAAAAAAAGGTCTAATACCTGAAAGTGAACTTATATCAGGTATGGGCCTAACGGTTAGTAAATATATTTATCATTATCATCCACTTGGATATTGTTTAGAAAGTCCGTCTACATCACTCTTTGAAACTAAGAAATGTACTAAAAGCACTGAAGCTGTCAAAAGAGTATTAAAAATAATGGAAGATTGTCGCGAATTACTTGCTAGCTATAGCAGATATAAGTCTAACATTTAGTAAAAAAAATTCATCACTTTCATCCATCTCTAAAGATTCTTAAGACCTCTCCTTGAAAATGCCCAGAATTAATATTAAAATTTTGCTGTCAGTACCGCGATTGATATTCAAGCTTCACCCAAAGGCGTTTATAACTGTCTTACTTGTTTCATTTTACAATTTTTTTACGTTTTATTTGGCTCGTCTACTACTACTAATACTATTGCATGTTTGAATAGGAAAACGAAAAAAAAAAGAAGAAAAAAACTAGAGAATTAACAAGATTTCAGACTTAATTTTTGTTCTATGATTTTTTTACATCTGCCAAGTGGAGAATAGTACTTTTTTTCTTTCCTTACTTTTCTTTCCGTTTTTCATACCTTAGAGAAAAATTTGTTGTTTTCTTTTTCTTTTTATTTATTTTTTTTTTTGCTTTAAATTTAAATCTCGAAATTTATAGACATTGCGTGTGCGTGTGTGTGTGCGATTTTGTTTTCCAGTCTTTCCTCTCCCTAATCGAATTCTATTATACTGCAGAGTGCAGTTAGTTGTTGTTCTTGTTGTTGTTCTTGTTATTGTTGCTGCTATGGTTGTTTTTTTTTTTTCCGAAATCCTAATTTCCCTTTAACAAAAGGAAAGCAAGAAAAAAGAAAGTAGAACAACATTTTCTTGTTAAATTATATTAGCGCTGATATTACTGCAATATGCAGTACCAGGTTTACCGTCATATCAATATACAACATATATACAATATACATACATATATATGCATATATATGTATATTCATATACATATTTATTATGAATTTACAAAATTCCTATTTACATATACTTCTTATCCATACCCATACGCAAACACAGGAAAGAATCTTTTTCTTTCTCTCTCTCTCTCTCTCTCTCTTTCTCTCTCTATTAAAAAAAAAAAAATGTTTTTTTCTTTTTTGATTTTCTTCGCTTTTGTTTACAATTTTCTTAAACCACAATTGTTTATAATACATATGGAGATGCTTTCAAATGCACATAAATATATACGAATTTAAATATATAAATATACGATATATATATATATTATATATATTATATATATATATATATATTCGTCCGTTTGTGCATTTCCTTGACTTTGTAAAACCGTATCGGAAAGTTTACACATGAAAAGTTTTCAAATATCTCTCTCGATCTATCTAACTTTTCAAGCAATGCAACGCAATGCGAAGCAATGCAACAGTCACAGTTACATACTTAAGTTAGTTTCTTTCATTTCTATTTATGCGTACATACATACATACATATTATGCATATCTATCTGCTGTTGTTGCTGTAGTTGTTCTTAAATATATAAAGGCAAAATAATTTCATTATTTTTTTTATTTATTTATTTAGAAACATACGATGATGTTGAGAAAAAATTTCATTAAAAATTTATCTTAAAGTTTTTTATTTAGATTTTCAAAAAGTTTCATGTCCGATGTACGTATATCAATATGCAAAGCATATACAGTAGCAGTTTTAGATGGAAAAAGAAAAAAAAAAACAAAAAAAGATTAAAAACTAAAGAAACTGGTTTAGCAAGTGCAATGAAATAATTTTCAATCGATATTTACATATCAAATAACATGTACACCATAGCCTGCTTCCATGCTAGGCAAATGCTACATCAACCCCTTGCTTATATGATACTTTTCTCAATTGTTTCAATTAAACATCCCAGGTGCGAGAGGTAGCATGATTTACCTGAAATAACTCACAAAGCACATTAAATATTTTTTCTCCAATCCGGTTATGCTCCGACACCATTTGCCGTGTTAGGGCATATTAAGTGTGAGTGGATGTATGCAATCCCCATAAGGAGTTGAGATAGACCCCAACCTTTTATTATTCGGATCGATTCATATGCGTTTCTTGAAAAAATCTAAACTGGTCTGTCCAACTGGCCGTCTTGTTTTCCTACAGTCGCACATTTACAAAAATTTTTTCGAGTTACTTTGCCGCCGGGCTGAACCACACTGATTGTAGTTCGGGTCGGGCCATTTTTTCGACTACCTCTAATATAACGCCTTATTTCGAAGAGTTGTTATATTCATACCTGTATTAGGCGAACTGGATTCTGAGAAGTGTGACTAGATATTTATTTGCTCCAAGAAATCCCCCGGGATCAATTCCCTTTATTTCTGCGAACAAATTGCGTGGATGTGAGGTAATTGCAGTCAATGTGCTATTTGAAATAAAGTCGAGAACACGCCCTATATGTTGGATGATGGAATAAATTCCGATTGTAACGAGGCCAGGACTTGATGAGCTTGAGTTTTCTTCAAAAATATTTGGGTATTATCTTATTCATATAAAAAGATTAATATCGCCGGTGGATCAATCGATTCTTTACAAAGTAGATGATTTTAATCACGCCTTTCTTTCTCACGAATTTAGTTTTCATGTCGCATAGACAATGCTTCTTTGCAAGCTTTGTATATTTTTTAATGTAATCGACCAATCACTTAGGGGTGTCACATACAGGCGTAACACGTTGATGTTCAAATAGAAATGAGCAAAGGGAAAGAGAAAGGGGGTGATAACAGTCTAGCGTGGCGGTAAGCGTTATGGCTGCCTTTACCTACTAAACACTCAATTTTTGTAGGATAGTCTCACCTCTGTGGCCAAGAGAATTCCAAAAAAAAAAAATGGCTGAGGAGTTACGACATTTGGATCTACAAAAATTTCAATATCATACATTACTTTGCCGGAAGGGCCAGTTAGCGATGTCTTCCGAACTTTTCACCGCACGTCATACGTTAGTCATTGCGTAACTGAAAAAAATTATCTTTACCTACGAGCGAATTTATCAACTCAGACAAGGCTGTAAACGTTGCTGAAGAACTACGAAGTACAGCGTGAACCGTATGTAGCGAATAACTTAAAATGCATAATATTTTCGATGAGAGCACTATATGTAACGAACAAAGTCAGTTAAAATGTTTTGTTTTGCCAATGACAGCGTAACATCGTGTCAATGATCATATGTTTAGCTTGGAGCGGTTAGAATGTATTCGCTAATACTTTTTTACAATTCCGCGCATTTTTTATGTATACAAATAACGGAATAAGCTTCAGAGGATTCTGTAACCTAGTTCACTTTCATGCTTAGATCGTCGTAGGTAGTAAATTTTTCGTATTTTAATTACATGTGCACGTAGCATACGAATCTCTACACGTAATTTATGCCTGCATTGAATATAGAATCAGCAACGATGTATATATCCTAGGAATGTATATATGTTATGACTTTACAAGTATTACGAATTTATAGAATTTGAAATTTATGAATAATGTGAATTAAAAAGGCTATATATATATATATATATATATACAAAATAATTATACGAAATGCAACACTGTATTAGGAATTGCAAGAGCTTAATGGTGGAGCAGTTTCTACCATAGTAAAAATAACGTAGTGAGGCAACACAGTGAAGTTCATCGGTCACAAGTTCTTCTCTAGAGAATATCTTTTTTGAGTTAATTGTGTTTGTGGGGAAATGGTTAAGAATAGTAGGGTGCACAATAACCATCGCGGCCGCAAAAAGTCCAAGTGCCAATTCGTTACCCTGTTACCAAATAATTACTGCAAATCAGTAGAACCAGGAAGTGTGAGAGGTAATAAAAATATAGTGGTGAAGGAAAGCTTTCGCAGTTGATTGAGGCGTGGTTGTGGGGCTATTGCTTTTAGCTAGGGCTCATATTTGACTATTTTCATTGTTCAAAGAAAGGGCGTTTCCAGCTTTTATTACTAGAAGAATCTTGAAATTTCCAAATGGAGATGATCGGCTAGCCGAGCGACATTGGGTCGAAATAAATTGTGTTCTAGGGTGACCATCTACCGGCTTTCGCTATATGAAAACAATTAAGTTACGATTTCTAATATACGACACAAATTCTTAACTGTCTGTCGCAAATTGATTAATATTTATGTCGTAAATATAGAAATTAAACAAAAAAAAAAGATAAAAATAGTTTTCTTAGCTTTTCACTCTCGACTCTCGACTCTACAGCAAAAAGCAAAAATAAAGTAAAATTAATCTCTTTGTGTCGAAAAATTTCGGATCCCTGCAATTATAACGCATAAGATTTGCGATTCTTGATATAAGCAAATGAACTGGAAAATGAAGTTTTAAAATGTCTAACGAAACTTGCTGATTACTTAAGATTTATTGCAGATTGATTTCTCGTAATAGATTTAAATGTACTTTTAACTTATTACAAGTTCTTATACTTACTTGATGGTTGATAGTTGATGATGGAAAAACGAAAAGTTAAACGTTAATTTTTCTTTATGGCTTATGTTTTATAGTTTGTTATTTGTTGTTTTTGTTGTTGTTGTTGTTGTTGTTGTTGTTGTTGAAATGAAAACACAATAGTTTGAAAATGTTTTCTCTTTTCTTAAACTGAAAGAAACCGCATAACAACTTTAGCTTTCTTTTAATGGATTTTGTGGGTGATTTAGCAAAAGGCTATATCGTACATTAGTATTTTGTTAAATTATGTGAGAAAATTACATACAAACGCACAAAAAGAAAACAAATGCAATAAACAGAAGGAAACTTTAGAGCAGATCAAGCTATCAATGGTAAAGTGTGTACCACATCTACATTATAAGTAGATTGAAACTTCCTCTCCATATGGAGTTTTTCTAAAAAAATATCAAAAACATGCTGCTTCAAAAAAAAAACAAGTACCAACAAGTAAAAATATACAATGGATTACGACCTTAGGCACCTTGTATCACTCTGTTCACATTTTGCCAACTATTTAAGGACTTTGTGGAACGGAAACTTAATCCGATCCAAACTATTTTCAATAGTGTTCGTCCTTCGGCTCAAAAATGTTAGTGTATCTCAAAAATTTTGAAGTGTAATTTTAATATAAAAAAGGAGAACGGATGGACGGACACGCAAGGTGAGTCTATCTTAAGTCCTTCGCACAACCGCAAGTGGTATAGGACGATATAGTAAACCGAAGAGAGCTTACAGCACTAGCATATAGGTATAGATATCGTAATTGCCCGTTAAGAGTAATAAGGGAACGATTTTAGCTTCAAACCATTTACGTCTTAAGGCGCCGGAGAGCTGTGGTGGTGTAAAATAAGCGTTACACTATGAACGATACGCTCGAGATCTTCTCGAAATGAATGAGTGAAATCAGTCAAGAAGGATTACAGTTACAACGTCAATAGAACACAGTATTGTCTCTTATCGCAAAGACTTCTTCTTCTTATATGATAGTGTCAATCGATATCGCTTAAGGTTCTAAACACTTGGGCTTGGAAAATAATGCCCGTGCCCGAACATGTGTTCGAGAAGTAGCGAAAGATCCAACCAGGCGCTTAAGTGTTTTACGCGACTCGAGAAATACTCTCTAACTTAACCGATATCCGTTTATGTCCAGAGAAAGTTAAAGCAAAATCGCAAGGAAAGCAATATCCAAGTCTTTGGCCGGAGATGCTTAGTTGCGCACAAAGGAAGTCTCAGATGCTCATAGGCGAAGATAGGCTGCCTTCCAGCAGCTAGAGATATAAATGATTCCAACAGCCAATCTTTTGGATAAGGCTCTCCTATGCACACGGGTTACCTACCCACTGGACTGCATCCAGTTCAACTATGCCACTGCTCTTTCCCACAATCTACTTGTAGCGACCTAACCTAGCTTTACGAATGTTCTCTCCGTTAAATTGAAAAATTTTTCCCTTTTTCCTTAATTACCTCGTCAACATGCATAAGGGACATTCCCTGCGTGACATAGAAAAAAAAAAAATAAATAAAACGAAACCCCTTTTCATATTAAAAATATATCAATTTAACAATATTGTTAGATTTGCATTGATTTAAAACTAGATTCCAGGTCTATAATGGGTATAATGGAAATTACATTTTTGTTCTCTTTTGATATATATATGTATATATATATATATATAGGAACTATCGCACAATGTTGATATGTACTCTACCGCTATTCATGGTCTTTAGTATAAAAACAATGAAATTAAACGATGAATACTTAACAAATTGAGAGACTATTAAACAAAAACCCAACACACATAACCACAAATAATACCATTGAATATCAGTCTTTAGCAAGTATGTATAGAAAGCAATGCACGCACACAAGTGGTATAAACGCATCTAAAACGAACTGCTTGTGAATAGGAAGCCAAGATAAAACTATAGTGTTGTATATTTAATCGGTATATATATATAGATATATACGATATAGAAATTTAACTTTCTATTCTCTACTAGTGCTCGGTTAAATCTCTTGTGTAAAACAATTATATGTAGATGTTATTGCTTGATATACTTTGCTTCGCAAGTACACGTATGTGCTCGTATGTAGACAAAGGGGCAAGTAATGGAAAACCGGAAATAATTGCAAGAATTGTATTTCCTTTATTGCTACCGAACACAGAGAGACCATAACATTACTAAATGTCTTTTCTCCAGTTTTTCTTTTGCCCATCGAACGCAAACACTTGAAAGTATATTAACTTTTTCATTTCGTCTGTAACACCTTAAGGTATGCTAAAGAAAATTTTTTTTCAGCATATGTCCTCTTCATCACTCAGAGATTCTAAATTCTTTCAGTTTGCATTTCTTCGCTTTTCTAATTAATTTATTTGTTGCTCGTCAATACCTTTAATCCAGTCATATGTCGATGGGCGTTTGTTTTCTTCTAATATACCTAATAGTTCGTCATTAAATTGTTTAGTTTACATTCTCATTTGTTCACAAAGGAAATAAGTAAAAAACTACTCGCATCTGTCCATTAATTGATTTAATCATATGTAAGCTCTCGTATTTTTTATTTTTTTTTTTTGCCCAGCTCTTTCTTCCCAAGTCCATCTGCTTGTTTTCCTTGATATTTCCAGGGACAGTGAGTTTAATGCACATGAATTGAAGTGAAACAAAAGCGAGGACCTTAGATGAAGTTCGAAAATAGATTCGTTGCATTTCAAAACCGTTAAAAAAAAAAAAAAAAAACTGAGAATTTTAATACATTTTCATCGATAACTTGTATGACTTGAACCGGATATCGATGTGAAATCCGGTATAAATGCTTATTGAAGATCATGCAAATATTATTCTTTATCTAACAGACGATGAATACTTGAGATTCGTTCTGAAGCGATTATTGTTCGCGGTCATATACTTATTGTCTTTTCCCCTTTTTTTCTGTTTTTCCTTTTTCTGCAAACACTTGCATGGAGGCTCGCGTAGTGGAATGTATGCGGCTGAGATGAGACTCTTTTAGCAATTTGTAAAATGCCATACATGAGAATCCTGTTCTGCCCCATTATTCCATCCGGCTCTAAGTTATTCTACTCGGCTCTCTGTTTTGCTTTATGTGCGTTATGTGGTCATGGTTGAACAAATTTCAATTTCGAACTCATTCGTTTTGCTTCACTTTTCCTTCTTGTTGGTTTTTTTGTTTTTTTTTTTTTTTGTTTTCCTTTCTTTTTCCTTTTGTTTCATCTCTGATTTCTTATGTTTTGTTCTTACTTCACTTTATGTTTTATATGCGTCTGAGAGAAGAAGAAAAAAAAAAAATGTTTTGCTTTTCTTAGTCACATCTTCTCCTAGCACTTGCTCATATTTACTTTTTTCTTTTTCAAGTATTTATTGTTATCTTGTGTGAAGTAAGCGGTAAAGTATTGTTGGCCAAGTTTAGAGAAAAAAGTAAAAAAAAAATAAAAAAAAAAAAACTACAATATGAAGAAATATCTCTTTATAACAATTTAAATTTGAAAATAAAACAAAAAAAAAAAAAAAAGTTTAAATAAATGTTTGCGCCAAAGTAATTGCAGACCTGGAAAAATACTTGATAATCAATACAAGAAAAAAAAAAAAATGTTAAGATATTTCTGTACAATTTTTGCTTTCCATAGGTTTCCTATAATTTTTTATTTAAGCAAAGTACTAGTGCTGTAGGAAAACATGAAAAGGCAAACGAGTTCAGAAGAGATTACCGCGAATAGAGAAAAAAGTGAAGTGTATAAAGCTGCGCTATACACACATGATAGACGTTCATCCAAATTGCATCGGACTGCAAGCGAAGTGTTTCACTCAAAACTATTTTAAGCAAGTAAGAGCAAAGCAAGAATGTACTGCCGTTGTTATGTCCATTTCAAGATAAGTCTTCGCCAGTCGGTAAATGTTTCTAAAACATTGCCCAGACCAATAAATTGGTACAGACACAGTATTCTTGACATGCTTTGCATTTGCAAATGCTTGTTGACTTGTTTACATTACAGCCGAGGCAGTCAAGATACGTAAATGCCGAAAAGGTGTTTGCGGTGTTTGGAACCTCATTGCGGTCTAGTTGTACTTCATACTCGCTATATGTATATTTCAAGCTTTTAATCTTGCAAAATACTGCGTACTTCGGCTTAATGTATGTTTTTATCCAAGAGAGAATAAATAAATAAATAAATACGAACTAAAGAGTGTTGAAACAATTTGCTACACCTTGCTACGCTTTTTATTTATTGATTACTGCCTACAACATACATTCGAACGAATTAAGTAACATTTTCAAGGTTAAAGAATTCAATAATGATCTTAGGCAAAAGGTCATCAATCAAAACCCTAGGAAAGCTCTGAGTAAGCAGTTCCATTCAACAGTTCCCATTTCTTTGTCTAGGCTTAAAGTACTAACCAACGAACTTAGGCCTAAGGCTTAAACTATAAAAAGATAAACAAAGAATATCAAGCGGAACCAAGTTTTTTGTTGCTTATCTTTAAAACTTTAAACCATACGCAGAAATTGTTCGCGGAACAAGAATCAGAGACAAGATTAAAATTGTTTCCATTGTTGAATGAATAAATGAAACAAAGTGTGTTTTCTTTATTATTTACTTGTTTCTTGCATAGTACAATAAATTTAATAAAAATGTTTATGTTGACAAAATGCTTACGCTAGTAAAATGCTAGCGTTATAATGAATGCTTATGCTAATAAAATACCAAAATAGTGTATGAGGGTAAACAACGAATTCGGATGGAGTGACAATATTACACATGTCATACATGCGTATTTTACGGATCTCTTCGAGTTCAGTACCCAATTGTTACTTAAAAGGGAAGGTCTACTGCGTTGATGTCCGAAACCGCTTTGGTAGTCGCGAGCCTTCTTCTCATCGCTATTCAGTAGATTTTGAAAAAAATTGTTGTCCGTCCAGCCAGGAAAAAGCATATAAAAGTATTTTTATGTCTTTGGAATAGATTTTAGTAAACTTATTCGCAGTTTCCGTACCTTTAGTCATGAGCGATACTCTATTAGTATAAAACTTAAGGAGAAAATTGCAAAAAAAAAAAATATCTATAGTTTACTATCATCCACACCGTTACCATGTTAACCTTGTCCCACCTTAATATTCAATCCTTAAGAAATCTACTCCTCCCTTCTGCGACTGTGGAGGCAATTTTGCAATTGAACATATACTCTGCGTATGAAAAAAACCTTTCCAATATTCGAAGATTAGTCTTCGGAGCACATAACCCTATGGATATTTTGAAAATGCCTGGGGAATGTAATAGCAATAAAATATTTGACTATAAATGAACTATCTAATCTAATCTACCCTAAAAAGCAACAGAAAGAGGTGCAAACAGTCTTAGTTGTTAGCGCTTATCCGGGTTTTATATCATTGGCCTGAAAAACATGAAAGTTTTGCTAGGTGTAAGATTTTAAATCAGTTTGGCAGCATCTGTTTACCCTTCCTTAGGGCTTATCTTCACTTGGAGAACTTTTAAAGTCTTTTTTTTTTTTTTTTTTTTTTTTTTTTTTTTGATAAGGACTAGATGATCAATTTAGTTACAGTAGACCACGTTATAAGACAGGTTCATATAAGACGGAGTCGTGAAAATTGTGATCGTTTTGCGTAGCACAGGGATTGATATAAGATGGTAGGACAATGGGACGGAAATAGTTTTAAAACATTTCTCCCTTTCTCTCTCTCTCTTTTTCTCTGTCTCTCTCTTTTCCTTGAAGTAAAATTATTTAGTGCTCAATGGCCATAAAAATTGTTGTCATATAGTGCCTCAAGCCTGCTTAATAAAGATATGCATTTTAAATATAATAAGTAACTTAATCGCTTTGGCCTGCGAACGGTTGTATGGTTATAAGTAGATTTTGACTTAAACTCGGTAGCTGAAGAAAAGTTAAATCCAAAATCATTACTCATAAACTGCATTTCTTTTTATTTTGAACATTTCTCTGAAAAGAGAAAAAAATACACAAAAATAAATTTATATTTATTTAAAACATTATAATATGCACGAAAGTCTTTGTAGATTAACAAAAGGTTAAAAGGACAATAAATAGAAAGGAAAAGTCCTTCAGCCCTTTCCCTAGCAATGCAGTCAAAGCATTCTTAGAAATGCATTAACAGCAACTACAAGAATTTTTATGATATACATGAGCTTTGTTTTCCTGTGTTTTTCTTCTTCTTCTTCTTCCTCTGCTTTTTTTTTTTTTTTAAACAAGAATAAAAATTTTGTAGACAAAAAAAAGCTAAAAAAAAAAAAAAAAAAAAAGGAAAAAAATTTTAGAAAAACAACCTTCCACTGTTTCGTCTCCTTTGCCATTGCTTTTTGGTACGAATTTTAAGGAATATTTTTGAAAATATGTTGCTTTTTCTTCTTGTTCTTCTTGATACTCTTAGCCTTACTTTAATATAATATATAGAGGAAAGCGTTCACCTTTTGTTATAAGTAATGCCATCAGGCATTTAGGTCTTAGTACCGCTTCTTGTTATGTTTACTTATGCCACAATATTCTATACAAATAATACATAAGCAAGTAAGATGTGTACGTACGTATAGATGGTGTGTGCATATGCGGGTAAGTGTATAAATAAAATCTTTTAACCAAGCAAAAGGTTAAATTTTATTCTTTAGATTTTCATTCAGATTTTTATATAAGAAAAAAACAGAACAAAAAAAATTAAAATATGTTGAGAAATAGCGACAGAATCCAAAAGTCAGTAGAAGAGTATGAGACATGTGTATAAAGTTTTTCCTAAAGAGGATTTTACTACAAATTGCAGAATTATGTTCGTTCGTATTTTATTAAGTGTTGTTGCACAGTTGTCGTTGTTCCATAGGTTAGTTTCTACGATATTAATATGTTTTTCGCATAAGCGAGGAGAAGGCACACCACACAACTCAAAATTCCATAAATGTATAGAAGAAAATGAAAAAAAAAAAAAAAAAAATTGTTTCAAGTATGCATTAGATTCACAATAAGAATTTTATTAAAATGTCGTTTGTTCGGTGAAACATTAAATATTAAGAAAGATGCGAGACAATAAACAACGCGAACTTTGTTTGTATTTGAGCTTAACCGCATTTAAGCTGCAGCAGACTTTCAATAGATGATAGGTAGACCAGAATATAGTTTGTTTAAATATTAAAAAAAACTTATTAAACTTTCATAAGAGATTTTCAACTTTTTTCAATTATCTCTTAATAATTCTCCAAAACTCTTTCACTAACCGTTTTTTTTTTTTTTAATTCTCTTTTCATAACTTTCGAAAATCCTTTCCGCTTCACTAGTTTCAAGACAATGATGACTATTACCAATAAACCGATTCACACGGCACTTTTATACAAAAACTTAAAGCGATGCTTGGCTACTCACGACAACATTCATTGCATATCTAGAAACAATTGTTCATCTATACAATGTGAATGTAAATTGCTACACAAATGAATACGCATTAAGCAATCTAGGCGAAAACATCGTTGCTTAATTAGCTAATGTTTGTTCTCCTTAGATATTATCTTTCTTAAATTTTTGAATATTTTCAACAAAGAATTAAACACTTGGTGTCTATAAAACAGTCTACAATCCTTTCTTAGAGTGAGTAATGAAGAACAGGTCAGAAAATTGTTTTCCCATCACCGTCATCCTAAGAAAGATTAAAGAAAAGGAAAAGGATAAAATTTCGTAATCTATAATATTGGATGGGCATAACTGATTTCTTCTATTTTCAGAATAAAAGTGAAAGTTATGTTAGGCACCTTTTAAGTAAGAAGGAAAAAGCTCGGAATAGGCTTGTGGACGTTGGGAGCGTGTCCTCTGACACGCTTTCGATTATTTTCAAATTCTTTTGCAAATTTCACAGACTGTCTGTGTTTAACGTCTGCACCGGGCATGAAGCCTTAATCCGACGAGTTGCCTACACCCATAGGCAATCAATTAGACAATAGACTGAGAACCCCGCAGGGAGAGAGACAATCCCCATTGAACGGGGCCTCGCTGACCTGAGGTCAACAGATTTATCTATTGTGTATGCCTCAGTAAAGCCATTCTGGTCAGTGTTGAGGCCTACCCTTACTTCGGTTATTCCGCTTAGGAATGATGAAAACCACAACCACTACAATTACTCCCCGAAGGGCCGTATCCAAGCAGTTAGGGCTCACACATTGATTAACTGCTGCGTTCAAAAAGGATTGGACTTACTTCCAGCCGCTGTGTTCCACAAGTGTTTGCAGTAAATCAATGTTGTCACCACTACCCGTAAATACTCGTGACTTTTCATGTATGCACCTTCCAGCGTATTTTAATGGCGCATCTATTCAAATTTCGCCAAATCCATTAACTTTTCTTATTATATTAGGCAAAGTGTTAGAAGCGTTCCGTCAAATCCCTTTTATGTTATTAAGCACATTGCAGCGGACTCAATGGCGCATTTAATCACATTCTATCAAATCCATTTAAGGAAGAGCTTTCACCTCTACCCGTAGGTACACGTGACTTGTGAGCGGGCTCCTCATCCCCATGGATCTTAAAATTAAACTATAAAGCCTTTAGCTTTACTTTACGCAACTGTACATAGACATAAGTTAATCTTGCCTTTGGATTAACTATACAAGCCCGGCTAGCCAAAATCGGATTACCCTACATCAAGATATTTTAGCATCGGGCGTTACATCTGACGTGGCGTGCGTTATCATGCACTCACTAATTACTATATCAACGTATTTTTACGTAACAAGTTACCGTCTGGCTTTGGTTAGAATTTCCTCTATAGCAATTAGCTTTATGAGGAAGGAATAGATCATCCAGTGAACCCTTAAGCCATCTATCAGAAAACTTGTCGCCAATTTATAGATAGTCCAAGCCTTAAACTCTTCTTCGTCGTTCGAAACCGTTTCCACGACGAGGAGAGAGCTTCGGCACATCTACACTCCCCTTAAAGCATAGTTTATCACCCCACGCACAGGTGGACAGGCGAACAGCCGGACATGCTTAAGTGCATTCCGTATTTGAAATCGACGAAGAATTCACGTACTTTATGGGATATTTGACTTTACGCTATAAAGATATTGAGAGGAGAATTAAGTTTCTATTTCGACATTATAATATTGTGTGAGAGGTCGATGAATCAAATATTTTTAGACGTTTAGATGCGATGGGAAGATCAAAAACGAGGCAAATGGCTACCAAACGATTTGACCAAAAATGCCATTTCAACAGTTACTGCATATATCTGCCGACGTGAACTAAACAAGTTGAACAATGTGTGGCAGCAAAAAAGACCAGCTATAGCGCAAAGTCATCCTCTTGCATGATAACACTCGGTCAGACGTTACAAGAGTTGTTAAGGATACAATGTTGCAGCTCGAATAGGAAGTTCTGCCGTGCCCAGCGTACTCACCACACATAGCGTCTTCTGATTATCACTTGTTCAGATCGAGGCAACATGGCTTCGCTGGAACGCGGTTGCGAAATGCTGAAAAAGTACGAAAGCGACATTGGATGATTGGATTGCTGTCAAACTATTATTGTTCTTCCATCACACGAAACGATATCGCCACACTGCTAGATAGATGGGAAGGAGTTGTAGAAGGAAAGTTTTTCATGCGAACAACTAATGAATGTCCTTGCATCACCTAATAACTTGTTATTATTTTGTTAAAGTAGTCGTTGTCACGCTTTTTATAAATTTTTCGGACATCTTTAAGCTCTATTGTACGAGTAAGATTTGATCATCTGATATCGGACGATGTAGTGTAGTGCACACTTGCAAAAACACATACTTACCATGCTACGATTATTGTAATCGAATTTTTATGTCGCTACATTGCCAAGTATGTGAAGTTCATTTTCGTCTATAACTTTCGACTCCGTGAAAATAATTTTCAAAAGTTTTTTACCCAGATGTGGGCTAACACCATCTACATGTGTTTTCCAATAACAGTCCGGATGCGTGAACTAATACGAAAACAATTAACAGTAAAATTTTAATCCTAAATTGTATGTCGGAGCGAAAATAGTACACAAAATGGGAAAAAAATTGGAATTCAAATTTTATCTCTAAATATGGCCGTATTAGTCGTTCGGCAGTATATTTGAAACGAACACAAAAGTGCTTCTGGCAAACGTTTGTACAGCAGAATTTTCGATACGCCTTCAAGGGATTGAAAATTGTAGAAGAAAATATGGAATAATGTCAGCTTCTTTTCGAAGTCGATTCAGTTTTTTCTACATTACGGGTGTACACATAAACAGACCACATCCATCTGTCTAACCTCATATTCTTAATCGATCAAGAAATGTTTGTGCCTACTTTTAGCTTCCTATCTTAATTGTTCTAGCTGTAGCAGTTCTACGAAACTTGTGAGTCAAAATTGTCTGCAACGGTAGAGATGTTCGGTATCGTTTTCTCGAAGCTACAGGAAAACTGGTTGCATCAAATTGAAAGGTCTTTTGATGTAAATAAGAAACGTCGACCCACACGTTATAGCTACTCTAGTGTCAAAATTAGTACGCTTTCCTTTATTGGTACCCTAAAAGTTGTAGCATAATTGGATATCTTTCAATTTGTCCTCCAATTCCCGGGAAAGGAAAATTGTCATCGTCTTTCATATTCTAGAGATTCATATATTCCGTGCCCCTCGCTTATTAACTAAGGATTTAAGAAATCTCTTTAGTTTTTAATCGCCATGGCTTACACATATATATTTCAAAGTAAAAAATCGGCATCATCCATGGAACACAGCCGTACACCTATTACCCACAAAGTACATATATTCTTGATCGGCATGTTCGTCCGTCCTTTCTAAAGATTCTTCTTGCCGCCAAAAATTAAGTTATCAACCCACAGGTTTGGAGTTTCTTGGACGCAAATTTCTTATTGAAATCGATCTAAGGACGCACCTACAGCGCTGCGTGGAGTGAGAAGACCTCTGTTTTGCAAAAGCAGTAGAAAATCGGTTCCTTTTTTCATTAATAATAAACTAAAGCAGATAAGCATACAAATATTTAAACATATGTTGTATGGGCGACGCGGTAGTACATGTACACAAATGGTGAAAATTGACCATGCCTACCCAATGTTATAGTGTCCCATAATTTAATTTTTTTTTCAATACCTTTATAACGTGTAGAAGCAGACTTTAAAGATCTCATAAATGTTTGCTTAATGCGAAATTCGGAAAGCACCTAAGTGTGTCTATCCATTCATATTGTTATGGTAAACATTATCCCGTTTGCAAAAATGAGGATATCGTCTACAACAACAAAGAACACACCTATAACGCCCACATATAGCGAAAATTATGAACACTTTTGCTTTCCTTTTTTTACAGCACTTACCCCATATCGGCTTCCACTTTTATTCTGAAAATAGGAAAAATCAGCCACGACAAAGTAAGAAAATGTACTGTTTTTTTTTTTCCTTTTTTTCGGAATTTTTCGGGGATGGGTATAAGAGATTCGATAACGATCGAATAAAATTTTTCTTAATTGTCATAGCTTTTTAATATTTTTTATGATCATCAAGCGCAGCTTAGGTGTCCTTTCATAACACATATGCGGATTGAATGGACGAACTTTGCTTCTGGATGCTTGATGGATGGATGATTTTGGACCGCAGACATATAGACTGAGACTTGAATGTTTTTTGTATTTCCTTTCACTAAGCTGAAAAATCAATTCAGTTAACGAAAATCCGACCGAAAACTCACTAGTGCTACCTGATAATCTGTTCCATTATATTTTTATGGATGCATTTCTTCTCACATTTCTCTTTAGACGCAGTATTACTTCATATGCCAAGAAAATATGTGTAAGAAATTTTAGTGTATAAAAAGTGATTCATACGTTCGCTTGTTACAACTGACGTGAAAATGTTAAGATATCGCCTTGACTTGGTGGTGAAAATGAAAAGCTTGAGAGAAAAGGCTCTGTACAGAACATCTTTATCAAATTTTGAATGAATTGAATGTTTTGCTTCTCATTTGATATCACTAGTCGACATTACCGTAGCTATCATCGTCACCGTTAACGTACTCGTCGTTGCCATTGTCGTTGTCGTTGTCGTTGTCTCAAGCTTTTAATGCAAAAATTTTAACGTGAACAAATTGTGATACGATTTTGCATTTGTCTGTCTATCTATTCGTCTGTCCGTTTGTCGTCTATCTAACATTCTGTCTGTCTATCTAATGGTTTTTGATTCTTTCTATAATCATTCTAATGCGAGCACAAGCACAACACACACATATATATTTATCCATACAAATCACTTTGTAAAAACTATGGAATGCAAATGGCAGCCAACAGAATGTTTGGGGATTTGTAACTGTATATAAAATGGCAATGTATATAAGTGTAACAATGGCTCTGTAAGTGTGTAAATGAAACGGTGTACGTGTGTAACAGCATTCAATGTTTTGATGATTCTTATCTCTGTGTTATCTCGTTGAATGTATTCAAATGAATGCAATTTATATGCACAGTACAACATTTTTCGGTTGCTTTTGATTGTTTTTAATACTTTATAACCATTTCACACAAGCTCAGATGCATGCAAACACATACATGCACACACACATACACAAACACAAACACACACACACACACACACACACATACACACACAAACACACACACACATAGTCATACTCATAGTCATATATATATATATATATATATATATATACATGCATACGCTTGCACTAACTCTCTTCCATTTTAGTTCCGTCCAATAAACCAAGGTTCGTGGCAATGACGATGATGGTATTTTATGATTCTCGTTGTTGTTGTTGTTGTTGTTATTATTATTATTATTGTTGGTAATGATGTAATATTATACTCGAAGTTTATCTTAACGTGTGTGTATATTGTTAGTTGATGCCATTAACACAATTCCAGGCTTTGTGTAGAGCAAAAAAAAAAGAAAAAAAAAAAAAAAGTTAACATTTCTACTATCTCTCTTTCTCTCTCTCTCTCTGTCTGTCTTTCTTTCCTTTTCACTCTTAGTACCTATTTCGCTCAATAATGCTTCGGTTTTCAGAGCTTAAATGAATAAATGTGAAAATTTGTGCCGACAAAAAAGCTATTTATGCTGGTTTTACGTATTTAGTGGCTGTGTGTGCTGTATAATAACTGTTCAACTTTGCAAATGTTTGTGTCCACGTATGTACATGTGTTTCTATGTTTATATACTTATGTATTTTGTTAAAACTTTATATCAAATAAAACCAAATTAGTTTTGCTTTTGCATTTTTGCACACATAGCCGAGAACTAAGTGTTACTCAAGATTCATCATTCAGTTTGTAACAATCACATACATTGTGTATAAAAGGGAAACTAAAAAAATTTTTCACTTAATAAGACACAAATTAATCGTAAATGCCAGCATATAACGCAAATTGAATAGATCATGAGGAATGTATACCTTTGGACTTTATAAAGATTCAATTAACGTTAGACTCACAATGCTTGACACACTGTCATTGAGCTGAAAACACAGTCTTATTTATTTGCCTTTTTGTGCGTTTTTGGGAGACCTAAGGAAAAGTAGTCTGCACGTTTTTCGGATACGTGTCTAAATTAATTCCACAAAGTAATCTTAACTAGATACGTAAATGTTAACAATAAATAAGCATTCAAAGCGAAGCGTCTTGACCAATACCACACGACCAACTTTCTTTAAGGAAATTTTGTCGCAAAAGAACCTAAAAAAATGGAGAAACTCAAATGAATTTAGAATAAAGACCAATTAACTGGATCCGTCCGTCCGTCCGTCCTTGTCGGTAGCAATGCACTTTAGAAAATATTTCTGTGATTTTGTGAAGTCGTTCAAATCGTTTGTCAGTCGATTCACGTAGTCTAGGTGTAACGAATAGACGAGTATATCACTAACTAGGTCGAAACAAGTTAACTAGTAAAGGTAATCGATTAAAAAAAGAGAGTACCACACCTCTTTCAGAGATTTATACTGCTTGTGAGCTTTTCTTTGGAATTTTGTACTACTTAAAAGACATAAGTGCCCTTCACGTCTCCGCTTTGGAAACTCCGGCAGTGATGACCAAAGAAACAAACAACTCGTCAATATTTCAAGCTTGTGAAATCTTGATACTTGGTTATAAGCAGATACTTGGTTCTGGCAAAAAAAAAAGTATCATATCTTACGCTTACTTCAATCACCTTTGCTAAGCATAACTACGAAAAGTCTTCATCTAAACATATGTTACTCATAGTAATTAGTTCGCCAAAGTGAAGAGTCTTCGTGCTAGAAAAAATTGCAATTCTCATAGCTTTATTGTTGAGGTAGTAGGGTATTGAAAATTCGTATCGAGATGAGTTTGACTTTTTTCGTTATTTAAAATTCGAAGTAAGCAAGTAAAAGGTATTATGCTCGCACCTCGCATATGTGTATTGGGATTCGCATTAAAAATTTTAATTCTGTTAATTGTGTGTAAGGATCGCACTATTTTCAATGAATTTACAGTTTTACCGTTATATCTAATTTGTCATTTCATTTTCTATTATTTACAATCAGTATCAAATCCAACCAATTAGTCAGAGTTTTGTGCAATTTTGCGTTATACTTAAGAAGATTATTTGCGGTTTTTATTGCATTTTTAGGAAAATTAAATAATTACTGTTAAATGGTTAGAGTGCAAATCATTTTTCCTTTTTTCTCTCTCTCTCTTTATTTTATTTTATTTGGGTAAAAGTTATAAATAATTCAATTTAGGTAATGCAAGTTACAATGCTTGTCACTTATAAGAACCGCAGACTTAATTACGAAACTAAAGGGTTTTCTTCGTTACGGGTGAATTTTTTTTTTCTTCTTTTTTGGTGATCCCTCATTGACTTCAATGATTCGAACGATATCACACAGAATTGACGAAAAGGGTTTTCCTTTTCTTTTTTTTTTTTCTTTTTTTTTTAGGTCGCATGACTTTGCATGATTCCTGGCATAGCAAAGTCGATGGTTGTATTGCATGTAAAACAACAATTGTTTTCTTTTATGACTAGTTAGAGGTCACGAAGAGGAAGGACTATATACGATTGAGAGTTTTGATGTGAGAGTAAAGAAAAGACTTATGGGAAATGGGCGCATCATCAAAGGTGGAACTTTTCATTAAGAACTTGCCTAACGGAACTCCGTTTACAATGGAGCCGCAATCTCTTTTTTTCTCTTCTTTTTTTTAATATCAATTCTACGATCAACTCTTCGCAGCTCTTCGGCGTTCAATTTCTAAGGCGAACTATAGTTTTTATTCGACACCTGCAACCCCAATATTTTCATCATTCTTTGCATTTTTATGCCTTATTGCATGAGGAGAATATTATCAAGCTACTAATTTTTGGCAAATACTTCAACTACTTCCTTATCGTGATACATTCTTATGATAGTAAATTGAATTTAGCGAATATAAACTTGGAGCAAACTTTAATGAAATTTGCACGAGGTTGAGGGAAATTTCTTTTCTTCTACATCGTATTTTCACCTTAGCTAAGACTAAAAAAAAAAGAAGAGAGAAGACAAAAGAACGAACCTTCTTTACGAATTAACTTCTGTTGCGAATAATGCTTTAGTAGATTTACCAGCTCCGACCAATGTTTAATCACGATGAAATTTGGAATTGTTACTTGATTTATGTTTAATTATTCGAATTTTAACAAGATTTAGGATAGGATCGGATCACCGATTATTGTGTCTACTGTAAATAAATATAGAAAATATAGATTTATGTTGCACTGTAGGCGTGCCGTTTGATCGATTTCGTCCATGTTGAGCATCATCCAATGTTCTTGCCGTACTTAAGGCTGATTGGAGGACAATATTTACTACAGATATTACTCAAGCAAATACACGAACGAGAGAGACAGATAGACATGAGTAAAAAGCTTCAAATGATTTGATGTTATTTAAGAATATATACACCTTGTGCCTCGTCGTGAAGACTCGTCTATGTGTTGGAAAAAAAGTCTGACAAAGTGACTGCATCCTCATCTTCCGGGGGTAGATATGAAGAGCAAGCGATAAGCGTGTGATAAAGAAAAAGAAGAATCTTAGAAATTTTCCAAGTAAATTAGATAGTGCGGTAGATAAATGTGAGGGATGCGTTCCCAACAAGCGCAAATGTGATCGCATATCTGGAATTATGAAAATCTAAGTTTTATCCATTAGGTTATTTGTACACATATTCGGGAATATTTGTATGGCAAATGATAAATCTGAGGCCACGAATACCTAATGTCTCCAAGACTGCTTTTTTATTACCACTGTGAACATATAAAGAATTCTTCGCCGATTGTCAAGTTGCATAGGTTTCCCATTGCAGTTAAGGCGTTCTGTAACACTAGTATTATTTCATGATCGCTAGATGATGATTGTGTAAGACCCTTACACCAGTATCATGCGATGAAGAAATTTTTCCGAGGGGTTGTTCCACTGATTGTAAGGTCGAGAGGGGCAGTTTGGATGAATTTTAGCAAAAAGTCACAGGATTAGACGTTTGCTAGAGAAATATTCCCCTTGTTAAGCAGCAAAGATGTATCGGTAGTCGGTACATTCTTGTCGAATTGTCGAATTCCGGATCAATTTTCCAGTAGAGTAAATTATAAGCTTAGGCTGATTATTTGCTTATTAAAGCTGAAACGACATGGGAATGATACGTTACAAGTATCGTATCAGAGCATTACTGATGTCATTAATTGTCACCTGGAGGGTTTTTTTTTATATATATATATAGGATCTAATATAATAGAGGATTGATAAGAAAACTCTTTACAGTTTCATAGACGATTAGTTCCCAATAATAGAAACTTATTAATACAATATCAGCCTACTTTGCTACTGTCCGACGGATTATAGTTTTAATTTGAATTTAATTTATTTTAATAAACAGCCAGAGAGACACAAACTCTCGTAGACATGATTTGAATGTGAGTTAAGCAATGTAAGTAAATGTTTTTAACTATTATACAAATATTTCACTCACCACCGAACGATAAGAGTTTGCTTAGAGCTCTAATAAACCGCATACGTATACATAATGAGCATGAGACGATTTAGTAATCATAAATTTTCCATGCAGTTAAGACTCACATCACTGAAGCGGTTCGTCATGAAATTGTTGATATTGCAGGCGATGAAGGTTCTCAGAATAGCTTCAACGAACCTGTTCTTAATGATATTAAAGCAGTTGTAACTGGGCACAAGTAACTTCTCTCAGACTCGGTGGCACTCAGATATCGACGACATATTTGGCAAGTGAACGCTAGAATGTCTACGTACACAACAATTAACGACGGGGAACGACTACTGTGACCTTTAGATCGTAATATTTGGACTTACTTAAGAAGACTTGAAAATAAAATTAAAGAATTCAGAAATTAATTATTTTACTACAATCAACTACAGTTTGCTTGGTGTACAACAATGCTCGCAGCAAGTAACTTGAGATCGAATATTTGATACTTGATGTCGTCCGAACTGCAAAACATACCCCTTACGTGGTGAATATGGTATTCGTCAGCCTTCCCAAGTCCCAAGGCTAACCAATGCAACTTTACCTGATTGAACTTTGGCAACCCATAAGAGAATACAGATAGTATTGACATTTTATTCTTTGCAATTTTAAATCAATTGATTTATTAGTTTTCCAAAGAAACATTTAAATTTTTCTTTAGTGAATATTTGTTTTTTTTTTTTTTTTTTTCTTCTATACTCTTCTAAATTAAATGGAAAAGTTTTTTAATGGAAGGAGTCGAAATAAATCTACGAAACATCATCTCGCCAATTCAATGACCGACGATGATGGCTCCAAACAAACTGGTACGCTGGTGCCCAGCAGGAAAGATTCATCTGTAGACTTGCAGGGACCAGAGCAATTAAATGTAAAAGATTCAAATACTGTAACCAAGTTTAATATATTTCATCGTCGACGAATGAAGTCGAAAATGCATGATTCCGACAACAAAAAAAAAAATTGTAAAATTGTAGACGAGAAAGGTAAAGTCGTTGAAGAGGTTGTTATGAATAAAGAGCAAGTCCAAATTGAAGCATGTCCATCGAAGAAGCACGTGAAAAAAGATAAGATCGAAAGTGCTATATACGCAAGAACGGGAATTGAACACTTTCCACAAGATATAGGCCTTGGCGAGGAAAGGGAGCAGTTCGCAGTTGTATCCTTACCTGCATGTACAAAATCTTTTACAAATACGTTCTTGAAAAATGAGATTCCTAAAATTCATGACAATGACGACCATAAGCACATTGTTGAAGAAACTAAACCAAAGAGGAAATGGATACTGAGTGATAGATTTAAAAAAACTCGTACTCTACGTAAAGAAATCAAGCAGGAAGCACTAGTTGAAAGTTCGCAAAGTACACCAGAGCCCCAGAAATCAATGCCAACGACAACAAGCGTAGTTACTTTACATCACAATGCAAGTTTTCAGAATGCGAATGCATCATCGAACTGTGCCATACGAAGATCTACTCTATCCTTTTCACATATTGCAAATATTTCAACAAAAGAGCCCGAAAAACAAAAATTCGTACATTATTCGAAACTGGAGGTAAAGATCAATTAGTAGATTATATAATGAAAGCAAAGACTTTAAAACGTATTAGTGAACGTTTCCATTAGGTGTTGAATACTGTGCCACACATATATTCGCTAAATTATTCTTTTCAAACGTTTGTCCCGTATAGAGGAATTGCTTGTTATTGTTCCGAAGTAACTTTGAAACTAGCGCTCGGGCGCGAAATATCGTAATACGAAAAAGCAATACATTTTACTTGAAAGAAGTTCGATAAATTTGCCGGTGATAATAGAAGTACTAGGCTAGTTGAAGGTACAGATTGGGTTAAGGAAGGAAAGGCAATGCTTTTTTCGGTTCGAAAGATGGCATGGCAGAGCCTGCGGTTAATTTAGAAGGCTAAAGCGTCATTAATCTAACACTAGAATTGCCGACATTTTGCATTTTGCACTTTTGTTATGGGCAAATTTGATCCATAGTGGTTGTGGCATTGCTGCAGTTACAAAAATGAAGATAATGAAAAATTTAGATTTAATTACGGATCTTGGGGTGAAAAATGGTTATAATCTGCTCACATAAACCGAGACAATTTTGGAAAAATTGACGGCAGTACTTTTATTTTTTCATCTATAACTTTCGATCCCGCGATGATGTATCGAAAAAGCTATTACCCCAATCATTTTCAAAACTATTTGTTCTAAAGATTGTCTTGATGGGCTTAATAGAATAAATTGAAGTTGCAAAAAATCAAAAAGGGCTTGGTGGGTCTAGGATTAATATACTGGCGGTATTATTAAGATAATGCCGTTGCTGGAAATCTTCTTAAGGCCACGCCACTAATACGAATACGAATTAAGAATTTGTAACAATAGCATCCAAACCTTAAGCGGTTTGATTTACTGAGCCTAAACTTAAGCGTTTTTTTGACAACTTCTTTGGATTAGAAATGTTTGCAATGTGATAAGACAAGAGAGCAATTGTGAGGAAGTTATGAAGCGTATGCTCAAGTCAATAGAATGCGGATTTCGAAAGTATTCTCGCGTGCATCATTAATTAAGAGGACTTCTTTCTTAGCCTATAGTACAGTGGGTGGTAATTTCATTTTTTAAGGATAAGAAAAAGTGCGATCTACATTTCTGTAGCTCTCACGGTAGATAAGGGAATTCAAAAGTAATGGCTTTTGTATAATTAGCGAGTATTCGAATACGAAATTCAAGTTTCGTTCAAGTAAGATTTAAATAAACTTCTGGAAAGTCCTGTAAAGATCACGGCAGACAGATTCATTGAAAAGATTTTGTAAAAAATTCTAATAAAAAGAATGAAAATTGTAGGAGCTGTCTTATGGGCCTTCTCGTAAAATCGGGTTTCACGCAGACCGCATATAAAATCTTGAGGCAGATTTTTTTTAACAATAAATTTTCCAAACTTTCAGTGCACATTTTTAATGTCTGGGCAAAAGCACGGGCAAGCTTTCAAACGGTTCTCCGTCGCATATCTTCTCCTGGTAACTGACGCTATAAAGCGTATATGATTCATCTCTGCATTTGTTAGTGTATTAGAGGAGCTAAAAATTGATAGGAAAGATATTCGTCACTGACTCCAGGATTTCATTTGACATAAGTATCTTTTTTGAAGTACTTGAGGGAAAACCGGAAATTTTCATTTTATCATCCTACATACTCTCTTGAAAACTGAAAATATCTACTAACTTAGTATAAACTTAGAAGAACTCCAAACGGTAGCCGAATCTCGGCAAGCCATCGCTATACTTTTCACCCTCTACTCTCCAATTTTGTTTATTCGATAGCTATGTCGATGGTATTATTAAGAAAAAATTAATTCACCAAGTCGCAGTGTTTACCTTGTTCATAATATATCTTCATTTGAGGAAACATTCTGTTTTATTTGTTTTACGAAAATTTGGTCCATTTTTAATACCAAGCCTGCGTCCAAAATGTTTCCAAAGTTTCTACCAAGTATCAAGTCGATATCTTCATTTTTGTGACCAAGAGCGTGCCAATAACAAAATACCACACTGACACACAGACGGACAGACATGGCTTAATCAATTTAGAATATCTCGCTGATCAAAAACATATATATTTTATAGGGTCTCTGAAGCTTCCTTTTCGGTGTTACAGACATTATCAAAAAAAAAAAAGAAAAGAAAACAAAGTGAGTATATTTCGTCCCCTTCAGTGGGAGGTATAAAAATGAACAGTAATGCTATCTCTTCAGAAATTCAAATTTGCCAAAAATCAAGAACATCTTGAGAGCAACTCAATAATTTCAAATTAACCTCGTAGACGTGAAAGATCATGAAGTTCGCCTGATTAGGTTTAACTGACAAAGCTAGATATCTACGCAAAATCAAATCACAAAAAGCAATGTTTGAAGAGGAGAAGAATTCGGCAAATATAAAATAGAATTCAACGCCTAGAGTGTAAGAAGATATTTAATATTAGCAAAAATAATTCACAGACCCTATTTAAACGTTGCGACGAAATGCTTGAGAATGCCAATCGCGTCAAATTTGAAGCTGAACTTAACGAGATAATCAAGAAACAAGGATATGAAAAAAGTTTTCGCAAAGAAATTATCGCAAATAGTGAGGATCAGGCGGAAAACAATTTGAAAGCCACGCCATCAGATGATAAGACTATTACACCCAAAGAAGAAAAGCCGCCAGAAATCTTATCGTCTAATGATAGCAACGTTAAACAGCAAACAGATACGTACCAGACATTGGATCAAACCCTAACAAGTGCATTAACAGGTAAAGAATAATAGGAGGAATTATTTTCGGCTCGAGTCGAATATTTTCATATCCATCACTTGCTTGCCTTTCTATCTTTTTCTTTTTTCTAACTAAAAAAAAAAAGAAGCTTATGTAAAAGATACGTAGTTACATATATGGTAGCCGTACTGGCACGCAGTTATGAGACTGCACGAGAAGACAAAGGTTAAGATTTTCCTTCAAACTGAAATGTTGAGGTTGTAAGTAGGCAAGCTTTAGACAATCACTGACAAACGAACCAGACCCGATTTGATTTGATTTTTAAGCCTACTCCTGTCTGTCTTGGTCCGTAATTAAAATAATTGGCAAATATGCGGAAAACTTCCAATCTTCCAATTGCTAACTGCAGATGTTTATCTGACGTAGGCATTACCTTTACAATGGAAGGGGTTCACTTGGAGCGAGACTTGTTCATTCCGTTATCGATTGACATGATCTACGCGATTATTCCTAATGCATACAATTCGTTGTAGTCAATTTTTTGACTAAAGATAAAAAAGTAGTCCTTTTAAATAAAAAAAATATATAAGGCAGGCAGGTAGTGGTATACATGCCCTATAGCCCCACATCTATAAAATAGATTCAAAGAATAAACAAATTTTAGCAATTACCGAAACAATGGCACCACCAAAATCTGTTGCAAGTGCAATCAATTCAGAAGAAAGATCTCCAAAAGACTTACCCTCGTCTGCATCGAACCGTGCAGTTACCCAAACGAAAATCGCGATGAGAAAAAAACGAAGAAATACTAGTTCTGTAAATACGGCAAAAGACGTTCCGAATAATAAACAGAGTAAAAACAAAACCAAAAAACCGATTAATAAAGACAAGCAAAAGAAAATTTCTGAAGATTCTGTAACCATAAACAAACGAGTCGCAAAAGCCGCACCGCCCGTAAATGTGAAGAATACCGCAATCAGAAAGGAAATAAAACAGATTGCTAGAGAAAAATCAGACGCTTTAAAATCATTCGAATTTTTCAAAAGCTTTCCAAGACGTCACCAAGTAAATGCCTCTTCACCTATCGGTCAGAGTAAGGGGAACAAACTACTTCAACCAAATATAACGAGCGGCTATTCGTCAATAACGTACTCGAATACTAGTGGGTATTCATCATCGCCAGCGAAACCGAAAATGGGGAAATCACCGCATCCGAGCGCTAACGCCCTCTATTCATCGTCGTCAACGAAGTCGAAAGATGTGACGAAAGCAATGTATACGCCGCCAATGAAGGCAAGAAAAGCGTTGCGTCCGAGCGTGAGCACAACCTATTCGTCACTCAAAATGAAGTCAAGAAATGTGAAAAAGCATCGAATTAGCAAAGCCTTTACCGAACGTGCGCATGAAATCATTGCGCCACCATCGAAATCGAAAACATCGTTTTATAAAAGCGAAGCTTTCCGCGCGAATGCCATTATTAATTTCATAATTGGCGCTTCTGTTAGCCAAGTATTATATGGTAAGAGTTACAGTCTCGGTAAAAGAGCACCAAAGAAACTTGGATACAAAGAATGAATAATCGAATCACAAAATATAATTAAATCGCTGTCGACTTGTTATGGTTGCCTTATAATCGAGGAGATTGCCCTAAGGTTTCAGCTCATTAAGACATGCCCCACAAGTTAAAGAAACTCCATGCCCGAAAGTGTTTTAATGAGCAGCACTCCTAAGGACACCCTACCTCATAAAATAATTAAGAACAAAATGCAGATCTTACGTACAAAAAAAAAAAGGAAAACTCGTTAGCAAATTGTTCTTAGCAAAGCTTCTTGACACCTTCCATTCCTAGTTTCGCAAATTTTCAATCGTGTTTATTCTTTTTAATTTCTAAAATAAATGATAATTTTAGTATTAAAAAAAGAAGAAAAGAAACAAAAAGTGTTTAACATTTTTTCGGGATCTCGAGCATTAAATCTATTCTAACAACGCCTATGCGACAACAACGAATCTAAGCGCTCATCCAGCCCTTTAGCTAAACACAATGCAGAGAAATCCTTGCCTATGGAAATTATTTATTTTTACCATTCAACGTTACTAGGTACAAGCTACAAGCTCAAGCGGAATGAGGCGTGGCTTTTGTGGCATAATCCCTTTCAATCAGGGTCGATGTCGAGTATACTCGCCGGCAATTTTATAATCAAAAGATTTTTCATTCGATCTCTTATCGATCGATGTAAACTCAAAGATCGTTATAGCGAGTCGGCTATAAGCGATTATCGATAGCTACGCGGACCGGCCTCATGTTTTTCTCTAGCGAAATTTGACATTTGCTTTTTTCTTTTTATTAGTAACAACAGCAACGTTTCGGAGGCAGAAATCGTTGTTTTTTTTGAATTCTTGGAATTTTTTTTTTTTTCTTCGCATTTTGTGGACAACTAATTGAGTTGTTCTTGAGTCTGTTAATTGCATTTGATTTTATACGTCTTTTAGCCTTGACTGTAACACTAATTCTTGCTGAGACTATAAATTTCCCAAAAGTCTTATATGAGCGTGTGTCTGTGAGCGACGAACTGTACTGCTGTCACAGCCATTGCCGCTGTCGCTGTCGCTGTTGCTGTCGTTGTCACAGCCACCAATAAAGCAACCAGCACCGCCATCATCATTAGTAAGAATATAAACTTTTACAATATAATCTTGCCAGAAAGCATTATAACTTACTGCACAAAAGCTCGAAAGGCAAGGGAGAGGAAGTAGACTGTGTCTAACTGTTTTAACCGACTGCTGCTGTTGTAACATTTTATATGTTCTTTTTTTTTTTTTTTTTTTTTTTTTTTTTTTTTGTAATTTAATTTTTGCTCTTTTTTTTTCGTTTCTCTGTCGCTTGATATAATTAAATTTTATTGAACCTAAATAAACCTAAAACTAAAATGATGGCACAATTCCATGCTTTAGGAAAGGGGACGCAATTCCACCAGCCTCCTAAGGTTTCATTTAGCTATGGAGCATTGTCGCTTATTTAAGTTTACAATTAATGTGTAGCAAAAAAATTTATTGTATGCAATTTTCGCGTGCTGTTTGTCGTCGTCGTTGTAGTTATTGTCGTTGTTGTTGCTATTTTCTTCCTCTATTCCTCTTTATTCCCCATTCTTTCTTTCTTTCTTTCTTTCTCTCTCTCTCTCTCTCTCTCTCTCTCTCTCTCTCTCTCTCTCTTTCTCTCTTTCTCTTCTTTTTTTTTCATTTTCATTTTGTGAATTTTTTAATTAAAAATGTCGTCACCATATCATTAAATTAAAATCCCTACCATTAACACAAAGTAAATATGTTACTGGCATAAATGTTTGTTTGGCTTTGCAGGTGGATGAATGAATGTATGTATCAGTCGCTTAGGTGGGGAATGTGATTAAAGGTTAACTTTATGTGTGGAAGTTTAATCCTTATTTAATTTGATTTCAGTTTTACTATCACATCTATGTTATCTCTTGTCAAACCGCTTTTCATGCACCACAGCCCACAGAATAAGAAGGAATACATGTATTATGGGCCAAACACTAGCGACAGTTCATTAGAAAACAAGATAGAATTTGCATAGTCAACTTTAAAAAAATGCCCCAAGCGTTGCTAGGTTTACCTTTAATAAATATTCGAATCGAATTTGAATCGACAGGTTATTGATTCCCTGTATTGGGAAGTTGTGTTTTTTTTTTTTGTCAGAAACGAAAGAGAAAGGATTTATGCCTTTGCCGGCGAAGCAGTCACCAACTAGAGAGTAAACTCTAGAATATCTTATATATTTTTGGCCAAAGAATTTGTCCACGGATATGCGAATTAATATTAATTTTTTCGTCTTTAAGAATTTGAATAATAAACGAGAGCGCCGACGGACGGACGAACCTAAAACGATTCAGATTTACCATGTACTATATATATATATGACATCACTAATGAGTGTTTTTGAATAACCGATATAAAAATGTATTGAGTATTGAATCGAGCCAAAGGTAAAGATAATTAATCCGTTTCACACTTCCACACAGTTGTAAACTCCCTAATGGGTATTTCCATCTGATCCAACTAAGGATATTGCTGAAGAAAAGAGTGAACATAATATCGATTCGAAAGTGACTCATGAATACATATTGAATGTTCAATGCAAATTGAGTGAACGCTTTGTCGAAAATGGGCGTAACTAAGTGCATTCACTTTCCCACATGTACTCGTCTATGCATATACTTGTCCCTGCTGAAAAGACTTGGATGATTTAAAAGTAATATTGAGCCAAAAGTAACTCATGAGTAAACATCGAGCCAAAGATAAAGACAACTAGTCTGATCTAGACTTGCACGCAGAATAAGGTCCCTTATGAGTATTTCCGCCTGATTTAGTTGAAGATATCAGTGAAGAGAAAATCAACATAATCTTGTTTAAGGGTACATTTTTTCGTAAATGGGCATTCGCAGAGAGCATAGACTTACGCATTGCCTCACCGACGAGCACTGCTGCATATTTCAACGGTATTATTGAGCAAATATTAGGACAAAAATTTAATTTTATTCAAATGAGAATTCAAAGTAAAAGCTATACATAAAGTCTATGATGATAGAATTCCGTCAAACATATCTTTGCAAAGCGTTGCACAAAAAGCGAATTTATACGGGATCGAGCGAACATTAACGAGATCTATACCCACATTAAACGCTTTGATATATATATATATATATCCCACATGATTCGCACAAAATTAAGCATAATATTGAGTCAAAAGTACCCGTGATTTAAATTCCAGCCAGTGGACGAGAATTTCCGTGAATATAACATTGAAAGAAAAGTGAGCGGGCTTTGCATTGACACAGAGTAGAGTAGTTGGGCTCAATAGTCATATTTTGCTCACCACATTCACAACTATCGCTGATCTGAAAAGTAGACATTTTCTTCATCTTCTTTGCGACATCTCTGAGTCCTTGCGCGGAAGTGAACGTACGTTAGGGCCGTTATTACCTTTTTCGCCTTAGCACGAATGTGGTCACGCCTCTGGCTTCAACACGAAAAGAGTTGATTTTTGGTGGTTCCATTCGATCTCTGCTTTATTTTTTCTGTTGCAATGATAGGAAATTCGTGGTAGCATGGCGGGAGCACTACTACTAATGTCACGCAAAAATTGAATAACCAAAAATTTTATTCAAACGTTTCCCGTATAAGCAATGAAAGTTGAAAAGAAAAACTGAAAAGTCATAGCGTAATTAGAAGCAAATGAAAAGTTAGTGATCTTACGAAGGAGTTATTGTACATATATGTGTATACAAAAGAATGTACATGAAATGAAAGTATGTACGTACATATGTGTTTCCTGTTTTAAGTTGATAGAAAAACTATTGAATAAAAATTCTAGAACATTAGGTTGGCAAAACAAAAATTTCATTTCATTTCTTGTTCTCTTTCGCAAACGCAGGTGAATGGCGTCGAGAGAGAGAGAGAGAGAGCAACTTTAACGGCATTTCTCTATTGTCGACATAATAGAAATCTTTTCTGGCGTATTTGCGTTTATAAATTATGTGAAGATTTCATGCCTTTTCAATTTAATTTAACTAAAGGCTAAACTCAAATAAATATATGCCGTAACAAATCTCTGTTGGCATCGTAGCTCCCTTTTTTCAACTGTTATTGTGGTAGTGTATCATTTACACTTAATTAAAAGCCAAAGTTTAGCAATAAAGTAAAAAAAAAAAAAAAAAAAAATTGAAAATAAAAATAAAATTGAAAGAAATACAATAAATAACAGAGAGACAGACAGCAGACTACAACAAAACTAACTTAAGCAGACATTACATATGTGTCTGTCTGACTCTGCTGAATGCTTGCGTAAACACATCCATATGTGCACATAAACATACAATCTCTTGTTCACTTACACTGACTGACTCAACCAAGCAGACATATGTTTATGCGGTGGGTGTTAACCTACAAATATCAAATGTAAAACTAAATAGAAAATGAAGAATTTGAGTGATAGAAAAAACGAAAGAAAGCAAGAAAAAGATCGAGTAAAAGAAACAAAAAAAATGCGAATAAAAAGAATTTGTTACAAATTGAATTGTAGACAAGTCAACGTTAATGATACACTAAAGTAATGTTCAGTCTTGGGGAGTCTGTGGGTGGCGCGTACTCGCATCTATTGTGTGTGTGTGTACGGAGACGTAACACAAACCGCCAAACTCTGTAATAAAAGCCGTCAAACTCAAATAGATGATAACGAAGCTAACAAGTGAACATACAGCTGCTGTTAGGATAGAGCTGCCATGCAGCTCATGGGATATGGGATATTGGATGACGACGGCGGCGACGGTGGCCGAAAACGAAAGAAAGAAAGTATCATATTACATGCCTTTCAACATCCACCCCAAAGCGGACACATACTTATACATACATACATATCATTTACACATAGATCTGCAATTGTAACACATTTTCTCGCCTTTTTTTTTTTTTTTAAGAAAAATTTGCGATTTTTTCTGCCTTTTTTTTTATGTAATTTCTTCGTCTTCCGTTTTTTTTTATTTTATTTTTATTCTTTTTTTTGGTAAATGAATGGAAAACGAGTCTCCTATGAAAAGTTATAAATTGTGTAGAAAACAACTTGATTAAAAAGTTGTGATACTCTTATGTAATTTTGTGGGCTAGACTTGAAAAGCTCAAACATCTATACAAACACTTGTAACATATAAGCACACGTGCTTATAATCACATCATTTAACACATAATACACCCCCCCCCCCCCCCCCCCCCCCCAAACCCCTTTCAAACTAAAAGATTACAATTTTTATTATTATCCCATTTTTTATTTAATTCTCTTTTTATTATTATTTTTTTCATTATAATCCTTGGTTATTATTTTAATTACTAGAAATACTAGGGAGTAGTTTTTATCTTAAATAATTTTCTTTCTTGTGTATTTTTAATAAGTGCATGCATGTGCATCTGTTCGGCTATTGTTTTACATTTCCTACCGTTTTTTTTTTTTTTTTTTTTGTTTTTTTTTTGGTAAATTTTTTTAGCCCTTAGTAGTCTTTGCTTTTCCTTCTTTTTTTGTTTTTGTTTTTCTTTTCTGTGAAAATTTTGTATTCGGGGCTCTTTTTAATTTTTCTTTACATTTTCCTTCTGCTGCTGGCCGGCGTTTCTGTTTCATTGTTTCTCCTAAACAATGAACAGCAGCACTGGTTAGCTTTTTTCTTTTTTTCCAATTTTATTCATCTTTTGGTCGTCTTATGGTTTATTTAAATGCAAGAGTATTTTATTTTTCTGTTGCCTACATTTAGAAACTTTTAAAATTCTCGTTTACTGATTGCAAACAAGGCGCTGATGAGCTTTAATATCAACCAGGAAATTTTAAAGAGAAAAATTTAAAAAAAAAAAAAAAAAAAAAATATCACTAATTTCCGATATATAAAAATATTTTATTGATTGACTTAAGATCACTTATTTAAATTCCCATGAAAGCAGAGACAAAATTGAGTCAATGGTCAATGCGCGAGTGACAAGAAGTATGCGCTTCAACTAATATACCGTGACGGAAACCCTATTTACCGGAGTTCAGACTTTGAACAAAATCGATGAATACTCTTGCGACGACATGCAGGTGTCTCGAAAAGGTTGCTCGCCTGTCTACTATTTGCTTAAATACCCGGAAAGACTTGAGATAGACCCACCTCTTATTATATTCAGAATCAGTTTATGAATGAATCTAAGTTTGTCTGTCCGTCTAGTTTTTTTTTTTTTTTTGTGTTCAATTTTTGATGTGTGTGTTGATTTTGATGAAATTTTGGTTTGACCAAAAGTCGTTATACGAATAAATGAATTAAGCGAAGTTGTGTAGGGTGTATCATGATATTTTTACTTGTTTTTTTCTTTTTACCTCATTTTAAATTAGCAATTATCCGCAGGAGAAGTCAACTAGGCAAGAATCGCGATTCCCAAGTCTATGTACGCCATCCGTTCGTCACCGTACTAAACGAATAAGGGTTTCCCCTAACACTACATATAAGTTTACCGTTGACCATCATGTCAAAGTTAATTGTTGTCGTGTGTGCAATGATCTTTACAGGCTTACATTCAGAAAAGAATCCTGTATCTTGGAGAGGGAGAATTCAAATTTTTCCCAATATTTGGTACAAAAATGCATTAAGATACTGGGTTTCACACGCGCTCCAACTAGGGTTAAATAAGCACAAATCCATTCTTGAAATTGGCTTTCAAAAGTTTCTATATTTTTAGAGTCGCACCATCATTTTCACACTAAAGACCTCTCTGATCATCTATATATTTCTCTTCAATCTCTCTTTCTCACCATCCTGCTAGCGATTACTAAGCCATTTTAAAAATTGAAGCAGATGCTGGACAAATAAACCCTATACTCTTTTTGGTGGCTTTAAAAAGAGAAACTTAATCTGCACCTTAGTAATGAAATGTTTGAAAATACGATTCATTGATGTTCATTAAAGAGATAGTTAGCACTATTTTTAATGTGACAGATTATTTTATAAAAACCTATTCGACCGATTTCTCATTAATAAAAATAGAAATTGATCAAATTTCCATCCTATCCAATCCTGAACTTAACAGACGATATGTTTTTTATGTGAGCCAAAACTTAGGAACACTATCGATGATCTTTGCCATATTTCCCCGAGATTAAGTAAAAGGATGCAGCAATTATTCAGTGATCGGAATAAATCATCCAAGGCAGCTCAAGTCGCATCGATATAAAGATGATGAAGAACTCAAACAATTCTCGCTTCAGTACTCAAATGTATTCAGAGCTTATGCTGCGATTATTCTTTCCGCTTTGACACCTTACGTGGCCCACTTGAAACACTTTAAACCTTTCAATCTTTAAAAATATTAAAATTATTTTAATGGTAATGTTATTGCCACTGTATATACGGATCCCAAATGAGCGAGACAATTAAAATTTTAATACGATCCCCCTTAGTGACCGGGTAAGGAAACGGGATCTTGACCAATAACACATTGGTTGCGGGTTTTTTTTTTTTTTTTTTTGATGATATGATCAATCACTCAGGGTATGTCTAAATTGCTGACTGCATTTGCTGACTGAGAACTCACCATAGCTGCGACCAAATTAAACTCCATCGCGTTGGAGTTGGAATCTACGCGTACTGATACCTAGTCGGTTATTCCTACGGATAGCATTCTCAATAAAGCTGAATTAATAACAAGATTTTAATAATAATTTTCATTGTCCACTACTACGCCTGCTCCTCCGAAAAGCAAAACGGAACGTTTCCTTTAAAAATTCTATCATTTTATGTATTTTATTTTAATAATGACATCATTTCCTCCTCAAGATTTTCTGTGGGTATCATGACAATTGTTATCAATGACAGATATTAATTTGGACGCGAAATCAATTATGAAATAATTTACTTAATTAGAATGCATCTTTGACATATAATAATTTGTTGTACTTTTTTCTTTTTAACAAAATAATATTTAAACGTTATATTTGGCAGCAGTTTTACGATATCATTAACACAAATGTAAATTAAATTGAAATTTTTTATGAAAATGAAAGAGAGAGAGAGAAAAAAAAAACAGTTAAAACAATGTTTGAAATAAATTAGATGATAAAACATAGAATTTTGGATTGTTCTCTACATGTCTTTGCAACTTTTATTAGAAAGAAAAAAAAAAAAGAAAGAAAAACAAAACAAAACGAGAAGGAAAAAGAGAAGGCAATTAAATGATATTTATGTTGGCAAGAAACTGAAGCGATTTATTGGCAATATTTTTGCAAAACTAAAAGACCAAACAACAAGACAATAGGTTGATAAAATATGACTATTGAGGAATGGTGAATAGAAAGGAAAGGATAAAACAAGAAAAAGTAGAGGCTTTTTTTTTACTCGATACTCGATAGGTCAAGGTTTTTAATGGCTTTGGGTTACAGGAAACGTTACACCCATAATATCGAGAAATTAAATTTTTCTTGGATTGAAGCATAAAGAAAACGACATTCATCTATATACAAATATGTACATTCATCCATATTTTACATACATTTCTCTGTTAACTAATCGGCATACACGATTCAATTACTATTAATAGTTTCATCGTCGTCGGTACATTCGATACACTCCATACTAAATTCTCGGTAATGATTATCGTAATTGTTGTTATCAGAATGGTCTAAGTCATCTAATTCAGTCTCACTGCCAACGATGCTAGAAATAGAAATAGAAATAGAAATAGAAAAAAACCGATCCATCATATGAATATTCGCTTCCGAAGGTATTGCTGTACTCGTCTGAAACATATCCTTCACTTTGCTCGATGGAAATTTCACTGGCTAGAGATAATGAAATGGGAGAGTCTTCTATAGAAGCTTCAGAGGCTTTTCTTTTCAACTACCGCATCGGGGAAAGAATAAAGGGGGAAAGAAAGAGAGACAAATATTATCTTCTTCCTGCAATTTTGATGTACTTACCGTGTATCGTCTGCCATCTCGAGACGTGCCACAGATGGGACAGCAGCTACGTTCCTGAAACGATTTATGGGCGCTTAAGCATTGCTCACAAAATACATGACCGCAAAATAAAAACATCAGCGATTGTTTTTCATGTGAGCATATGACACATAGTTCGTTTTTCCGAAAATCAGCCATTGAAAGTTTATTAATTGTCTCCCTTTCTTTCTTTTTTTTTCCCCTCCCCTCAATTTCCTTCTTGATCTTGGCGCAAAATTAAAATTCAATTGTTTATCTTTTCGTCTGTTTCCTATGCAATCAATCAATCACACAAGCGAACTTATACTACAGGAAAACGTTATCCAGATATAATTTCAATGAAGAAAAATATACCCGAAGAGAAAAACAAACTTAAAAGTTTGACATTTTTTTCGAACGCTATATGGAAAAATTGATCTGAAAAAGAAAAAAAAAAAACACAAAAACCGAAACACCTGGTGCATATACCTTGTGCACATAATCTGCAGAGAAGCTCCGTTGCTTAGTTACATTCTGTGAAACAAATTTTATGTACATAAGAGTATCTTGCTTTATACCCTACGCCCGAAAGATATATTCAGTTTGTGCAGATGTATGCAACACTAAAGAAGACTTGAGATAGACCCACTATTTGATCCCCCCATTGATCTAAAATTATTTGTCCGCCTGTAATTTTGTCCGTCGGCCCTTCTTGTATTCTTACCAGTTGCGAGATATTTTGATCAAATTCGATACCCTGATGTGTTTTGGTCCAAGGAAGAACGCTATTGCAAATAATTCGAATCGGACCACTTTTTCGACCACTTCCCCTATGGCACCTTATTTTAAAAGGATGGTGTACTTGTTTTTTACATAAAAATTTTTTAGTTAAGTTAAACTTATCAGCTTAAAGTTGTTTAATTCAGATGTAGATAAACGCAAAAGTAAAAAGTTTCCCTCACATTCACTTGAAGTAACATTTTGTGGGAGTAGATTGACTACAATGAACAATCATCTCGTAGGTGGTTTGACATTGTGTGAAAAGTTTAATTAATGACAAGCTACTCAGGGGAAATTCCTTAGACGCATATAAGCATATTAATGATTATGTGGAAAGATTTAGGGTAGGACGTGACGGCCGTATGCGATATGTATACGGTCCCAAGTCGATCGTAATTAAAGTACGGCCAACTACACTGACAATTGAATTCCAGCATGACTTGAATACGCGAAAACTGACTTAGTAGTCGCAATTTTTATGCCCGCATGCCCAGCCTAGTGGGCTATGCGACAGGTCGTGCAAGCAGCTGAGAGGATAAGCATAGCGACTACCATGTCAATCTTCACGGGTTCAAATCTCCATACGGTTTTGTTTATTTAGTCGTAGTTATAGCGAACGCTCTCGCGGTAAGGGCATAGTATATACCGCACACATTGGGGCCCACAAATTCTGAATATCACGTAAACTGCAATATACGATCTTTTCTTTATCTAGCAATCAAATATAATAAGCTCTGGCAAATGTTTAGTTATCAATAAGTTATAAAATGTATATTCTTAGCCAATCGAAACGTTCCTTAAAGCAATTGAAGCTGAAGGTGTGTGAATATGAAAAACAGATATTTTGACAGCCAGCGTAGCCAGAATTAACTCGAATTTTCCAATTGGTTCTTCAAGATAAAACAAAACAGCAAGAAACAAGCAAAAAGACTATACTCGAACGGGTCTCTCCATTAAATACCCTACGTCGCTCTACAGGTATTCATATAATGATTTAAAAAAATGAGGCGTTATAATGGTGATCTGATCAGAAGCATTTTTCATAGCTTTCGCTCTTGGGCTTTATTAAAATATCACAAAAATTTGCGTCCTATAGGTTGAACATAACAATATAAGACAAACAGAGGGACAGACAAGCTTAGAATGGTTGCGTCTATATCGACTCCTTTCGGAGGTTGCATACATTCGCATAAACATAATATTTCCTTGTGTCACATGTGGTGGAAGGTATACAAGTTATGCCCGCAATAAAACGCTGATAGAGTATTGAGTACAGGGATTAATATAAATCCTGTAGTTAAACTAAATGTTTGCTAACCTCTTAAAGTAGAGAAATTTCGATCTTACAATTCAGAGATTGGAAGTAATGTATTAACCTCCGGTTTTAAATCAATATACATATGCTCATCCTTTCACGTAGCCCTTCAGCCCTAAAGTAAATATTAAGATGGTTAAGGTTAAAGAAGTAGTTTGTAGATAGACTCGCGTCACAAGATAAATGAAACATACAAGTAACCGCGAAAAGACCCAAACTTTCAAAAAAAAAAAAAAATTGTTATCAAAATCATCCAAGATTTAGAGTAAAAATAATTCTCATTAGCCCATGGATGCGCCTAATATTCAGAACGTTTCCTTCTTGGTGGGAATTGCAGATCACCCAATTCTGGGCAGATTTAATCTTCTCAATGACGATCAGACGGACTACAAATCAGTTCTAAATCTTATTTAGGTCTCCTAGGGTTGATAAAAAAAAGTTGAATTAGAAACGCGCAGCCTATGTCGAGCCAGGTATTTATCACGTGATGCCGCGAAATTGTTTTAAGGCATTACTTACCTTACACTTACAACATTGCTCAGCAGGTTTATTAGAAGATCTTGCTTCATCAAATTTGGGTTCGTAGCACATCTAGTATCACGTGAGCACTTTCGCAATGAAATCCCAATTGTTTTTCATTTCCTTGACATTTCTTCACTAATACTTTCAAGATATTCAGAAAATCAATTAGTGAGTTATGGATGGATATTTTAATTAAATAAAATTCACAAATGTACGATTTCCTAGAAATATTTACTTCCCTTTTAATTTATTGTTTAAATTTTCTACAAAATTTTTTATGAAAAAAAAAAAAAAAAAAAAAACAGAACGGATTTAATATAAAGAAGGGTAAAACCAATTGTAATAATTACATGTATGTATGGCAAACATCCTCCTCCAAGGATATGCAGATAAAGTAGATAAAACCAAATACACCTAAGCACACAATATTCCATACATTTGCACACATATTCACTGACTGACTCAGTCTCTCATGCATTCCAAAAGAAAAACAAAAAAAAAAAAAACAAAAGCTGCAGAAGAAAAAAATTATATTTGGCTTAAACCGAATCATTTCACACTCATCATTTAGACGCTTTTGAGTTTGTTTTTTTTTTTTTTTTTTTTTTTTGGTACTAAGTAATATACATAGCAAACCTAATGGTTAATTTAAACGTAAGAATTACATAAGTTATGACGCAACAATGCTTAGGTTAAAAATGCTGTTTAATGTTTAATGAGAAGATAAGAGAGTAAATAAAAGTAAGATTCATATTTAAAGTGTAGACATGGGTCGAGTTGATGACAGTAATATTTAGATAGAATTTACTACGAAGATTAATATGGAAGGATTTACTATCGAAAATAAGAATTCATACGTCCAAGTGGCCGTGGAAACATTGACTCGGCAATTAAAAAACCATCTCTGTACATAAATTTGTTGAGATTTGTGGTGAGAATATATTCTCTTAGCGAGCATTTAATAAAGTTTATATATTATGCATCCCGGGTAGACGTAGGCAAAAAGTACACATTGAAAAATTATGTTAGCTACGGCATCAAGTTAGTAATGATTTTTGCTCGTTATCGTTGGACCAATCGATTGTTTAGTAATCGAGTAATACAGTGAATGTGCAGACAGATTATTATCTTCTAGAGATCGTTCCCATTTTGCTTCGGCTAACTTTGAGAGGTTAGTTGCGTACTTTTATCAATAGTCCGTAACATTGCATTATTACGTCTTAGCCTTCTGTGTCAATTTTTGAAGCATGGAAAATATGAACAACGGGGCGAGCGAGAACTGCTTCTTCAAGATATTTTCTTATAAATTTCTTTTCTTTTTTTTCAAAACGAAACTCGGAAAAGTAAAATCGAGGAGAGAGAAAGCCAAAGATCGCTTTTATGCTCTCAAATACGAGCAAGTCGATCGAGCAAGTCATACGATCTCATAGAGATTTACGTGAAAATTCCAGATCATTCTCTTTACATATTGAATATGTTATAAGCGGAATAATGCATTTAATATACATGTTCATCGTTCGTAAAGGAATGTATAAAAATTTAATAAAGAAAAAATAGAAAATCTCGGTATATGAGTGTATTTTTAGATTTTACTTTTGTTTCCAGTTGAATTTCCTCTTGTAGGAATTGCTGAAAATATGTATATGTGTTGTATTTAATATCTCTTTGCATACACTACACACACACACACACACACTTTCAAACGCAATAGTATTTCTTCATCATCGAGTCTAAAACGTATTCTATCAAATGCATGAGCGCAGAATATGCGAAGGCTTTATTCCACATTTTGCAGTAAAAAAAAGCATAAGTGGCGGGGAAGGGGAGAAAGGAAAAAGAGAAGAGGAGAAAAAGCAGAAAAAAAGAGGAAAAAAAAAAAGAAGCAAAAAATTTTGTTTCTAAAGCTGCATATGACTGATATTTTATGCAGGATTTTTGTTTGTACTTTAATATCTTCACTAAACGAGTTATAACAGCAGAATTGTAGAAGGAAAAGCAGTGATATGTTCATTTGCATGTACAAGAGATGGAAAGAAAGAATAGAATTTTTCCCTTTTCTTTTTTTTGTTGTTTCTTTTCATGCTCGCACATATGCATAAAATTTACAAATATTCTGTTTTAATTTTTTTTTTACTCTCTCTTTCTCTCTCTCCCTCTCTGTCTCTCTCTCTCTCTCTGTCTCTCTCTTTCTTTCTTTAGCTATCTTCCTCGCTTTGTCCTTCTCTTTGATCCTTCTATACGCACCATTACGGAGGTATATTATCTTTTTTGTAATGCTTAGAGATATGCTTCAGAGACCTCATAAAAGTCATTTCCATACACGGCAAATATTCCATTTCAACTAATGTCCGACTGTCCGACTGTAAGTCCATCTTTGCGTATATTCAGTATGTTCATCCTTTCAAATTTTGCAAAATTTTCATCCAAACAATAAGTGAAGGAAATTTTATTGAAATAAAAATTCTCTGAATCAATGTAAACAAGAAAACAAAAAAACAAAAAATTTCACTTTATTGCAATTTTCCTCAATCATTAACTAACTTATCTTAATCGTCGAGCGCCAAAATCAAATTTTTGGTTTGCTATGATTCCCAGTTTTGCATAAATAATTAGCAGTAAAACTATACGAGAATGCAATCAATTTTGCATAGTTTTCGTTTGTTTATATTGGAAATTGAAATACATACATACCAACTCGTCGATATTTGCTTGATGCTACGATGGAGGTAACATGTCTTTCACACAAACAAAATATTTTCATTTTTTTTTTTTTTTGGTTTTGAATGAAACGTGTTTAGAATAATGCAACGATCGAGCTTAGCTTCCGATAAATCTGTTAATAAATGAAAATAAAAAAAAATAAAAAAAGTTTTCTTTTTTCTTTTTTGACTTTGCCAAGATATGCATTTATTTGCACTGATTACCACATGTCAGTGTATTCGTATAAGAAGTGATAAGAAATGCAAGAGTTTGACTTCTTCCATCACCAAAGAATGAGAGGTGTATTCATTTTGTCGAAACGTTTGCGACGCCCACGAGGAAGCATCAGAGACTTCATAAAGTGTGTATGTATTCTCGATCAGCATCAAGTTCCAAATCGATTTAAGTATAGCCATTTGTCCGTATCCCGTATGTCCGTCTATCCGTCCGGATATTCTTCTGACCGCAAAAATTAAGTTATCGACTTCAAATTTGATAGAAGCATTCGAAGTTCTTACACGCACCTGAGCATGTTCGCCTGTTCGTTTGTCCACGTGGCAGTCTGCACAACTGTGTATTATTTGTAGTAAACATTTTCCCATTAGCGAAAATGAAGCCATCGCCTACAAATTTGCAAAAGAATTTGAAAGCGACCTATACTTTTTAAAGGACACGCCTACGAGGGCAACTTTTATTATGGGAACAGGAAAAGTCTGTCGCGCCCTCTCCTCATTATAGAGCTTGAAAACTCTGTTCTTTCACTTTTTTTTTTGTCTTTTTAGGATAACGATGATGGGTGATTAGAAGATTAAATTAGGTGAAGGGCGAATTCAATTTTCTTTCTCTTTCTAATTAACTCTTGAAGATTGATAAGAAGAAATTAATTCATTGGAAGCTTTCCTTACTGGCAATTAGACATTTTTTCCACCAAGCCTACTTTTTGAGGACTACCAACTAAGACGATCAAAGTAACTGGATCGTTTTGATCCCATACTCCTATCCATACTCCTCTCTATCACACTATCTATTTCTATTACTACCAGTACTATTTTCTGAGTACTATAACATAAGTATTTACTTATGTACGGTAGGGTTGTTTTAATAACTTTCGCCTTAAAAGGGAGACAATATAGCTTTCAAAGTCTGACTAGCTGACTTCAAAAGCGGTTGGCAACGTCACCTTGAACAAGGTGAAGAAGCAAGACGTGTGATTCCCGCTGCCTTCCGTTTGGCTAAGGTTGATTGAAAAGCTTGCTAACCGGTAGAATTCCCAGACCATAAATATCCCCGATTGACTATTTTTGGACTTTATAGTTGCAAACTATATCAGCGCCGGCCGGAGTGAAATAATGCCCTAATCTGACGATAAAATAAATGCGCAATAAATGCATTTAAGTGTAATAAGAGATAGAAATAAGTTTCGTGGTCCATCGTTTGGGTGATTAAAGTTTTCTTTACTTAACTACGGCATATCTTTCAGTATTAATTGCAACATACCCTACTCTGAGTGAATATCGAGGCTTAAACTAAGCATAATTACGCAAATGAGTTTCTCGTAGTCAACAAAAATAAGTTCAACTATACAATGAAGCAAGGCAAGGATTTATGTATGGCTTGAGGTCAAAGCAAACTTTGGAATCTACATAGCAAAATTGGCTTGAGTGGTCGAGTAGTCAAGAGTAGGCAAGAGTCTCTAGCAACTCAATAGTCATGGGTTCGAATCTCAAGTGCGGTAGAGTTTTTAATAAAAAAGCCGATAGCCCTAGATGCTAGTTGCTTTAAGAGTTTAGCCTTAGAATTTATTTCTCTGGCAAAATTAATAATAATAATAATAATAATGCCTAGTAAAAGTGTCCATGGAATAAACCAGCAAGTTGACCTTAGCCAACAATCAACCTAAACTCACTTCTTGCACAATAACAAAATAAACTATTTTTTGACTATTGCTTTTAAAGAAAGGAGCTCAGGCTCTCAGGGAGAGACAACAAGTCATCAATTAAAATCATTCTTAATCGCAAGAAGAAATGTCCCATCACAGGGAGTGCACGTATCAGTGCAGTGCTGCTAAAGTTTTCTTAAGCAGTTTTGGTCAAAAGTTTAACCTATTACGCCTTCTCGTATATTGAAATCACTTTTTCTTCTCATCATAAATGTTAGAAGAGTTTAAGAAGGTAATAAAAGCCTGCCCGCCATTTTAATTCGCTCTGATTATCATCGGCTTTGCTTTAGCATCATGCCGCTGTGAATGCAAACACTTGACAGATACGGTTGAGCCGGTTGTGAAATAAGATGTTTCCTCCCGGGCATATGAATTTTATCCGAGGACTTGATCTTTTAATGGTAAGCTGACACACGCACAAACACACACAAAACACAGGTAAACGAACGCAAACTTAGACGTGGCCTGGCCAAGCTAGTATTGCACGCTTATAAAGACAAAGCTTAGGAGTTTTGAGCCGCTTAGCTGGTTATTATTAAAGCAATAAAGAATAAATTAGGACACATACAAAACACTATATGGGCGTTATAAGATTTATGTTTTTATCATTTATTTGTGGGTAGAAATTCATAAACCCTGTGTTCTATTAAATCTATATTCGTATCGTGGCTAAGCAAATTTGTTTAATTTACTCGACGATTTTTCTCCCACAATATAATGTGTTTTTCATGTTGTGATGCAATGTTTTGCACAAACTACAACAATATAGCAAAAATAATTTCATTTTGCTGATGTTGTTTTTTGTTTTTTATTCATTTTATTTAATTTTTTATTTTCCAGTTAAACGGATGTACAATAAATGGTTTTTATAGCGTTGTTGCAGCACAAAATATAAATTGTAAAATGGTACGTACATTGAATAAATTTAAATATTAAATAAAATTATTTCTTTTTTTTTTTTTTTTGATTTTTGTTTATTATTTTTTTTTCTTAAATACAATTAAAATATTTACTGTGTGTGTTATTGCGGTTAAAATGCGTTGAAAAAGGTGAAATGAAATTATATTTTTTAATCAAAAGTACTTAAAAAAATTTAGTTAGTAAATATTAAATTATTATTTGTAATATATATATGTGTGTGTGTGTGTGTGTAAAAAAAAATAAAAATAGTACTTAAGCCCATTTATAACACTTTGAGCAGCAAAATTGATGTTTAAATTACTACAAATTGTAATATGTTTACCTCGTTTTTTTGTAAATCTCTCCCATGTACGAGGTGTGTTCAAAAAATAGATGGCTTTTTATATCTCTGGTGCAACACTTTTATTTGTTCATCAACATCTATTTATTCGCTTTCAAAGCAATCTTCCTTAGATATAATAAACTTGTGCCAGCGCTTTTTCTAATCATCGAAGCACTTCTAAAATGTACCGTTTGGTATGGCCTTGAGCTATTTCAGCGAAGCGGTCTTTTTTTTCCTTAATTGTGGCAAAACTCTGCCCTTTCATGGGTCATAATCATATATCCATATTGCACGGCCAGTTATGACCTTTTCGAGCATATGTGGTTTGTCGTTGCCGTCATTCAGCAGCAATGCTCATCGGACGATCAAAATTTATCCATTTTGTAAAAAAACTTCGCTGCAACACGTTTCAACATTGTCGTCGTTTGCTGAAGTTCTGATGCATTCAAATCGGTCATCGTCATGAACATCGTTTTGGAATTCGGGGCTTGTACCATTTTTTGCTTGAAGTGGACTCGACAAATGTCACGGTCAGCCTTTTAAATGAGTTGGAGCATCGATCCATTTTTTTCAATACCAAAAAATCGCTAAGCGCACCAATACACTTCCAACTTGTATATTTGTCAAAAGCAAACTGAAAATGCAAAATAGCTGATGTCAAGATTTATTGGGGGGGGTTGTGGGTGCCAACACAATCAAAAATATCTCAAAATCGAATGTACGTAGTCCACAAATTTTGAAAAGTCATCTTTTCTTTGAACATGCCGTTCGATATGCATTCGAACGTATGTGAAATCACGATTCAGGTCAGACATCAGTTCCGATTTCTTCAGACAAGCCGGACAAGTGTCAACGATGGGGAGTCTGGAGTTTGGTATTTTTAATTTGAAAAATTAGATTTTATTAAATTTTTCATGCCTAAAAATATTAGCCTACTGTGAGCAACATCACGTCAAGATGTCATAAGGTAAGAGACAGTACCAAGCCAACGTCAAGTTGATTTTGAGATTTAAACACATATTAGGAGACTTTAAAGAAAATCACAACTTTGTGACCAGCTGTTAAATAGGTCACAGAAAATATTTTGTAGTAAACGTTTCACAAGAAAGTTTAACAAAAAAATAAAAAGAAAAGATATTTTCAATATTCTTATACGATTTTGTTGCAAATCAAGCAAAACTAGAAATAAATATATACAAAGTGTTTGTAAAACTACTAATCAAATTCATTCTTTTCCATTATTTTTGAGGGAAGCGATTAATCCGTCGATTCACTCTTCTAACAATTTCTTATATTTCCCAAAACTTTCCTATAGAATGCTATAAATGTTTTGAACCGGAACTATACGACAGACAAAAAGTTCTTTGCCTAGAAGAAGATTTAGAATTAACTTGAAGAGATAATTAAAATTGGTCAATGCAATGCTGAGATACCTTCTTTATTCCATTGCAACCAAAAGCCAAACTTTCGAAATATCTGGCAGCTGCTTAGAATTGGAATTAAGTCGGTATTCAGGATTTTTAATTCGAATTCGTACACCACCCATTGATTTGTATACATTCTGCAAGTGTTTTTATTGCCTAGCATATTCCAAGGAGTATGAAAAACATTTTCTACCAATGTCGGGATTGATTTAAAATACGGTTCAGTGCCGCATTAAATTCGAAATAAGTATTCTTTTCAAATTGCGTAGAAAGTGAATATAAGCTTAAGAAATTATAGCATATTTTAAGGAGTTTAATGAAAAACGAAAGTAAATTCATATGTACAGTCTGCGTGGCTGCTACGCAAAGGCGAAACAGTCCTTCGTATTCTTTCATTGTCCTTTTCTTTAATACGATCCCTGCCAATCTGTTTATAATTAGACACCATTTTTATGTCATGCGTACTTCGTTTACTTGTTTTGCATTTATGAAGGAAATACATCTTTTTCGACACCATGTGTAATTTTTTTGATAAGATCGAATCCATCAGATGGAAAAGATACAGAAATATTACAGTATTCCCTGTACGAAGCGAGGTATGGGGTAAAACATTTGCCTCCCATCCACAAAGTATGCTACATCAATAATCTGAAGAGTTCGTGGTTTGCTGAAGTAAGTCAATGTTCCGACGTAATCCCACAGTAAAAAGCCCAGTAGAATTATTTGGCATGATCTTTGTGGATAACACGGTCATTGAACTTCCGGAATCATAAAATGAATGACCCTATATAACAGTAGATTAATGATCATGGACCAAATCAGTCAACGGGCATAGCTACAGTGTAGCATAAAAAGAGAACAACTTCACTATCTGCGTTTTTACTTGTTACTCATAAAGTACAGTAGGCACATGTAATAACTTCCATATATGTATTGTACAAAAATTGGATATATTTAGTAGCGGTCATCCGATCTTAAGAAGTATGGAAATTGAGATTTTTCTTTCTTTTAATTTTTTCTAGGATCGAGGTGGGAAAGTTTGGTCACAGCCCAATACACTTTTCTTATTTGTTTGTTTACCATATTGTGGAAAATGACAAATTTAGGAAGAAGATTTCTAAGTTATCCCTCTTGCCTCAATGTCAATGTCAACTGCTTTAGTTTCTCTATCAAATTTCTTCGTTTAACTTTGTTTTCATATATATCATCTATTATTGCGCACATAAATAAATAAATAAAAATTAAATGGAATAAAAAAAGAAAAGGAAACATCCAATGATCTTGAAAGGTCCAATATAAATTAAAATTTTTTAAGCATGAAAGCGTATATAAGGTCAGTTTGTGTCAAAAATTTTTGCATTTCATTCCACCATTTTTATAGTAAAAGAAGCAAAAAGCATTTAATGTCAGCACTCGCGAATTGAAATCTCGATGCGATAGAGTTTACTTTGATCGTAACTATGTAGCGAGTGTTCAGTCGGTAAAGGCGTAACACTTGCCGATTGGTCACACAGATCCATTAGGCTGCGGACACCTTCCTATATTTTTCTCTTTTTTTACTCCGACTTTTTGTCTGACCGTCGTTGTATTACACGAATAGAGGACATCCGCTAAGTGATTCGTCACTAAAAAAAAAAAAATACCCTACACCACCATACACTTATCCCTATATCGACTTTTCAAAATAAGGCATGTTATGGGAAATGTTCGAAAAAATGGCCCGATTCGAACCATTCTCAACAACTTTCGTTTTTGGGACACGTCAGTATAGCGACTCTCTTGAATCCAAGAAAACAAACGAAGGGACCGACGGACAAACAAGCTTTGAAAATGATTCCGAATTGATCCGAATAAGGAAACCTGGATTTATCTCAAGTTTTCCAAAATTTTGCACGCATCCGCACAAATGTATTATGCTATAAGTATGTATTGTGCTATTAGTGCACGGAATCCCGTATTTCTAATGCGCGAGAGACACCGGGAGAGTAGTTACTTTTTTAAAAAATCCTACCATTCTTTTTTTCTCCTTAGATGAGAAAAGGTCGCCTCTTCCATGTTTTTAATAATCTTTACAATAATTTTTTAAAATTTTAATTAATAAAACTGAATACATGTAAAACTCGGTGTAAGAATGCAATAATCGCTTATTCTTGATCCTTTAGAGTTAAAGCGGAACTTTTCTTTTTTTTTTTGTTTAACTTATGGCTAAAGGAAGAGAAAAATTCTTAAATTAATATTGAAAGAAAGGCAATCCAGTCATCAATAATCAATCTATGATAACAGATAGTTTTCAATGCCAGGACCGCGTGAATTTACTGAACGATATTAACCGTAGGAAATAAAAATACAAGTAAATATACACTCAAAACATACACTCACTCATACATCTTTAAACAACCATAAATATGTTTATATAGATTTTAACAATATATGGTGTTAACGTAATGTTGA
>NW_023998423.1:17864014-17923108 GCF_014805625.2 Glossina fuscipes | reverse complement strand
CAAAGTAAAGCTTACCAGGCTGTGTGCAAGTTGCTTCGTTGGTTTGTTTGACTGGTTGGCTGGATAATAGGTAGTTGGATGGATAGATAGATAGATAGGTAGGTAGGTAGATAGGTTGGTAGGTAGGTAAATAGGTAGATAGGTGGGTAAGTAGATAGGTAGGTAGGTAGGTAGCTTCAGCTATTGAATTGATAAAATAATCACATGCTTATGCATGCATGTAGGTGGTGCACGATGGGAGTATATAACATAGCCTTGGTACTGTTTAAACAACATACATATTTATACTTTTATATATGTAGAAAGGTTGTTGTAAGTGTGTGTACAACAAATTGGCATACTGCCAAAAAATTTTCGAAATAAACGCGAACAGTTTGCTATGAAAACAAAAGGAATGTAAAGCTATGCACTGGGAATAAAAACTTCAATAAAAGAGAGAGTTTCTGAGGTCAACCCAAACCGAAACCAAAATAACCTACAATTTTGGTCGAAACAGAAAAATTATGTATTAGAAAAATACAAATAAAATTATATATATATATTAAAAAAAAAAAAAAAAATTAAACAAAAATATTTAAAAATATTCTTAAAAACTATAAATTTCATCTATTTGACCCAATTAATGATATCAAAGCGATTTTTAAATGCTTCTCTTACCTATCATGTTATATACACAGCTAATAGAATTATTCGTTCGGCATCTGACTTATTGGACATATTCGATAGAATTAGAATTCTCTTTATTCTATTGATATGAATAATGCACTCAACTATGTAACGGACATTGAAACTTAGTTTGCTTTACACCATTCGCTATCCGTAAGTCGGTGGTTATAAAAAAAAAAAGTGAAAGAAAAACAGACTCAGGAAGTAAAACAGAAGAAAATGAAGAAAAAATTAAACGAAAAATTTACGACAGTTGTTACAAGCATAATAGTTGAGGTAGAGCATGATATAAATTTGTTTTTGTTACTTTACAGTAATACTCATATCTTCAATAGCAGCCAAGCGCACCAAGCAAGGAAGCAAGCAAGCAAGCAAGCAAGCAAGCAAGCAAGCGAGCAAGCAAGCAAGCATGCAACCAATCTACTTACCGAACATCAGTGCCAAAAATTTAACCAAATACACCCACTAACCCACACAAAAACATGACCAATATACATACATATACACTAACATTTTTATATATAGATATGTATCATTGTCAAGTATTATATATATATATATATATATATATATATATAGATATATAGATATGTGTAGAGAGATTCAAAAGCCTTCCTTAAATGATGTTAAGGTCCATGCCACTATATACTTATAAATGACATCATACCCCCGATACACCTTGGGTAACACATGTGCATATATAAATTTGGTTAAGTAAATGCACAACTGATAAGCATTTTAAATGTGATGCATTAAGTGCCCTCGCATACAGGCACAATGTTCCGCTTTTTGTTTTCTCTTTCATTCTTTCTCTTTCTTTATATGTCTGATTCAAACAAAACTCTGTCTGTTGTTGGCAGTTGACTAAATTCCTCTATATAAACCAACACATATGGGTAAAGTTGGTCGGTTTGTCTTTCCGTCCTATCCTATTTAGCTTGGCTATGTGTCACTTTAAAAATCATACTCACTCTCCCTCTCTCTCTCTCTCTCTATGTTTTTCTCTTACTATTACTCTCTACCGCCTTAGCTTCTTTTTTTTTCTCTCTATTATTTCTGTTTTTCCAGTTGTCAGTTTAAGTGTAAGGATAAAAATTAATTAAGCAGGTGAAAAGTACATAATGTGTCGGAACATTATGTAAAACAAACTTTGCGGTAACTCGGAGTGTATGCATTATCTTTCCTTCTATTATCAACACATAGCAATTTACCTACCTACCTACCTACCTGTACTTCCCTACACAGAGACAATTTATAAAAGTTTATAAATTAGCTGAATTATGAATTGTTAGAAATCAAAAGAGAATACTTTGTATAACAAACTGAATTAAAGTTTGACTATTATGAACAATATTTGACAAACCGAGCTAAGTTTTCCTAATAAAGTTGCTAAACATGAACGAAAAAGTCGCTCAATTTAATAGTTGTTGCCAAGATACTAGAAGCGACCGCTGAACACGCAGGCGATCCATTCAAATCGTTGTCAATTGCTGCGAAATTCTGATAGAATATCTTAAAATAGGCTTAACAGATTACTTTCCTTAAACGAAGGAATAACGGCGAAGGGGAGACATTATGAACTGTCCATAGTAAAATAATGCGAATTTCTTCTTAGATCCTTTACATCGTTTGAAGTTTTTATTGGCTACATTATAAAATTCCATATTTATACCCATCACCGGAGGTTGTACTGTACTGTAGGGTGTACTGATGTGATCAAAACAAAAAAAAAAAAGAAGAAAGCTTTTGAGTCCACTTAAGATATATATGTGATATATGTCTTGATGAATCGAATCAAGCTCGACGGGTAAATAATCTTCTGGTCGCAAAAATTAATTTGTCAATTCTAGGTGTGCCCACTTTTTTCTCTCTACAAATCTCTATGGATATGTGTGGTAAGCATTCTCTTCATGGTATTGGCTTCAAATTTGACAGTTTTTGCAGGCAAGTTGGCTACAACGTAACCTAAAAACACTTTCAGCGAAAAAATCGGCTTCTCCTCGATGTTTGTAATCCAGAACAGATATAACGATAACAATTTGAATATATGTTCCACGTATGATCGGTCAGAACGCAATATTATAAAATATTAAAACGTAATTCTTCTGTTAAAATATCTGCAGGAGAATCCTATAAAGTGTACTTTTTTTTTTAATAGTATCGAAATTGAATCCATCTAGGTGTATCTATCCTTCCGCCTAGTAGTGTCTTTAAATATGTGTGGTAAACGTTCTCCTGATAGCTAAAGTTTCAATTTGACATGAAATTTAATTTGCGGTCTAAACTGGAAGCAGGTTAGGATTGAAAAGTACAACATGAGGTGAGAACATCTCGTTCAAAAACCGAAAGAAAACTGCATTTCTTGCCCATTACTAATATCCCTGCTCAGGTACAGTAATAGCAAGCTTCACATGCATTCTATGGGTGGTCCTTCAATATACGATAAAGCAAAAAAATTGCACTGTTGGGTGTGAAAGGTTCAGCCAGAGCCGTTTATAATCTTTTTATTTATTTACATTGCATACACGTTGTGTATACAATTGCAAGAAATCAATGAAGACGCCTGTGGTCCAGCTTTCGATTAAAAATTCCTTGCGAAGCAGTATAAAAAAAGAGATCGAAACAATAAATCGAAATGGTTATAAGTACTTGAAGACTTTGCTTTATGCGAATTACAGTAGGGCAGAGAAAAAGGTACTCTTGTCATTGTATATTCCAGACACAGACTAGTGCTGAAAATTTCTTTCATATTTTATTATTCTTCTCTGACAAATATTCAAGTGAAGTTGTAACTGGGACTTTTGCTTTTATTAAAAAACCGTTTCGCTAAAGCTCTCTTCCTTCTAGAGATATTTAATGCTTTAAATTCTTTACACATATAGCGGTCAGATCGCAAAAATATTAGATTAAGTGAGCTCGGCTTTTTATGAACATTTTGATAGGTGTACCAGTTTTTCTGTATTCATAGAACTTGTCTCTGCCTTATTGACTTGGGAATTGTAGGAAGTCGGAAGCAGGATCTCCAAAGGGTCATTAAAATTGATCTGACCGTAAGGGAAATATTTCCAAATATTTGTTGAAATGCTTACAGTTCTATGACTGAACGATCTCTAATCTAATAATCGGGACAAGTGATTTCACAACATAAGAGAATTGTTTGTAGTAAAAAAAATTCATGGGAAAATATTTATGATTTTTTTTTTTTTTTTTTTTTAATTGCATTCGTCAGTTCTGAAGGCGGTAAGTTTGACCTTTGCAAAGCTTGAACAGGTGATGCATATAGCCACATATCGTACTTCTCTGAAATACATGATCATATACATAGGTAGGTATTATAAACATGGCATAGCTTATCAAAAACTTAAATTCTTAGGCTAGGCTAGGCTAGGCTAGGCTAGGCTGGTTCATCAATGCTTATATACAAAAAAAAAAAAAAATGGTTAGGACGAATAGTGCAGAGAGAGTAAAAGCGAGGAAAATCGCTTGAATTGCATTGAAGCGTTTGAGATTGTTCAGGTACTTAAGGAACTGCCTAAAGAGGTGCTCGGTTTTAGCGTTTATCTTCTTGATATTCATGAGCGCTTTAAAGACAATATCCCAGTGCTATATATTATATAAGAATGTTGCAATCAGAATACTCTTACTATGGAATTGATTAAACTGACAATTTTTGTTACTGTATGGAATGGAAATTGAACTCAATGCACATGTCTCTGCCAATATACATGATTTAGAACAAGCATATGGACTACGTAGCACAAAAATAACTATTAAAATCAAATTTTCTATAAATCTCATAACATGATTTTTTTATTTAGTTACCAGAGTATTTTTCCTCTATATATAGATAGCTAAGGCAGCAGAAGCAATATGGAAAAAAAATAAAAAAAATAAAAGAAAAAAATGCAATAAAGGACTTTTTAAATGAAATGTGACAGAAAAAGTGCTAAAAGGCTAACAATTTGTTGGTTCATACGAAATCAAACAAAAAAAAAAAAAAAATAAAAAAAATAAAAAAAATAAAAAAGACAGAGAGAAATGACTGCGTTTATATTTTCATTTAATTGTTTCCAAACGGAACGAGGATGAGGTCGGGAGCGATGGGATTGAAAACATTTCATTCATATATAGAGAGTAGGAGACATAGAGAAAGCAGAAAAATCAACTTTCAACTCTTACAACACGGAAATGCAAAAAACTGTATTTGAAAAAATGCTGCAGCATTAACAACAACGGAACGTTTGGAGGCTAACGACAACGGAAGTTAAGTTGCCAGCATAACGGATATATATGTAGCGTCTTTTTTGCATTCCTTTTTTTTTTGTTTTTTTTTTTTTTTTTTGCTCTCACATAACTTACACACAGGAGGGACATAGAGAGAGAGGAAATATAGAAAGTAAAGGGAAAAGATAGGAAAACATATAAATGTGAAGCGCAAAAAAAAAAAAAAAAGAAAAAAAAGAAATGGTCTTTGGCTTTATTTAGTTCTTAACTAAATCACAAAACATTTTAATGTTTAATTTGTTTATGTTACTGCTGTTGTTGTTATTGTTATTGTTGTTGTTGTTGCAATATTACAATCTTCTAAGCTAAATGATGAAAGTTATGTTTTGTGGCAGTCATCACTTTTCCTACTCTCTCTCTCGTTCCTTTCCTTTTTTTTTGTTTTTCCTTTTTTTTTCCTTTTTTTTTTTAGTTTAACATTTTCAATTCATTAACTTTTGATTTACTGAACGAGACTACTTTCTTTCGAGTTTATCTTCCTTCATTTGTTTGCAAGTGCATGCGTGCATGTATGTATGTGTATGCGGTCTTGTGCGCACTTGTTAGTGTGCATATAATGTCAAATTGCTTTAACCTATTTCGTACACTCTACACACATAAATATATTTTACGCTAAATGACTGCATTTAACCTTACGACACACCTTAGAACGTGTCCTTTACTAAAATTTCACTGCTCTCCTCTGCACTTCTTTTCCTGCCATATGCAATGTGTATTATGCACTCTGCCCAAGTTAAAGGCATATTTTCTCATCATTTGTGTTATTCGAGTACCTGTGTGTGTGCGTGCGTTGCCTTCTCCAATTTTTTTTTTTATTTTTTTTTTAATTTCTTCTCCTTTTTCTTTTTTTTCATTTTTTTTTTTTTAATATTTTGTGTACGTGTGTAAGTTGGTTGCCAACGCTTTTATCGACCACGTATGCATGTGTATGTGAGTGTTTGTTGTAAATGAAAAATGTTGTGGCAAATGTTCGAGAGTGCATTTACTGTAAGCATAAAATCACTGACATCATTTTAATCCATTCATTTAGTTTAACTCACACTGTTAAAGACAAAGCCGTAGAAGAAGGAAAATAAGAAGCAGAACAACGACAAACAAAAAAAGATTTATGGTAAAAGTTTGCTGGTTTGTTCAAGACTTTGTTGTTTGTCCGTCTATTTGTCTGTCCTCTCTCTTTCTAGATAAATTAATATAATTTTTTGTTAAAGTTTATGGAGAGGAAAAATAAATTTTGAACACGCGCTTACGCCAGATTAGTGAACGTTTTTTTCAACAATTTAGATAAAATGTTTAGAAAAGAATAATTTTGCCAAAAAAAAAAAAAACCATGAGCCGAGGAAAAAAAACAAATTTATGCATATTTATGGGAATATCTTTATTAGCATTTGCAGCCGCAAGAATTTTTGGCGAATAATCACAACACAGTATATGTTAGACTGATAGATAACAAAAAAAAAAAAAAAAACACTGTTATGTTATAGACTTAATCTAAGCACTTTACTTGTCGGTGTCCGGTGGGAAACGTTTAAAGGCCATAATATCAATCTTTCCATCTTCTTATGGTCAAATGTAAAACTTCTAAGCTGCAGATTAACTATGATCACGCTAAGTAGCTTTCTGTTTTGCAAAGTTGTCTTATATAAACTTTTCTATTGAAAGGTGCAATCAATAAGAAGATTAAGTCTTTATACTTTGAGAACTAATTGAAACAAATGAAATCAAAAAAATACTTTCTTTGCTTTTGAAGGAAATATTTTCCATCAAAAATATTTTTAAGAGCCGTTTAAACCTATCATACCATGCTTTTGTGCATACAGTTTGCTTAAAAAGAGTGCATGCAGGGGCCAAATGGTTTCCATTCTCGCATTCTTTCTACGCAACATTTAGTTAGAGCTTTGTTGATTTACACTTGCATTGGCTTACCGTGTCATCAACATGTCATTAGGCACCATCCCGTCGTTCTTCAAAACCAGACTGTGACACGCCTTGAAAGATGAATAAGCAAACATGTAGATTGTCTAAAAAGTCTCCGAACTAAATATGGGCATAGGGACCTTTCTGCCTACGAAACTTGAAGAATATGATCATGAGATAAATGCTAAGTATTCGTCGAAGGTCGATGTGGAAAACGGAATAAAATTGAGTTTCGGGCTATCAGCATATATTTGTTCGTACAGGGCAATACGTCTACATAAGTTAAGCTATCTGCGAGGATGAAAGCTGTCTGTCAGCGTGCAGTTTTTGGCAACTGTATTGAAATGTGGCCGCACCAGCTACGCAAGGCTCAAAAGATGAGTAATCGCTGACAACAACATCGCTCACGAGCGGTTGATTAAATTCTGCTGATCGACCACCCGAGCAAGCTTAGAAGAATATCAGAGTCTATGAACGTACCTAAAAAATATGTTTGTCACATACTGTACCAACATATAATCACGAAAAATCTGAACGTACGTTCGGTGTTGCTTTAGCTCGCAGAGATGCAAAAATACCGAATCGATGGTTATAATATCGAATTTGCATTTACTTGCTGGAGCTACGATTTGCTGCCACACCCACAATATTCTTCAAATGTACTCTCAATGACTAAGTTCTACAGATAGATCTTAAAAATAAGTTCCAGGGGTGGAATACCGTTACAATGACTGTGTCCTTAGCAGTGTAGAAGATTACGTTGAGGATTAAAGTCAAATTTTGTATAACAACAAAAAAGAATTTTTTTCTTACGTATGTCGGAAAGTTTTCGGTAAACCCACATATCATAATATGGAAACTAATATCTCATATAATGACGTCAGTGAATGTGATACAAAACTGTTTTTGTAATAATCCTCGCCGCTGGTTCTCATCCATTTTATAGTCGTAGAAATTATTCTTTTGATCTAAACAAACGATAACAATATGTGAGCCGATAATTTGGAGAGTAGTAATAACATCTGCCAAACAGTGAAAAATCATTCAAATTAAATGCCCATTTAGTCACCACTTATGGTATTTATTAAAATTGTGCGGATGTGTGACCCAACTTTCACATTCAGAATCACTTTCCGGATCGATTTAAGCTTGTATGCCCGTGTGTCCGTCCGTTCGGTATTCTTATTTTTTAACCTCAATCTATTGGCCCCAAATTTTTTAGTTATATTGAGAATATTTGCTATACCGACATGTTCTACCCCAAGGACGAATGCTAATGAAAGGAGCTCGAATAGCATTACCTTTTCGACCTTTTCTGCTATATATAACAGTGATGTGGCGTAGGGTGTTTAATGGTGAGCCGTAACCCTCTATAGTGTGCTTACTTGTTTAGTAATCATCGCCTCATGCATTAGCCGATGGCTGTTATAGCCAAATAATTGATCTGCAGAGAGCACAAATAATTTAATTGAGAGGTTCAGGTTAAGCCGCGACCTCAAGAAACCGACCGTCAAAGTGGTAAAAAAAGAACTATCTATCAACTGGAAATTTTTCTTACTTTACTATTTTTATTATTATTATTATAATTTTGGACTAATGAAATAAATTCTTAGACTAAAAAAAAAAAGACATTGAGCACTAGCAACACAGGCTATCGGCTCTAATTCATAAAAGTACATTAAATATTGAGCATAGTAGTGTTGATAAGATAATATATTGTATTGATATTCTGTTCTGTAGCTGATTGTAGAATGTCAGATGCCATATTTCTAGCTAAGGAAACGTTGTGGCAGTCACAGAGAATTTGTCCACAATTGGAGATTGGGGAGGAAGTCTTCTTTACGATTCATTGCTGAGTTGTAATTGTGTGGCCAAGGCAAATTTCTCAAAAATATTTGGGTCTTGATTTTCTCAACATTCGTTGGATATAAAGTTGGAATTAATTGAGGTTTAATAGAAGAGTAGTGCTGACGATGGCTTTGTAGGTTTCCTTCTGTAATTTTCTCTTTAACTTTTTTTTCAATGTATCTATGAAGATCCAACTTTTCCATGACATCATCGATAAGTAGAGATTTGCGCTTTATGGCAGTTTAAAGGAAAAAATCATCTTCACTGAAGGGGCTTAGGTTTGGTTAGAAGACTTGTAAACTAATTAAAAAAAAACTTGGAAAAAGAAAACCTCGTACTTATCTTGAAATACCTCCAGATTGACAAAAATTCACAGTTTGATAGGGTTTATGATGTCGTTTATGATCCGGAATAATAATTTTTTGAAGCGGAAGTATGAATTATGTTTTGATCAAAGAAAAACGAACGCTATCGAGGCATAACTACCGTTTTTTTTCTACCATAAGAAGACTTTCACTTGGATGCAAAATGCTTTCAATAAAATGTCGCCACATGTCATACATCTCTTGGCAGGATCGATTTATTGAGAAAAAAGCTCGTCGATCCTGTATTCTGAAAAAATATCATTGAAGAGCTGATCAACGAAATCACGTAAGTTCCGTGGATCTTTTTTTTTTGGGGTCAAATCAACACATTAGTTGACTCAAGGCAAACCACAGATATTAAATTACTTTAAAATAACCATAATTGGTATCGTTGTTGAAATAAAAGTTGATTCGTGTTACTTCAATTCTTGGTCTGTGTATTGTCTTTGATCGTAAGCTCTCTTTCAATTTACTTATTGAAGCTTCGGTGAATAGAGCCGGATTAGCACGATCCGATCAGAGATTTAGCCTTCGATAGCCACATATCCCGTTATCACCATATGAGAATATGGTACTATTTATATCTTTGCCGCTTTTCGAGAAACTTACACTAATCCTACGCATTGGTTTGAGGGTAAAGTTGATTGATAGTATCTTTGACTTGCCTTTTTTTATGAAATGAGATTAACTTTAGTGATCCTATCCATCCGGCAAGGAAGTTTCTTTTTAGAAAGTTAACCAATGCGCGTTCAACTATGAACTTTTGAAACCATTTAGGGTCCTCTAGTAAAATATAAATGAGATTTATAACCTAAACCCTTTATCAGATCCGTCTGGTTACAATAAAACTTCAAGCTGTTTACAAGCTGTCGTTCAGTATATCAAAGTGTAAAGAAAAGGATATCAACATACATCGTTCCTGTCATCATTGCATGAATATGCCGACAGTGAGTATACAGACACCGTTGAACAAAGCTCTAAACTTTTTAGTCCACATACAGCATTGACTAGAAAGTTGTACGTACAGTGCACGCATAACTGTGCTAACAGAGAATACAATTCTAGAATAATATTGTGAAAAATATCTACCGTGTAATCGTTGCGTAAATATTCACTGAACAAAGAATGCACTAAAATATGCGTCGCAAGTGTTATGTAATCCATTTATGTCCTCCATTCGAGTATTTGCGGAGAACTATACTTGACGATGTAGTAAAATAAATAGGTTTAGAATATATGTATGTAAACAATTATTGTAATTACGTTAAATAATTGAGAAGATGATTATTTAACTAAAATCTTAAACCAAAGTTTATAATTAAAAAGGTTATCAAACAACTTCACAGACAATAGAAAATGCAAGAGATTTAAAATTTGAATTTTCTTCATCAACCTAAATATTATCTTCAGAATAAAGAAGATCGTAAGGTTTTTCTCTGTTTTTTTTTTTTTTGTTTTTTGTTTTTTTTTTTTGTTTTGTTCTTTTTCTCTATAAACAACAGTAAAGAACTAAACAAAACTGATTAAAATAAATACAAACAAAATTAGTTCAAAAGGACAACAGAGCAATAGACAGAAACAGATGCAGATACGAATGTATGCTCGTATACAAGCACACATTTCAATACATAAATAACCATGGAAAGGACCAACTTTAAGTGAAGGTAAAACTTTATAATTTCCTCAAACCTTAGACAAAAGGAGAGCATGCAGCATAAAATGTAATAACAAAGCAGACAGGCTTATAAATATAGATCTAAAAATGCTAAGGTAAATATTTCCCCTTTTTTACATCTATATATATATATATATATATATATATATATATATATATATATATCTATAGCATTGGAATGTAATAAAGTTTCTGGCGACTTTTTAATTGAATTGAATTGCTTACTAATCAATAAAAAAAATAAATAAAAAATGACAAAGTAATTTATTTAGAGTAGGGGCCATCGGCAGATTCCATTCGACTCACCCTTTAGATGGAATACCAAATACCTGCGAAAAGAATAACTGATCTTTCGAGGTTACAAGTGAAAGGACTAGTTTTTCTTTTCTTTTATGTAATGTTGTAAGAATGGAAACCATGCTTGAACGGGGAATAATTTATTGATTAAAACCAACATTACTTAGAAGGAATAACGGCCGCAAGAAATGTTATACTTTCTAGTTCTCCACTGCTGACTTTCCTTCAGTGAGTTTTCGCATATGGGGTGGAGCGTGATCATGCCACGATCTGTAGTTTATTTTATAGTATCAGTTAATCATTTACCGTTGCTGGAAGTGTTCCTTAGTGATTATTTCGTTTAATAAGATCATGATACACTAATACTATCCAGGTGACCCCCTCAGATAAGATCAGCGGTAATGTTCAAATGTTAAAGACTCGCTTAGACTGCATCATCGATCACGATTCAGCAGCATGTTGTCGAGCTTTCCCCAAAACGTCGTCTGACCCTGGACTCTATCTAACACCTTAGAAGACTTCAGTAGGACAACTTTTCAGTGCTACGAAAAGCTCAAAATTCGGTAACACACGGTATTACTTGCACACTTTTTGGGAATATAACGTGCCTTTAATTGGACTGGACTCTCAAAAAATTTCAAAATCTAGGAATAGTTTAACGTGGGCTGGCAATCCGATGCCGTAAAGACATTTTTTCCATATTTTTACTTTCGCGGGGCAAATCTTGTTTATTTTTCTGGGAATACTTACGTCAAGCATAAGTAAAAATTCAGACCGCTGAACGCACCTACGATTGTGTTATACTCGCAGAATTAGGGCCTTCTTTTTCTTAGCCATTTTCATTGCTATTTTGAAATGTAAAGTGACGGAATTAAAGACCTGAGATTTTTATAACTTTCAAAACAGATCCCCAATGATTTTCTCAATTCCAACTGAAAAACGGTTCGATAATTGTTAGTTGAATTTGCAATGCAAATGTTTTAGCTTTGATTGGTTTTTGTGTTCATTTTTGAATTATGAAGAAGAAAGCAAAAAGCGGATTAGTGAAGAGAGCGATAGTCTTAAGAAATTTTATTCAGAATCTGAAGACAAGGAGAGTAGATCTCGTACGAAGTTACGAAACGGTCGATTTCAAAATCGGGGGGCAGAGCTAACCTTTGCAAGGAAAATGGCACAGTTTTGAAGAGAGAGAATTTGTGAATTAATTTGATGAAGTGAACCTCATTTGCGTTCTGTGTTGCTTTTCGTGTAAAAGAAACTTTGCATGAGGCAATCGAGTATCCTTATGATATGTCGGTCAGAAGGTAGGACAAGAGGAATAAATAAATATTTAACCTGATAAGAAAGTGAAAATACTTAAGCAAAGCATATTTTTGCTCTAGAGCTAGAGGGAGAATAGTTAGGAAGTGAGAAGAAACTGGGAAGTCTGAAAGGGGGAGGCCAAGCTAGTAGATTTACGATCATAACATATTGTAAGGTATTTTGCGAAAGTAGCGGGATTTTCCACGAACAAGAAAGAAAAGGTCCCGCTATAGAGAATGTCGCCCCGGGCTATCGAAGGGGGCATTTAATGCCACTGCGGTTAAGAAATCCACAGAGTGAAACTTCACTATGGAGCACATCCCATCTACTACTTTGTTGAACTCCAAACGTACTCGAGCACTTTATGAATATTGGCAAAGGGATTATGAAGACTGGTCAGTACGACTTTGATTGAATTCCAAATTTCAAAGTAAACCTATCAAAGTGACCTAAATACGGTAGGCTTCGCTTTCAAATTAACATTAAATTCTATTTTTTTTTTATTTTTTATTTTTTTTTTTTTTTTGTGTTGACAATTAAAAGCCTTTTAATTTAGTCAATACGTGAGAAGGCATTTATGTGGTATTAAAAATTTTAATTCTAACCAAGTTGAAAGAAAAATGCAAGGTTACGTACGTGTATGCTGAGTGCATGTGTTTAAAATTCCTTAGTCTACTCCCTGAGATATTTATCATATACGCAGCCGGTCCTACTGCATGCAAGTTAAGGCAGTGAACACAGGTACACGTTCTCGTTCGTGTTTTATTTCTTTTTTCAATTTACCTACAAATCAAACTTTACCAAAGTGGTGAACCAGCAGCATTCTTAGATTAAATGTAAAGACATGCGCCCATTTACTTACACGCAAACACAAAGTACAGAAGAGATACGAGAGAAAAGGCCCAAAGAATCAACATCAGCATAGAAAGTATCTACACTTTTACCATTTCGCAAATATAAACACAACGTGCCATTGTTAGAGTATATCGTATCTCCATGCGGTTGTATATGCTTGTGTTGTGTGTTGTGTGTTCTGTCCTTTCAAGTTAGCTAGAGCTGTCGCCTGGCAGCAGGCTGGCAAACTAGATGATGATGATGATGATGATGACGATGGTTGATGATGGTTGTAAGGGAGGGGGGGTTAACTGTTTGGCTAACAGACAAATTATAGAGAGTGCATTATGTACATATCTATGACTTGGCTTGGCTGCCTAAGTTTACAGGCTGGCTGATTGTCTGGATGGCTGGATGACTGGATGGCTGGATGGCTGGCTAACAGTATGCCTGCCTTGGCTGAAATTTCTAACTGTTTGTGGGCAGTGTGGAGCATACAGTTTTATCATTAAATTTAATGCATATTATATTGGCTAATGATGTTTACAGTGGGGATTAGAGGACACATTAAACTTGTGTACTTTTACAATACCGCACAGTATTACCACCTGCTGCTGCGATGCTTAGACAACTGTGGTATATGTGCTCTCACTGTCTATTGAATGTATATATAATTATTTATATATATGTATGCAAGCATGTATGTATGAGGACAAGTGCCAGCATTTCTCATAGATACAGGCAGATAGATTTGTGACAATTTTCCTTTACCTAGATTAAATAAGACAATTTAGTCTAGCGATCAGCAAAAAAATTTATGCATACATATATGTGTGCAGCTGTTTGTGCGTATAAATGCATCTATAGATAGATATGGTATATGGTTGTATATTATTGTACATTGCATTGTGTTATTTATTTATTTTTTTCTTTGTTTTTTATCAAAGCTTATGTATGGAAAAAGTTATGCTTATGCGTATTTACTGTTTGCTCTCAGTTTCCTAATCGCATTTCCGGTTTTAATAACTATTCGGTTAAGAGAATTTTCCATTTGATTTGCAAGGTATTGGATGCTTAATCAGCTTTGGCAAATGAATTCCATATGTTCTTCAAATGGCTATGAAAACATAAAAGAGAGAGAGAATGATAAAGCGGCGGAATGAAATGGGGAGAGAATGAGACAGAGAGAGAGAGAGAAAGGGAGCATTAAATGGATAAAGGAGGAACACAAAATTGTTCTGTATGATTTAAAGCGATACATTTTTTTAAAAAGAGCCGACTTAAGAACATTGAACTTTTGCATTGAACTTTTTTGTTTCATTGTTGAAAAAATTATGGACTACTGGAGTTAACGCATAGAGAGTACCAATCGATTTGGCACTATGCATTCATCGATATTGACTGAAAGTCCGCCACTAAGATCTTGAAATAGGGAATTAAAGCCTAAAAATGCTAAGTAAAAGTATGAGCTTAAAATGTGAAACACAAATATTTAACGCTTCGCTTAGTTCGCTTAAATGCCAGATAGATTGACACGTTTACAATGAATAACAAAACTTTGCCACTCTTACTCGATTAGATTCTTGCAATAGCTTGGGAATGATGGAATTATTACTTGCTGGACGAAAGTGAGGAAACTAATCACGTAGCTGAAAATTAGCTTCGCTTTCGTTTTCGCGGGCAGCCAGCGTGTGTAGCGAGTGTACCTGAAAACGAAAACAGAAAGTTTAAATTTTTCATAGGTAATCAACCCGAGCTTTTGTCAAGATGCCAAGATCCATCATTCAATGCCGCACATAACTTTTCTTAATGCAATGCTCAAAAATCATATCTCATTCCCATGTAAGTGCTTGCTATTCATGAAAACCCTTAAACGGTTAATATCGTTCAAATTTAGTAAAAGTTATCAAAACTATATCACTCTTCACCTATTTTCGTCATAAAATGCCCAAAATCGAACCTCATTCAAAAGATTCTTATATGGAAAGGATACCACACAGGGACCTAACTGCTGGCTAACTTTCTTCGTAGAAGCATAAAAATTCATCTTTCTTGTCTTATGAAGTGTTATCTTGTTCAAAACATTTATATGGGACATGTTCCACAAAATGATCAAATTCTATACAAATTTTTTATATTCAATTTCTATGCAAAACTAGTATATTCTGTATGTGCGATGTCGGTCCATTTTATTTCGTATTCAATCTACAGGTCGGAATTTTTCTCAGATAATGACGAAAAACGATATAATGGCATGTTTTGACCTAATTCAAAAATGGATAAGGCCGAACCATTTGTATCACCATTGCCCATATGCCACCCAACCTATACTGAAAAATCGTTCTACGGAGAAAATTTGCTTTTCTTAAGATTTTTCCGTGAAAATCTATAGAGAAAAGGATCCCCGTGTACTAAATAAATGTAAAAAACGTCGTTAGAATAATGCTTCATGCGGCAGCATGAACTGTAATTTTTAGTGCCTTATAATGGTGATTGGCTCACTATAGCACGATTTAAGATATAAACGTAATGTGCTAAGCCCGGATTAAATATGTCTATCTTTCGGGCCGGTTCCCATGTAATGGCAAAAAACTCTGATTTTCGGTGTTTTATAGAAAAAATATTGAGTTGCTCGGAAAGTAATTTCGGTTTTTTTTTTTTTTTTTTTTTTTTTTTTGTATAAATGTTTTATCATAAATAATCATTGAATCTAATAAATTTAATCTCTCAGCGATCTCATGAGTTCGCCACTTTGCATCAATTAAAGCCATTGTTGTGTGTGCATCAGTTTCAACTGGCCTTCCCAGAACGTGGTGCATCTTCAAGGTGAACATTGCCGAAACAGAATTTTGTAAACCAGTTTTGCCAGTGGCGTTCTGCCAGTGCATCTTATCTCTACACTTCGGCTAATCTTTTTCTTACTTGAACAACATATTTACATTTTCGATCGTAAAAAGGGCCAGAAATGCTGCTTTCCACTTCCCCGATATGAAAGAGCACCAACCAAAAGCCATTGCGCAAAATCAATCAAACATTTTCACAAGTAAGTCTTGCTGTATCAGCCGTGAAGATATATATATATATATATATTGATTAAGCGGCTTAACTGTGTAGTTGGCAATGAGAAGAGAAAATTGCATCTTCTATTGGAAAAAGATGAAAGTGCTTTCCTAAGAAACTTAAAGAACGGCTTTACCAAATTTTTCACGTTATTAGTTTGCCCCCATGCAAGGGCTCTCTTTAAAGGAAGTCCTTTATATGGAAATAAAATGTATTTTTTTGGTTATTTTACGACGATATATTTAGCGAAGTGCTTTAGGATATAGATAATAGGCTCGCTTGTCGATTGCACCTTGCTATACCTTACACGATTTGTGTTGCAAAGGTATATTAAGTTTGTTCCAAGGTTTTATTATAACGATCGATTTAGGATCACTTGTTTTAAACGTGTCTGTCCATGTGTCCATCTGCTTGTCTTGTTTTTGTGTGTTCACGGACAAGTTTCTGCCCGGGGACGATGGCAATTAAAAACGTTTCTGATTAGATCACTTTTCCGATCAGTTCTCATAGGATGTAACAATAAAATGATGTACAACTACCATACAGATCGACCACGCCTACTAATAACTTTGAGAAAATAAACTCAAATAATATTGAATGAACTGCATACGGTATTGTTCCAACATATTCCGCATTCTTCTTAATAACTTAAAGGGGTTGCCTGAAAGAAAGGAATTACTATCATGTTTCCAAATGCAAAAATATTACATTCCGCCCAATAAGCATTCACAAATCGTCATGAGTATTAAAAAAAAAGAAAAAAGAAGCAAGAAAAAAAAAAAAAATTGAAAAGCTATTGAAGAGAACTATTATGACTAGGAAAACAGCATTTTATTGAAAGTGTTGAACAATTGCGAATTATTCATATCATAAAGAAAAGGAAATTGAAAGAACATATCATTTACGCTATTTTATGATCCGTAAATTTCTTTCACTTGTATGGAAAATGCTTAGTAATCCTTTTTAAACCATAAAGTGATTCCTTATTTTTATAGTTATACCTAAATACTGTGTTAACTTTGCCAAAGCCTTTCATCCACAAACCTAATCATTTTGTTTTGTTCTGATCGCTTTCCATTCGTTTATCGCTTTCGCCAGGATTAGAGGGTTTGTATGCTGTTTGTGGATTATAAAGTTAAGCTATTAATTAGATCAACATGTTTTGATGCACATTAGCATACAATTTTTTCCTTTTGTTTTTACTATAAGACATTTTGCAAAAAAAAAAAATTAAGTTAAATTTTCAAATTACAGCAAAGTCTTTTTAATTATCTTGATATGTCTTGCTTTAGGCGAACTTTCATTTCCCACTAGAATTTTGATTGTAAGGAAACAATTATTTTGCATAACCATTTCCAATAAGTCAGTCTTCTCATTTAGTGCTCGAGAAAGCAATTATACCCTATAGGCTAATATTAAGTTTGTGCTGATGAATAGAAGGACTTGGGATAAAGTCAACTTATATTACGCCGATCGATCTAAACTTATCTGTTTGGTATTTTGTGTTGCACCTCATACTCGGACGAAATTTGGTAGGTCGAGATGCTTTGGCCCAAGGTCAAACACTATTGGAAATGCCTCGAATCGGACCACTTTTCCCCTGTTTTCAAAAGTCATTACATGAATGATGATATTAAAAAAACATTAGTAGGGCATTTTTAATGGATGGCCGACTAGCGTTCAGAATCACTATGTTAGTCAATTGATACATCGAACATGCGTCTACAAATTGTCTACAATGCAAGTTGCTTTCGTTGGTCATCTCAAGTGCAAAATTTTGGAAACTTTGGTATACAATTTTTTTTTAATTTATCAAAATGATATGAAAATTTTTCGTAGATTCATCTTTTATTTCACCAATAAATTTCTTATCATTTTCACTTTTCATTCAATGGCGAAGCGGTTCGACTTGGTCTTCCTCTAAAACAATATTTATAACAAACGGTAGCAAAACGTGTAGTTGTGCGTCTACAATTATTTTTATTTTTTTTTTTTTAGTTGTAAAACGACTCCGAAATTCTAAAGAAGACCAAAGTTTCATTAATTTTTCACTAGCCATTCGACTTGAGCCATATTGATCTAGGACTGCGACTTTCACGCTGAAAATATAGTTGCGTGAAAGAATTGGAACATATTTGCAACTACTTGTCCAACACCGAAATAGGGAAATCAAGGACCTTGCAAGGTCTTCGTTAAGAATATGTATTAAGCTATTCAAATGTTTTCCCTTGGACCTCTCAACGTCTGAAACTTTCCAATCTATCTGAAAGCGCTTTTCAATCCACAAAGTTTTCTACCCAATGCGTACAAAATTTCACGACATTCATACATTTGTCTGCTATTTCGTAGGATCAATTTGTTTTCTTCTATGGCCACTTCGCTATCCAGATTTTAATCTCCTGAATTGTTACTTGCAAGAAGTAGGAGGTGAGGATAATCAATTGACCCCTACAGATACTCCGTCTTTTCATCGCTAAAGTATAGTTCATTTGAACGAAAAACATTTGACGCAGTCTTTTCCGTACCCCTATACGGCCCGTTAAGGCCTACAGAAGGAAACTCATTGCTTAACCCTGAACGTCTGAAGTCATCTTCCTAGAACAGCCTACAGATTAAGTTTTTTTTTATTGGAGCGAAAATCAAAAATCAAATTTCACTAAGAATGCGTAATGTACGAGCAGATATATGACTGTAAAAGAAATAAGAAAAAAAGTTCCGATCGCCCTTACTTTTCGCATGCGCAGCGACCGCTAAACCTGGTAGATTTCTTGAAATATCAAGTCATGAGGTCTGCATAAAGAAATTCTGTTTCTTTTTTTTTTTGGCATATCTATGTAAAGTAGAGATGGCTAGAAGAGAAGTAAACAGTGGAGAGAGGGATAGCTGATAATAAAGCGGGCAAAGGAACGTTTCAAGGAGAGAAATGCAGAAAAAAAAGAGTCAGCCGTCAATTGGAAGCTGACGAGTCAAGTTCCAAAGATGCACAGTCACTAAGTAGAAGCCGCCGAGTCCGATTGCAAGATCGTGCAGTCCTCAAAGCCTTTTTTCTTTATACTTAATTCTTTATGTTTATTTTATCGCGCAATTGAAATCACTTTACACTAAACATTAGTCTAATGTCTTTAATTCTAATAATGACAGTATTATCACCCAAGGAGCATTCTTTATATTTATAGTGGGGCCCATATGGCGTTGTATTCTGCATCTTTTTAAGGGTTTAGCTAAACGAGGTAGTTCAACTTTTTACTCGAGGCTTACGAGAAGGGAAAAAAAAACAAATTTGAAAAACCAAATCCGGGAAATCATTGTTCGATTGTTCAACGCCGTTGATGTCTGCCAAAAAATCCGATGTTAGATTTTATGCAAAACTCATCATCACACTGATAAGACTTTAATTTTCTTATCTACACGAACTTCGATGTTTCCTATCTATCTGATGTCGTTCGCGGTATGTGATGTTGGGAAAAAGGAAAGGGAAAAAATCGTAAATCTTCTCGAGCAACAAACAACGTATAGCACATCACTCAATAAATTTGTAGGATTACATATACACATCCTTACTATTGACGAAACAATTTAAATGTCGCCATTCAAACGAACTGTGCGCAAGTTTTACAAGCTACAGTTGCTTTAGTGCCGATAACTTAGTTATTGTAAAACGATGGAAAAAACTGAATATCGTGCGTAACGTACATATATAAAATGATTGGAACGTCATGAAAATTGAATGCATTTGACTAGAGGGCTGATACTACTTCAAAATCATATCAATGCGGCAACAGTCATTCCTACGAACTTATTGAATGATGCGCTATTTCCAAATCAGGGCAAAGAAAAATTAAAAACTTTTAATTGCACGAGTTTGCCGCATGATATTCTAGATGCCCTTGTTTCACATTTTCCAACCGCTTAAGGCAAGCCTTTGAATAGAGATTTAATTAAAAGACAGCAACTGAGAGCGTTTTAAAGAGATAAATATTGATGGGAAAATATTTGAAATAAAAACCGTGTACCCGCCTATCAGAATATGTCCGCTTAGAGAGATTTCACTGTAAACGAACGCACATATGTAAATGCGTTAAACAGACATAAAAACTTAATGAGTCGTTTAAAGACCCGAGAATAAAGAGAAATAAAAAAAAAAAAAAAAAAAACGAAATGCAAAAACGTATCATATAATTATAGAAAAACATGAACATGAACATGAACATGAACAGGAGCAAACGAGATATACATGAACACCATCATATATGAATACATATATACATGCACGCATATGTATATATAATCACAATTATGCATAAATGTATTAAAATGTCAGGCGAATAAATATGAAATGTTTTGCAAGTCCCCCAAGAGCTATAAAGGAGTAAAGAAAGGCAGAAACGTAGGAAAAGCGTAGAAAACTAAAAACATTTTAACCTGGTTTCAGGTTAAAATGTTGTTGTTGTTGTTGTGATAACATTTACACTACTACACAACAGAAGTACACACATATCATTTATGTCTATATGTTTGTATATATATATATATATACACACATACACACACACATATAAACACTTATAGCAACTTTTACGCAATTACATATTTATTGTGTATTTGTGTAATTATGATGTGATGTTGTATTTAAATGTGGGAGTGCGTGTTTGATATATATATATATATATGTGTATATATATATTCATGTATGCATGTGTAAGTATATATACGTGTATTCGTATATCGTCAAGCCAGTAAGCATATACATTACAACATACATTTATTTTAATGTTGAATAATAGAAAGAAGCGCACTGTCTCTTTGTTTTCACTATTCTACGAAACACAAACACACACACACACACACACCCTTATGCATTAAAGTGCTTAGAAAATAGCTGAAGGTTGAAATTAAATGTAAATATTTAAATTCACTTTTCTTTCCATTTTTTGTTTGTTTTTTGTTTTTTCTCTTTATTTTTTTTTTTTTTGCAAAATTAGTTTACATTTGAAAAAGGATTTTCTCAAGACTGCAGAAAAGTAACTAAAGGGAAATTAATTGAATTAATTAAAAAGTATTTCTTTTAAATCATTTTACTAAATATGCACTTAAAGATATATTTAAAAAAAAAAAAAAAAAAAAAAAAAATTTTAAAAAATAAAAAACATTAGCAAAGTCATCATCCAAAACTAACGCAATTTAATTCTACCTCCCTCTCCGCTTTCAATAACTTACTTTACATTGAGCGAATGTGTTAACGATGGCTGCGAACGATATTTGTTTACTTAAACATTAATGGGCATCATCAATAATTATTATCATAATCGTCGTTAATTCAATGATCATTATTAACGTGATTACGTGAATTTTATAATGAGATCATTAATCATAACGTATGCAAACACATTGACTACGGCATGTTGACTTAATTTACAAACAAAAAAAAAACAACAAAAAAAACAAAAAAACAAAAAATGTAAAATTTATGCAAACTTTTTTAAATCCATTAAAACTTCGGAGCAAACGCATAAAGGATTGCCGGGCATGTTATTTTGATAGTCTAAAGTGAAATAGAATTCATTTAAGGACTAATATTAATGTCAATTTTTTGGAAAGAATTTTTTTTTATTGGTTTACAGCACGCTTACGAAGACCTTCTAAAATATATGGATGAAGATCCATTACCCTTTTTGCTGGAAAGGTTATCCGCTTCACAGGAAGTCACGGCGAGAAATGGTAACCCAATGTTCGATCTCATGATTGCTAGCTTCTACAGAAAGTATTAATGTTTACCTAAAAGCATTTCCAGTTTTGTTGTTCGATCGTTAGCATAGCTTTATATGAGTCCGAGGACGACTCGAATGCTTTCATTGCTTCTTCTCGAAGTTCGTTATGAATTCACCTAATTATATGTTTTGTTGCCATTTGTCCCGTTATTTTCCATCTTGCGATTCGAGCTTTGACAGTTGACCTAAAAGCATTTCCAGTTTTGTTGTTCGGTCGTTAGCATAGCTTTATATGAGTCCGAGAACGACTCGAATGTTTTCATTGCTTCTTCTCGAAGTTGGTTATGAATTCGCCTAATTATAGGTTTTGTTGACATTTGTCCCGTTATTTTCCACCTTGCGAATCGAGCTTCGACAGTTGCGGTAATAGACACACTTTCGAGCCAAAAACAGTCGAGGAAAGAGAACCAGTCGAAATATTTGAACTTGCAATGGTAGTTCTATGGTCCTGACATTACAATCTAACGGTAACAGTCAAAATTAATAAAGCATTTATTTGTAATAGAAAACTTGCCTTTGGAACACTTTCTAAAACTTTAAATGCCTTTATGGCATTTGTTAAAAACAACACGCAGCATAACTCAAGCAATTTTCGATTATTCATTTCAGATTTTTACGGTATATTTAAATTAATAATGGACCAGTTACGCTGCATGTGCCAGAGCTATTTGAACTGAAGATATCTCCAGAAATTGGCTGCAGTGCGGCCCTTTTTAAATAGTTTTTCAAAACCATTTTTTTTTTTTTTTTTTTTTTTAATATTTAAATGTACGCCGAACAACCTCTTCGAATATTATTACCTACCCTACTACCTTGGCTTCGATTAAAAAAAAAAAGTTTTTCACAAAACCCTTTTGTAAGACTGTTACAGTGGCGCTGCCCTCTTAAGTAGGAAATCAATTTTAATGAATTATATGATTTATCCGATGCTTTTTTAGTCCCACGATTCTCTTTGATAGTAGAACAAAAAACCACATCGACAGAAGTATTGATAGCTTTCAAAAATATACTCGTACTGGTGGATATTCAAAACAGTAAAAGGCAAACTGTTACATATAATAATGGCCGACACAATGGACGTTTATAGATATTATATGTTATCGGTCAGGCTAAGAGAAAAATATTGTGAGATTTTTATCACTACACTCACTTCAGTAGAATATTATATAAAAAGCGTCAGCAATTAGAATCACATTGGCGGAAAAGATCATAGATGGGTCTCGTGAACTTAAATAAATTTTAGTTTAAAGATAAGAAAAAACTTAATAATGGACAAAAATGTTTCAACACTTTTTCCCCAAGACATTTCATCTGACTTTTAGTACCAAACAAAGATCGAAGACAGGAAGTCATGAGCTGTTGATTTACTGACTCGCAAAAGAAAAAGAAGAAGAACCACATTTGCATTGTTTTATTTGCGCAGCTTTTGAGAAGATCAAACAGTTAACTTAGCCAATTTGCAAACTTGGAAAGACGAATTATTCAAATAATATGAAGAAGGATCAAATTGTAAACTTCTTGCTAGCCAAGACCGTATCCGTGAAGCGATTTTAACGAATTTTGAACTTAATTTGCAGAGAATGCTTTCGAAACAAATTTTTTCTTTCGGGTATTCTCAGCAATGATTTCAACAAATACATAGACAAATAAGCAAAAAGGGAGGCAGGCAGAAATTTAATCGATCACTATTTTATAGGCGAACGAACCCTACCCTTAAACGCGGTATAATGCACCTGCCATGTTGGCTGTACAAGAATTCACAAACTCGTGCCAATTTAAAGCTGCCAACATTAACAATTTCCTTCAAGTCGTAATAATAGCTGCGTTTGTCAATCTGTCCGTCTGTCCGACTTGGGTTCAAATTGTAACTGATAATATTTAAGATATCTTGATGAAATCTGGTACCCCAATGTGCCGTCGTCCAAGGAAAAGCATTGTCGCTCGGATCGGATCACTTCTTTGACCACTTCCCATACAACATCTTATGTTGAAAAGCCGATATACGAATAACCGTAGGATGCTATGCGGTCCTTAATAGTGGCCCGCGGCTCACTATATAGTGCTTTTACTTATTCATTCTCTCTTTTTTCTTCGTTGCCATTAATCATTGACATCAAATTACCTTTAAATTGACCGAAAGAAACCATTGCACATAGTTTTCTTAGTCTCTACAAATCAACAGAATAAACTTTTCATCTATCTATTCACGTTTCAATGCACTTTCTAATGGATTGTCACCTCATGGAAAAGATTTTTATCCAGTAACGCTGCTGTGGAAAATCCGTTTTTATTCTAATCTATCCGATCAATTGCGATAACTAAAAAATTATATATAAAGTAGATAAAACGATCAGTCTATATAGCTGATCTACTAATACTACTACAATTCTTCGCCTATCTTTACCATTAAATATCCAAAATTATATATATATATATATATATACCATTTAAGAAAAAAAAAAAAAACCCGGCCTCTCATAAATTTTGGATATTCAGAATTCGCCTCAGGTCATTTATATATTCGGCAGGTTTTTTTTTTATATTCCTTATCAATTGATGCAATAGAAATATTCTACAAACTCGTTCGCTATCAAACATATTTCCAATGGCTATTTACATAGATTCTATACCACGTAGGAATTGTAGTCTTATTTTCTCATACTTTTTCTTATTTAAAATAATCTTACTTATATAATAATGACGTAATAATAATTCTTATTTACAGAAATGCAAGCCTGACGTTACTGAGCATTGTAAGCCGTTGTGTCCTGATTTCAAAATTATTTAAGTGAACAAAATTCCGAAAGATACTTGTAATCATCACAGGAGCATCGGGACATATTAGATCCTTCGATTTTAGTTTTAACCTTGAACACCTGCGAAGTTTCGATGCCAACTTATCGCAAGCTCGATAATTTTTAGATCACTTAGATGCTTTTGTCAATAATGCAGCCGTTCCTCCTACTAACACTACAGCTTCCTTACTACGCTAGAATATTCTCCATTATAAAAAGTTCAATATTTTGTTGATAACTTAAAGGCCGTTTCCGGCATTCCAACTATATTCTCTTTAGAAACAATTCCAATTTTGTGAGTAAACTCGAAAATCCGCAGTAATTACAGGCTTCACACTTTTTAAGCTACTTAGGGGTATATTTTAATATTCCAAGTGTTCGAAGCATTCTTGTTCTAGTAAAATTCCAGTTTTTTTTCGAAAACTCAAGCTTGCTGCATTGCTTACTGGCTCAAACACATTTTAGACCACTTAGTTGCTTATGTCATAGGTACGACATTTTTTTGGGTCATTTAATGATGTAAATAGTTTAGTGTTCCAAGTGTTACTCGTAGTAATAATGCATTTACTTACGTAAACTCAACGATCCTCAATAATCAAAGGCCTTCGACTATTCATTGGTATATTTCAGTACACCTATTATTCTTCTTCTCTATCTTTTTTTACTTCTTTTCCTTAAGGGTGAGCTTCAGTATCCCAACCGGATTCTTAGCAATATTCCTATGATTTTCGGACTCAAAGCTTAATATTTTTTAGACTATTTACTGATAGATTTTGGTATTGCGACTGTTCCTCTTAGCAAACTTACATATTGTTTTTTTTTTCGTAAACTAAAAGAGCGTAAAACTCTTTGCCTTTTAAAGCTAAAGAGCCTCACTGCCCACATATTTATATATATATATATATGATATGCTTTGCTTCATGAACAGATGCGACCTGATTCTTACGCTTTATTTAGGAAAATTTAATATCACTTTATAATCGAGAGCTTGGCGAAATCACAAAAATCAATCTTGAATCATCTTTTCTTGATGTGCAGGTGCCTGCATAGCTATTGTTCGCCTTTCTCTAGCATTATGGTTTTGTGTTCTACAAGAGGATATATATATATATATATATATATATATATGATATCTCTCCTTCTCGTTGTGCATCTCACTTCTTTGTCATAGTTTGTTAAAGTTTTTTAGGAAAAAAAAAAAAAAAGAATGAAAATGAAAATAAAAATAAAGAACAAGAAAAACGCCATAAAGAAAAAACACTAACATTAATCAATGCCACAAAATTTTGTCTTGTCTGCAGAGCTATAGCAGCAAGCTGTACGTTGTTGTTAATTGGCACAAATGTTTTTTTTTTTGTTTTTGTTTTGTTTTCTTTTTTTCCTTTTTATTCCTTTTCTTGCTTCCCTTTGAAGTGTATGTCGGTACTCTTCGTTTGTTCCCCATTTTCATTTTCTTCCCTTTTGTAATTCCGTTTATCGTGTGTAAAGTTTTGTTTCTTCTTCATTCATTGTTGCTGTGTTGCTGTTGTCATCTTTGTTATTTTTGCAATTATTGTTCCTGTTGTTGTTGACACTGAACGTCACTAGACGAAGAAATATGAAAATGTCAGGTATAATGACATTTCTTCAAGCACACACAGAAGCAACGAACGGAACCAAAAAAAAAAAAAAGTAGGAAAAGAGAACATCTAAGAACTGAGGACAAAAGAAAACAAATATTTATTTTTCGCTTTTAGCGTTTTATTCTAAACGCACTTTTGTTTTTTTTTTTTTTTTTTCTTTCCTTTTTCCTCTTTGTATTTGTGGTTTTAAAAGCGCTAAAGTCGGATTGTTTGCGTTTTCAATTTATTTTCGAATTAAAAGAAAAAAGCAAAAAATTAGTATGAAAAAAAAAAAAAAACGCATGTTTTATATGCAACCTAAAGCGAAATATTACGTATTAATCAAATAGGGAAAGAGAGAAGGCGAACGAGAGAGATAGTGGGGAACAGTTTCTGTACCAAATAAATATCTCATAATATAACAAAAAATATGAAATTTTATATAGAACTTCTGTTCAATTTTGTAGCCATTTGAAGAACAAATATCGTTTGATATTCACCGCGGGAAAGAAGAAGAATTCGACAGTAGAAATGTTATTGTAAGTAATGTAACTAACAAAAATGCCCCACGTGGGCCGCAAAATCGATTAAAGTCCTGCACAAAATGGATGCGTTTTTATTACCCATCACACCAAAAAGCAGCAACTATTTACATACACTTGAACGGTAGAGCATAATGCAAATGCACGCATTTTGTACAATCCTCAAAGCATCATTAGCTCATGGAAATTCGCATGCAAGGCACAACACACACCTAAAAAGCTGAAAAATTATTCGCAGAAGCAGGTATTGACCTAAACCTTAGTACAAATATTTGGCAGGACCATTGATTAGTTTCGCTGCAAAAAAAAAGTAGAGAAGGCTTTACTGATCGCATAGAAGAGGCAAAGAGTGGCTTTGACGCAGTAAGCTTAACAGTTTCTAACTAACCAAAGATTAGGGAGATACTTTAGTTTCATCTGGAATCCGAACGAAAAGTCCTAGTCCGCAAACTTAAGTTGACCCTTGAAACTGAGTGTTTCACATTGACATGCAAAGCCCGAAATTAAAGGGCTTCTTACTATGCTGTATTTTAAATCCTTCCCTTGCTTTTAAGAGCATTTGTGGAATTTCAACAATACCGAGTTCAATAAATTTCAATCCCAATCAATATTATTTTATTAAATGACACAGAATTCATTTCGAACCTTTATGCTCTTTATGGTTTATTCATTTTTTCAAGGAAAATTCTTTCTTTTTTTTTGACCACCCATATAAGATTACATACATACATAAGAAGCAAATGGTTGGGAACGTTTGCAAGTGAGGGGGAGAAGAAAAAGGGAGCAGTATTTCGGTTAGATCGAAAAGAAGCAAAAACGGGAGAAAAAACCTGTATTTTGTATAATAAACCGTCTATCCGCTTAAAAGGTTTCCTAAGAAGCTGATTACGACTAGATACCACTTCAACGATGCGTGTACCGTTTGTGGTACATGGTAACAAATTTGATAATTTCGAAACACTTTTCATTTAGAAGAACAAATATGTATTTTTGCACGCCACGTGTACTGCTTTCAGCGCATAACTCAAAAAGTACTGCTAGCATCAATAGCGACAACACCTAATTTTAAATCCCAGTACTTCGCCTTAAAAAGCTGAGCTTAGCGCCTATTCGAACGTGCACTCAGAATAGTTTGCGTGAGTCGGGATAGTTTTTTTTTCAAACTTCGAAAACGCTTTGAAAAAAGTCACTTTGAATCTTTTTAATTAGACTCTATTGTCTCTACTCATAATATTCTCTGCTCAAAACTGGCAAAGCAGTATAGTGTAAGAGTTTGAAATTTTGTGGTTTAAAGAATTATAATAACTATAAGCAAATCAGCGTTGTTCATGTTTGCTCCACCTAAGCGTAGTCGCTTTACATGCCAGTCTATAAGATACCGAATATATGATATTTGCACTTATTTTATGCCTTATTTAATAAGAATACGGAATTGGTTTGATTATATGGATTCGAATGAGTGCGATAAGTACATGAGCGAATTGAAAATAGTCGAGGAATTTTTAATATTTCCAAACTGTTTAATACTTTTTACACCACCTAATATTAATCACTTAATGCATTCCTTTGTTGTTGTTCGGAGTTCGTTATTTATGAGCAATTATTACAAATTTCATAAATTACATCATTTAATATCAAATTCCATTTACCTTTTTCCCTGCTTACCAAATATTGAAAATTTTTGGTTATGTGCAAGACTTCCAAGTCTCAACCAACATATTATTATCTCATATTTTAATAAAACACGTGCAAAATATATTCAACTTGTCTAACTTTGCAAATATGTATTTGTATTTGTGCATACGCACACTAACACTAGCACAAAATAATATACGTGTAGGCGAGTGTAACATATAAGTGTTTACGTAGTAAAAGGTCACTAGCCTTGATGATGATAAAGTGTGTAGTAAGTACGTATATATGCCAGTCAGTGGGTGGATGGTTAATTTTGAAGATGTAACTTCATAATAGAAACAGAATAATGCAGAATACTACGGTAGAGTTGTAAATGTGCAAAAAGAGACGAAAAAAAAGAGAAGCGACGTGAAAAAGAGCAGAGTACACGGCAACGCATCTCTTTTTTCTTTCGTTTTTTTTTTTTTTTTTTTTTTTTTTTTTTTGGTTTAACTTGACTAATATTATGGGTAAAGCAAAAGGTGGCCAATAAAATTACTTAATTTAATTTAATATTCATTAACCAGCTATGGAATAGCTAGTGTTATTCTCTACATTGTTCCCTATGCTCTTCTCTCTTAGAGCGGAAGAAAGATTTCACTTCATCTCACAGCTTAGCACTCTTGCAAACTCATATTTTATTAATATATAGCTCGCAAGAGAGAGTGTTAGAGAGAGAGAGAGAGTGAGAGATGACGAGCGATGAAATGAGCACTGAGTTGAGTAAAATATACTCTAAGCAAAGCTTCTCTGCTCTCTTTTCTCTCTTTCTTCAATTTCCAAACGTATGTGTTCTCCTCAAATCCTTACTCTTTTGCTCTTAATTGTGTGAAAAAATATCATCAGTTTACATCAGTTGCAGCAGAATCAACATTATTGTCATCACAGCATCTCTGGACATGTACTGACACACTCGTACATATATGATACAGAATAGTTTTTATACGGTTTTCCTTTTTTGTTTCATTTTTTTTTTTTTTAAACTTTGGGTCACAGTATCTTTGCAAATGTGTTGAAATTCATTTAGTTGCAGTGAATGGACGCGTTCAGTTGTAGTTAGTAGTTAACTACGGGAAAATTAAATGAATTGAATCAAAAAAAAAAAAAGGCAAAAAAAAGGAAAAAACAAAAAAAAAAAAAATCAGTTTTTATATGTATTTGTAGAACTAACAAACAAACTTTGAAGAGTGTCGGGTATAAATAAGCAAAAACAAACAAGTTTCCTTTCCTGCCCTCATGAAAAAAAAAGAGACACATAAATAAAAATTTTTTCTTATATTTTTTTTTTTTTTTTTTTTGTTTTTTAAATATTTTTATTTAACGTCAAGTAAAACTTTCTGAAGTTTCAAGAAGAAAAAAAAATATAAAATAAATTTTATAAAATTCTCATACATTTTTCTTTTCTTCTTTTTTTATTTATTTATTTTTTTTTTTTGTTGTACTTCATAAATTTTTGCGGTTGCACTTTTTTTGCTACGTTCGCAAACTGATAACATTATAGTTGTGATGTACTTTAGTATTGGTTAGCTGAGAAGCACAGAAAACAAAAAAAAAAAAAAACAAAAAAAGAAGGAAAAATATTCAAGAGAAGTGGATGCTGAACTGAATGTGTCTGTGAGTGAATAGTGTGTAGTATATATATATAGTGTATGTATATATATATATATATATATATACATATATATACATATTATTTAAACTGCAATATGGTTAAAATCAAACCATATGCATGATGATGCGTTGCATCTGTATATACTGCATACACGTTTATACGTGTATCTGTGTATACAAAAATTGATGCAGGTCTTTATGCAAGCGACCGGAAGTTGTTGAGGAAATTGGAAATGTGTACACATAGCGAAAACTTTATTGCAGTAAGGAAAAAAATAAGCAAAAATTGATATACAATCGCCTGGTGGGCCCCATTAAAAGATGCCCAATAATAGAGCTTTGCAAAGCAAATCAACAATTACTGCGTTAAAGATATGTTGGGAAGCATTTTCATATATATACATATATATATATATATATATATTTTTTTTTTTTTTTTGTAGAAACTACAGAAATGGGTAAGTTTAAGTTATATATTTATATTCGTATATACTTATGTATATATATATATATATATATATATATATATATATAAGTACATATTTAGAAAAGCAATAAATTTTGAAAAATTCCGATATTAAGGGAAATTTATTAGTAGTTGTAAGTTGAAGTGAGACCCTTAAGGCAATTATTTTCTATTTATTATTATTTGTAGCTAATAATTTCCTTACAAGGAGTTTTCGAGAATGTACAGACGAATCATTTAAGGAACTTCTACTAATAGGAAAGAAAGGATTGAGAATTCAAATATCTGGATACTTAAATTTTAAGTCTATGCATATGACACCAGATGACGGTGATCCAAGTTATCTGCAAATTAGTTTCTTTACACTAATTGTACATGTCAGCATTATTTAAAACCACTGAAGATTATGCGAATTTTAGAAAGCAAGCGGAAACGATTTCCAAGTGATTGAAGACTTGTTCTGCTCTGGTCGCCCGTCGTCCGCTTGTATATGCAAAACATGCAGAAACGTCTCTTGTCAAAATCTCATTTTGCTATGAATCATCTTCGTAGTCCGTGGGGTTTGTCTGTATTGAAACTCGACTCCACTTGAAATTTGATCCATTGAGTTGTTAGTCGCAATGCTTCGCCTATTCGGCTTCTAAAAACTTCAACGCCTACATTAAAGATTTTCTGCTCATAGAGGTGATCAGAAAGAAGTAATTAGTTTTTTTTATGGCTGAATATCTTCATATATTTCTCGGAAGTCAAACGGGTCCAAAGAGGAAAATATAAAAGTCGGTTGAATCTGGTCAATATTTATTGCGATTTCCATGATGAGATTATTTAAATCTATTGAGCGACCTGCTCTACTGGGAAGTTCAGAAGAGTCGTCGGTCTCTTCTCTGTTCAAAATATAGTTCAAATACCTTTCGGAACTTGGCACGAATTTTACCTCTTAACGGAGGGCTAATGTCATTCTGTGCGCACAGAAATGTCAGTCATATCCTCGACTTCAAAATCGAGACCAATCAAAGCAATTCAATAAACTAAATAGGTTTATTCAGACAACGACTTTTCAAAGTAAGACGTTATACGGGGAGGGATCGAAAAAGTGCTTCCGATGTGAACACTTTTCAACAATGTTCGTCGTTGGCCCAAAACACATCAAACATTGCGATGCTTATGTAGAAGAGAAGAATACAAGGCAGAAAAACAAATTTAGATCGATATAGCTTCTCAAGCCGATCATTATCTCAAGTTCTTATGGGTGTTGTAAACAACCGCACAAACTGAGTGGTGCTATGATCAAAAAGTAAGACCTATAATTTAAGTTAAATTGCGCGTATATCTCGAATATCAGATAGTTAATGCATAGCAAGATGACAGACGTCTTAGTGTTTCGGTTGGCTGTTTAGATTTGTACGAGACAAAAGGAATTTTTTCGATTTCCACAAAACAATGAGCTGAGACTTGAATCTCTTGCAAAAGGTGATCCAAGACGCGCACCATAGTCGCTTAAAAACGAAGATGATGTTAACAGTTTTTTCCAATTATCGTACTGTTCTGCACTGCGAATTTCTTCTACCGGGCCAAACTTTTAACAAGATATATTCTTTGAGTTTGAGGATTGCTTTGAAGGCCGCTAAATGCATTTGGAATAATAGATTTAAATAAAAACGAAAAAATTATATTGGTCTTACTTTTGGGTCACAATAGCAAGCATTGCACTTCATAAGAAAGAAAAAAAAAACGTTTTTTTTATTGACCTCTAGCCGAACTCTCTCATATATCGCTATGCAATTTTACCATATGTAAGCAAAAAGAAAAAATTTCTTCAAGTATTTTTTAACGTTTAGTGAAACAGATGGTAAGTTTTTAACAATACTTGAGTTGAAAAGAAATTATATCGATTTTAGTTGAAAATTTCTTATTTTCCGCAAACATCCGCCAATAGTCAGCTGTAAGCGCAGTTGAGTTCAACGAATCGGAAAATTTCTGCAGAGAACCTCATTATATGAAGGATTACAAGAAAGATGAAATTAATCTTTTGATGCTTGCTTACCATGCGCTATAACACTTATATCAATGCATGGTCTTTATGATCCGATTATATGCCACATCCATGATGTTACTATAGACATTTTGCACGAAGTGTATCGGAGTACTTTGGCTGGGATTGTAATCTGAAGGCATTTTCTTGTTGGGCGTTAATACCTCCTTTCTACTTAAGGGATTCTGCATGTAGATAGCCGGGTAATGCCTACACTGGGTTATTAATTGACATTTCTTGATTTTATAGAACACGAAGTCATCATGTTGTGGTTTGTAAATGTTTAGAGATACATATACTCCAAGAGTACTAGTAAGTACTTGCGACTGCTTGTCATTAATTCCAACTTAATTTTAATATTATTTTTAGTTAGAGTTGGCTGTAGTTGACGTTAAGCGCAAATAAATAAATAAATAAAGACATTTGAAAAGCTGTGCCAACGCCGGCTAAAAAAAAACCAGTTGCGAGAAAAAGGTATTGATCCTAACCTTACACGGTTTTTTTGTTTTTTTTTTTGTATCGAATCAAACCACAATGTTATGGTCAATCATTTAAGAGAAATCGGGGAATAATTGAACTGTTACCTTAAATACATTTATAAATCCATACAAAGGACATATATATTTTAGGAAATATTCAAAAAGTTTACATTGAAAGTTCAGAAGTGACTCAGAAGTCACTGTATGGCAAGATTAGAGTTCAATCTGTTTAGCGGCTTCTCTGTAATAGGCCACGGCGTCAGCACCGAAATTCCAGAAAATGAAGCGTGTAATGTGTCAGCTAAATTCGCAAGCTATTGAATTTCCTCAAGCCGATATTGAGAATTGCATCGTTGACTAAGCTACACTTAGTCGTGAAACGCTACCATGACATAGCTCGAAAAATCGAATCTTTAAGCCACATTGTGGATTATGTTTTCTTCTTCTTTATGAATATAACACTTAAATATTTAAAAAGGATCATTTTACTTCTTAATATATTTTACGACATCATCATATAGTATCTTCATGATGATAAAGAATATATATATAGTCTTGAATAAAAAGAAAAGTTCAAATGTATTCAATGAATCTTGAGACAATCTTTAAAAATGTACTTCATCCAATTTCAGCTTATGTAAATTTGTGGATTTTTTAAGATCGATCAAGTAATTATATAATACAGTTATCTTAAAAAACTTGTGCTACAGGCATCGTAACTTCAAGTGTAAACGAAGCTGCGCGATCACTACGAAATGATTCAGATTTTTTCTCTTCGAATATTAACTCTCCTCCTTAACGGACTGTTAACACAGTTTTCAAACGCAGTTCTGGTTCCAAATATATCAAAAAATCTTAACTTTGACGATTTGTCGTATAACGGTAAATTGTACGTTACAAAAACAACATTAACTTTTCATTATTTTGCATTTTCTGCTATCTAAGAGGTTCCAATAACTAAAATAGAATTGGAGGATATCAAGAAATTAACTTTTGACCAGCGTCACATATATATATATATATATTAGTTTAAAAGAATCTTCATTTTGCGGCTTTAGAATGCTCCAAGTACGCTTACAAATACAAGCTATTTAAGTTGATGAAAAAAATCCTGGGTTGCAATGGGTGTTTTCTCAAGAAGACCCTGGGGTAGTGTGAATGAGTTAAACACATTTTAACAAAGAATTCAGCAGCCGTTCTTAAAAGCATCCGGGAACTTTTTTTTTGCTTTTGGATCGATTCATCAGTCCCTAAAAATTTTAGAAAGTTGAGAGTTATAAGTCTGCATATAACAAGAGCAAGAAGTAAGCAGGAAAAGCGTGGCACTATTGTGCAGCAATATATAAAAGCTTGACCTAAGGAGAAAATTCTTTAATAATTACTTTTAATCTTTACCGAGATGTTTAGATAATTATACCCTTGTATCACTTATGATGTATTAAGTTTGTGCCGATGTATACAACATCTAGAACGGTTTGAGTCAGAACCATCTTTTATCATAACGATCGATTCGGAATCACTAGCTGAATCGATTTCCATCTTGTTCTCTCATGTCTAACCTACAGGCTATAATTTTTGAGATATTTCGACGATATTTGCTGTTATGACCCAAGGACGAACGCTATTAAAAATTGTTCAGATCGCGCCCGACACCGACCCGACAACATCGGGATGGTGTAAGGCATTTAACGATGGGCCACAGCTCATTATAGTGCTTGCACTTGTTTTACCTTGAGTTTTGTAATCGAGAACTTTTTAGTTTATGGATGAGCTCGTGCTATGCCTTAATTTTTCGTTTCAATTATTATCGTATTTTGTAAATTTGCGTAAACCTTATTTGCAATACCTAATAACTTGAGGATATTGCATCAAATATGCATTTTTTCATTTTCATTGCGCCAGTTCGTAAAGTATATTCGTTCATTATACAAATTTCAGACAATATTTTTTTTATTTTTTTTTTTTGCGTTCGTAAATGAAATACAAAACCTATGAATTTTTAAACATAAAAATAAGTATTCCTTCCATATTCATTTACGAACGACAATAATGTAAACCAACGAAACCAAACATGCAATTGAGAGAACCTCTAGGGAAATTTTTCCAAGTATTTGAACAAACCAAAGAACGAATAATGAAAAAAAAAATCAAAAAGAAATGCATACGAACTCAATTCCTGATAGCGATGGTGATGATGACGATGACGATGATTGGCAAAATATTGAAATTGTTCTAAACGAATTTTTAAGATGAATTGCATTGAACTTTATCATTGTATTGATTATCGGAAGAGAAGGATATTTGCTTAAAAAATAAACTCAAAACATTTATTCCTTTATTCTTTTATACTCTGTATTTACCCTATAAATGTCAGACATTTTGTGTATGTGTGTTTGTGTATGTGTGTGCGTGTATGTGTATGTGTGTATGTGCGTGTTGTGTTATAAACTGTAATCGTTCACTCATTCATACATTCAATCAGTCCTCAGTGATTTCTCTCTCATTCATTCATTCGGTTTATTGATTCGTTTACTCGCTCACTCATTCATTTATTTATAAATTTGTTTTGTTTCTTTTGCGTCATGTTTTCTGTCATTTTCAGGTTTGCAATGCAAAACTATTTTACCATTGTGTTATGGCTGCGGTTATTGTTATTGTTGTTGTTAATATTTTATTCATTTGCCTTTACATTTCCATCTCTATACATCTTTCGTTTTCGTGCCTCTCTACCACTCTTTGCATCTCTTTCTCTCTCACTCTCTCTCTCTCTCCCTCCCTACTACACCTCTCTGCAACGCTCGTTTATTCAATTGTCTTTGAAATCTTTTTGAAAAACGTTAATTTGCATTTATGCCAAGAGTTGGCAAAAAAAAAAATAAATAAATAAAAAACAAAAAAAAAAAAACGAAATATAAATAAATAAAAATAAATGCTAATTTCAGTTAGACGGTAAGGCAAACTTTTCAAAATTAGGTTCAACCAAAGGAAATAAGGAAGTCTTAAGAGTCTCTCTAAGTCTTTTACTATAAAAGATAAGCGAGGAAATATTTCTTTCGTGGACCGCCGAATGGAAATGGGAAGTTTATGATGTTCTTTGAAGTGTTGCTTCGTCAATTTTATAAGCTTCCTGAAGTAGTTTGTTGCTGTTTTCCATGAAATTCAATTTTTTGCTCAAGAGACTCTTGAGAGTTCTTGTATCGCAAACAATTTTTTCATGTTAAAAACTTAAAGCTAAAACTCTTCCTCTCTGAGCAAGTTATCAGCTATCAAAGTCAGTATGATGCTCCACTTACTCTCTAACATCGATTACTTTACAGGCAACTATCGTTTGTTTCGTGCTAAAAAGTCTTGCTTTGTTAGGGACATGGCTGGCAAGTCCACAAGTATTGCCTTGTTATCCGTATCTTCGGTGCAACGTTGCTATGATGATTTCTCTACTAATGGCTTGAACAAGAAACCAGGACCGTATGAGACAATTTTCCGTTTGTTGGAAGATTGAAGAAAAATGAATCAACAGAAAAGTTTTCTAGCAATTTGCGGATTGAATGCAAAGCTAACTTTTGTCTCTAGAGAGACAGAGAGAGAGAGAGAGAGAGAGAGAGAGAAATAGGAGAACGAGTACTCTATTCTTCCAAGAGTACTATTAATTGATTGGAGCAATTTCAAGAATGTGTGCGCGTTTAGCACACATTGCCCGTTCAATGCTATTCTCTAAGTATGTAATTGATTTATTTACCTATTTAAAGTATTCGCTACCAATGGAGTATTCTTAGCCAACTTAAGGATCGAGGGATAACTTTACTAGCAATAACATTGATACACCTTTTACCAATAATAATAAGCTTAAGACGGAATGCATTAAGTTTGAGAAATGTAATAATGTATATGTAAAAATGAATAATAAATACATAAGCAAAAATGTTTAGCAATCAGTGTCGTAACATGCAATTCTTAAGAGCATCGTAGCAGTCCGTGCTCATGTCAAACAAATTGTAATTATCATTGTACATTTCACAAAGTATTTGAAAATTATAATGAAAGTCATTATTAGTATGGCATTGTGATAAGCTAATTGGCAAATAGTGCCGTGTATATCTGCTAGAGAAGCACTGAAAGAATTTTTATTATACCGCATATACCGCATATATCGCAGCATAGATCGCCTCGCATTAACTTAGTCAGCAATAAACATCTAAGCATTCATAGGCTTCTGTTAACATGGGGAGATCGATTAATATATAATCTATGGTCATAGGGGGAGGTAGGATGCGATCAGACGCCCATCCCAAACCATGCAGCGCGAAGAGTAGAAACTTTCTTTGCAGCGACCCAATCGCATCAATATGATATATATATGTATAGCTGGGTGCCCAAATAACCGAGGCGTACACTAACGTTGGCCCTATTAAAGCTATGTATAGTCGTTTAGTTATATAAGGGTCATAAAATTATTTACACCATCAACTGATAAATTCTAAAAGTAATTTTAAAAGTTATTTAGACTTTTTGTCATGATATCACAATCTTGCTAAATATTGCTGAAGCAATGCCGATCAATAAACCACGCGATTCGCTCATAGATGAGATATCTTACAGAGAGTCCATGCTATTTCTAACAAGTGCGGCCAATCCTCAAACGGATTCCGTCAAAAATTTCACGTCATTTCGTTTGCTTTTTTAAATATTAGTGACTTGATAACCTTCAAGACAATGGTAAAAATCTGAATATTGTCTGTTGATTAAGCATTGCTCCTTCCTCCCTGCTGTGAAAAATATACAGATCAAGCTTGACATTGGAATGCCTGTTATGACATTTCCCTCTCCTTAAAAACCGACCGGTTTATTCTAGAAAGACTGATTTTGCTGAATATATTGAGCACTCAAACGAGACGATGACACCAGAAAACTTAGAAAAAAAAAATCGTGAAAATTATTTCCAATAACCGACAAGTGAAATTTAGAAAAGAAAGTTGACATCCTATGTTCCTGCATTCATTATTTTGTACCAAAACATAGGTATGGGAAAATGCTTTTCCAAGTGAATAATGCTTTTGCAGGAAATGGGATAAGTTCCTCGTGTGACATAAAGATAGTTACAGGGGCTAAATTGCCTGAATAGAAGACAGAAGAAAGCTGGGACATATCGTAATCCTCCGATTTGGCTCTCAAAGGCTTGCTACTCCCATCTCACGCGATCTCCATGTCTGATCATCAACCGCTGCCTACCTGCTGCCTTCCTACCTGCTTGCAAATCTCCAAAGGATTCGCTAGGAAAAAGGATTGCATGAGAAGATAAAATGACTGCGAAAATTAATTTCGTATTTTTTTTATTTTTTTTTGCTTTAAAAAAATCATTCTACAAAAAATGGATCGAAATGTTGGAAAACCTTTGGACTGATTCTCTCACTCGTGAAGGAGAGCCTAAGTTTGTGATGAATAAGATCGAATATTGAAAAGAAACAAAACTAATTTTTATTAGTTTACAATATTATGCTGAAATATGGCGAAAGAGAGAAGAGCAGCAGAACGCGTTATATTTACGCCGTACACAGTTTGATTTTTCTTGTTCTTTGCTTCTAAATAATAATTTCCAAATGATTCCTAAAGAAAGCCGATGATCTCGTTTTCATAAACATGGATTAATTCATCCTTAGTAAGTAGCTCGACAATACATGCTGGCACCCATATTGTGCATTATAGAGGTGTCTTTGTGTTTATGCAAGTGAGTCACTAATCAAAGCACTTAGAAATGGAAACGTATTCAAAGAATTCTATTCGCACTCACAAACAACAACAAAATATTGTAGATTTAAATATCAGCAGAATCGTAATAATAATAATAATAATAATAATCATGATGGAAGAGCATAACTTGAGCATATGATACATCGAAGACAAACAAAAATATGGAAAAAAAAAGAAAAAAAAAAAAAACTACGAATATTTCATGGCATTACAAATACGAGATTACAACACAGCAAGCAAGATAACCAAACGAATAGACAGACAAAGAGACCGAGACCGAGACCGACAGGCAGATGAATCCACTTAAAAAGGCAAGATATATAATCTCAATTCAAATGTGTGGCAGGCAGACACTGACTGACTGCCACAGATACATTTTATTATATCTACATAAGTACATAAAAACCTATTTGTATATGTATTTATATATGCAAGGCAATGTTGTATGTACTCTTAACGAGATATACTTTCATACATACATACATACATACAGGCATATAAACATATATATATATATATAGATATATATATGGGCTCACATTACTACCATTGCCTTTTATTTAGTTATGAATATATTCATGCATGCGTGCATACATACGTACACACTTGTATTCTATTTAATATTATGAACCGATGTTTGCATTTAGTTAAATTCCACCAATTCCCTATAAACGAAACGAATTAAATTCATATGCATTCTTATCAAACCCCACATGGCTTAATAATGCTTATGTATGCATATATGAAATATATTCATGTTTACACAATTCTCTTCTTCTATAAGGTTTCAAGTGTAGGTGAAGCTGCTGTTGTACACGTTTTCATGAAATAAGATTTTATGCTTACCTCCTGAGAGCGTAGAAGCAAGCAAGCAAGCAAGCAGTAGCTAGCTAGCTAGCTAGCTACTCTTTAAATAATTCATATTCACATATACAACAACGATTTCTTTCTTTTTTTTTTTTCCTTTTCACTTTATTTTGTCCGCACACTAACCTTTGTATTCCGATCCAGTATGCTGTTAATTTTCTTTTCCGTATTCTTCCGCTGTCATTTTCATTTTTAATGGATATCTGAGATGAGTATTTACCCCCTAAGAGAAGACACGGTCACCGTTTATACGTTACCACCTGATTTCTGCTAATGAGAAATTGTCGAGTCGATGTTCTTGCTGTTGTTTTTGTTGTTGCAAAATATGCTTTAAGCTATCAATAATTAATTACATTTTCTCATCGCTTTTTTTTGTATTCAATGGTAGAAGATTTTGCAAATTTTTTTTTCAAATTTTTACGATTTCGGGAATACACATGGATGCATCTAATGTGCTTGGACCCTTCACAAAGAGCCTTCTTTCTGAATTTAAACTCCGATCATTCTTTCTCATTCATCATATTTTCTTTCATTAAATAAACAGCCAAATGCATTGAGATTATGGCAAAGTCTTCTAAAAAAATTTAAAGGTATATTAAATCCGAACTGGTGGCTGTCTCTGCCGTAGCTTTAATTACCCACGAACCCAATTTGCTTTGTTCATTTTTCCATATTTTTTCATAGTGAAACGACCATCAAATGCTCTAATGCTCTACTGCCATATTCTCCGCTTTGCCTAATGCAATTGCTCACCAAATGCCAAAAATTTAAATTTTATGGTAATAAGAAAGGTTTCCCTTTCTGGACTGAGGAATAAAGGATGTATGAATCTAGATTTACAGTGATATGTTGTGAAACCACTCCCCTGAGCCAATTCCCATCATAAAGTGCTAAACATCTGATCTTGTTTGCCACCACAAGCAAAGTTTGGCAACGACTTATATCCAACCAAAGAATTTAATTTTTTATACCCTTCGCAGCTTGTGGCATAAGAATATATTAAGTTTGTGCGGATACTCATAGAGACTTGAGATAGTCTCACGTTTTGTTACATCGATCCTAGGAAGTGTTCTGTTTTGTTTTGTTTCCACTTATAGGTCGCAGTCTATGAAATATTGAGATGAAGTTTAGCACACCGACATGGTTTGGGCTAAGGACGAACGCTTTTGAAAATGGTTTGAATCAGACCACTTTCTTGGCCACTTCCCATGTAACACCTTATCTTGAAAAGTCATTGTATGAATAAGTGTACTACACAAAGTGGTGTAGGGTATTAAATTGTGTGTCCTGCCTCACTATTTAATCGTTGGCAGTATTGTTGTTTCTCCGATATCGCAAGGAACCCGAATGACGGACTTAAATAACTTGTAATTGAGTCAACAATTAGCTAAAAGTGATGAGTAACGTTAATGCGAATTTCATTTAATATAACAAGCGAATCCATTCTCTCGTCCAGCACATTACACGAAAAGATTACTTGTTTTTTTTTTTTTTTTTTTTGTAGCTCAGGCGAATTAATAAGTCTAAGTCCGCCTGAGTAGCCGTAGGCGAGGAATCTCGCCTACCAAGTCAATGATCGTGGGTTCGAATCTCAAGTGCGGTAGAGTTTTTAATACAAGCCGATAGCCTTAGATGCTAGTGCTTTTAAGAGTTTAGTCTTAGAATTTATTTCTCTGGCGAAATTAATAATAATAATAATAATAATAATAATAGGCCTAAGCCTATGGTCATAAGTCAATGAGGATTCTAACCAGCGCATATAATAACAATGGGCAAGATGCGCTAGAACTTATTCAACAACAACTCTGGCCGAAGTCAAGCTTCGTTGAATAATAAATCCTATATCTAAATTGGAGTGACTTTTTCAAAAACCAAGTCATCAAATATAGTAAAATGGGGCGAGAGCAAGTCTTCTATCTTTTTGGATTCGTTCAACTTGAAATTTAATTTACACCATGTGACCAAGAGTTTTGTTGAAGAATGAAGTAACTGCGGCTTCCTATGTAAGAGTTATGACAAACTAGTTATCGAGTTCACAGGCTGCTCCTGAGTATGGAAAAACAAATGAGAAAAGGACCTAAATGGTTACTTTGAGGGATATCGCAAAACGAATGAAGCGAGCCATTCATCAAATTGTCTTTTCCATCTAAAAATCGTTATGGTTATACGACTTGAGTGCATTTGAAAGCAAATTCAAATTTTTTTTGAAGAACGTACGGCAAAAGGAGAATAATATATAATTGTAATCAGTTTTTTATATTTCAAAGAATTTCCGGGTAATTATACCCACACACATTATATATATTTTATGCGGGTGTATGTATATTCTTAATGTAATCATAATATCTCACAGTTTATTAATAAAAATGTGAAAAGAATGCAATTTTTATTGCTTGCTGGACTTTAAACCACATTTAAAGTGTAAAACTGAAAAAGAGAGATATGTGAAATTAACTTCAACTCAGCTTAAGTGGAATGACACTAAAATAATTGAAATTTTTAGCTATTGCGGCAAAAAAAATAAAGTCATCCTATCCTATAGGCTGCATACGCGTAAAAACTCGACGTCTTTAATAAGTCTATTGGTTTCATCGCTCATTGTAATGCGGTTTCCATTCATTCTCTCTATTCGCAGAGAGTAGCTTATGTAGAGCAGATTACAAGTGAACGATTATATCAGCGCCTGCTGCGATGAAGCTGTTTGCGGAAAAATGATTCGATTCGAAATCAGTTTACAAGTCTTTTTGTTTTTTTTTTTTTTTATTCTTTGTTCGTTACGTACTTCACTTAAGTTTAGCTTTTTCCAAGAATGCTGCTGCTGCTGCTGCCGCCGTCTCTTGGTCACAGTCGCTTGAATGTTATGAAAAAATGCAAGAAAAAAATTTGAGGTAAAATCTTTTGTAGTCGTTTAGGCGACATTTTTTGTTTACTTTTTCCGCTTCAGTCATACTTTTTCACCATAAACTTGATGGAAGCTAAAGAGAACAATTATTTATGACTTTATATATCTGTGCAACGCAGTGATGTTGTACGAAAACATAACGAGAAGTGGAAAATTTTCATGGTTAGAAAGTGTTCCATTATTTTGAAAAGATCCTCACAGGTGTTAGGTGCATTGCTGGCTTGACTACATGCAAAAGTCCCCTCCTAACTGCGTAATTATTTGCTTTTGGGATCGGAAATCTTTTAGTTTAGGGATTAAGAAATCAGTGTATATCAAATAGTGCTAATAACGCTGTACTGGGCAAGTCGTTGACGCATAGACGGCTCAACTAATAGTCGGAAGTTCACGTTGCCATAGTGTTAACCTTTGCGTTGTTCTTTGTCATTTCCTTGGGAAGCATGTCAAGCTTATATTAAATGCTTTCTTGTTGCTTGTGAATTCATAAGTACAATGCTTGGTCACATATTGCCTTCGAAGAGTGTTTTCGCGCACGTCCTCATACTTTTGCTTACGACTTACCGAACTTAACTAAAGTTTTGCATCATAGTATAATAACGTATACGATGTTCCTGCGGTTGTGCGCAACACCCGTAAAGACATGAAATAGGGCCACCATTTACTATAATGATCGGTTCAGAATTGATCTAAGCCCCTCTATCCGTCTGTCCTTAGCTTTTCTATTTATTTCGCTCAATCTAAAGCCGCAATTATTGAAATGGTATGATGTAATTTCGTACCATGATGTGTTTTGGCCCAAGGAAAATCACTATTGAACGCTATTCGGTTCGGACCCCGTTTTCGATCACTTCCCATACAACGCCCTATCTTGAAAAGTTGCTATATGCATAACCGTGCCCTGGTGCAAAATATTTAATAAAACGCCATGTCCCACTATAGCGTTTTTTCTTCTTTTCATTTCATTTTAATTTCGAGTAACGGCGAAAACACGAAGTTTAAGCCTAAAATTATACAAATACTATTTATTCTAATGCCATTGTAATCAATTTTATTGGTTGTCTCATCGGTCTATCGGCGAATTTATGCGCAATAACTAATACCAAGTATGGCCGCAAAATTGCCAAAAAAAAAAATCTTTAATCGAATTATTGCAAAAAAAAAAAAAAAAAAAAAAAAAAAGCTCTTTCCACATTATTTGCTATTTGTTATCTACCATACGTTACAATGTCCACGGTGTCCGGTTTTAGTGCATATGTTTTCTAAATCTATTATCCGCCTTTGTCCTATCATATGTTGTACGTGAGCCTCGGCAAATATTTTTTAGCAAATTATTTAAAATTCATTTTAATTAAATTATTTGAATAATTTGAATTTAATATTGAATTTAATTAAACTATGATAGCAATGTTTTTCGTTGACTAAATATTTATACTTTAGACTAGAATCCATAAAAGTGATTTCAAAATTCTCAATGAACAAAATGTATAATAAAAGTCATATAACAACGCGGTCGTTAACCAATGAAATGACAAAACAGCTGCTTAAAATATTGAAAAGAAAGAACAAATTTATATGCATATGCATGTGCGGGTTGCCTGACTGACAGATTGACTAACGGACGCAGCAACCGACTACAAAATTAATAGTGCTTCAAATAAAAAACTGATGATAATACCGATGATGATGACGGATGATTCTACTTTTGATAGTTTTGATATAGCAAAATTGTCATTGACACTTAGCTAAGAAGAATAAGAAGAGCAAGAAGAAGAAGAATAACTATCTATCTATCTATCTATCTATTAATATTTTGACTATCTTGCCTTTCTTCATATATTTAAAATTTTCTTCTTCTGTTTTTCTTTTTAGTTAATGATAAAAATTTTTCATTTCATTCAATTATATATTATGTGTGTTCATAGGAAATGTTAAAAAAAAAAATTTATAAAAATGTATATGAAAACACACCAATCATCGCACTAAGCTATATGACGGGTAAGAAATAAAAAATTGTTGTATACGTTTCGCTTTTGCGTGTCTTTCAAGTGAAGTCTATGGTATAATAAATGGAAAAATTATATTCTTTTTATTGGTACGATCCTTACTTAATTCGCAACTTATTCATTTTGCAACTTATTAGGTGTGTGAAAAGATAGATGTCTGCCTGATTTTTCTAATAAAATTGAAAGGATAGGAAGGTTATCTAAAAAATGGTTAGGAATTATTTTATTCAAACTTGTTGACCAGCAGCACCAGCAGTTATTCCTTTTCCCATTTTTTTATGCAGAACACTACACAGTTACGAAAAGGACGACTGGTCTTTTGAGGCTATCCACAAAAGAATCCATATTTGGATATGGGCATAAGAATGAGATCGCCATTTGAATAAATACTAAGATATCTACTGAGAACCATATTAATCGGGAAGAGTTATGTCTGCCAATAATTACCACCAGAGGAAGGCTTTTCAGTTTAGAACAGCAAACTTTTGCTAAGGAGTTTTGCTCTATAGGACAGAATTTCTTTATGCTGAATAATCATGATTTTTACCATATTGCTCCTGCTTGTCGTATCAATTGCATTAGTAGTTACTAGGAGCTCTTCTTAGTAACGGTTTCATTTGGTTCCATAAACATGTAATAACATGTAATACGCCCAGCTGATGCCCTATCCGCTATATATATTCAGCTTTGTTTTTCGTCTTTGAGCTTTGGATGTCGTACGGATTTAATGATGCTATCCGCAAACTGCATTTTTTTTGACCTACTATAGAACTACGCCTATTGAACGCTCCCAGCAACCCCTTTGTGTGCGCTCTAATGCGATCGCTTAAAAATTTGCGTACAGTATAAAGATGGTACTTTCGGCGTATGGTCTATTCGGCTCGCTGCAGTATTACCTAAACCTTGTCTTGGAAGAAGGCGGATACTCAGTAGATAAAAATCACTGCAAGTGTAATGAGTTGGCGGTTTGAAAAAAGCAATAAGACAGAAATCTCTGTAGCTGCACATGGGCACTTGGCTATGTGAAGTTATTTCCCAGTCTGGGTTTGTTCCGTAGTAGGGCGTTTCTAAAGAAAAGTATGTCACTCCCGGTAGGTAGCTTTCGCTTTCCTACCACGATGGGACGATTTAACTTCTCTAATTGGTTTTCTTGGAATAAGTTAAATACTGCTGCGGCTTGACACCAAACGAACGTGAGCGATTACCGTGCCCGCTCAATTTTTTTATATTTTGCAATTTTCTAAGCAAAAAAGTTTAGCTTTTAGTGCAAAATCTTTCGAAAATTGTTTGCAAAGAAAATTGATATCTGAGAGAGACGCATAATTCATTAGTTCATCACTAATTAGCCATTACGAACCACCCTAATATCTTTTGCTTTCTACTGCACTACGACAGCGTTATCATAGATGTATCAAATAAGGAGATTAAGTGAATACATCCGGATTTCGGTAAAATATTTGTTTAATAAACATAGTCACAAAAGAAATTCGCAACAAGCAAAGCGTCCTTAAGAAACGTTTTATATTCATGAACACATTCATGTACATTACCTGCCAATATCATAGCGAGCTTTTAAGCACATTTGTTATTTCGCATGCGATAGTCAGACTGATATTTGCTGTACGTTGATAAAGTACTTAATGAAAATATAAGGGATTCATTGGCGATTTAAAACTCATTTAGTCACCTTTCAGACTTCATTTGTGGAATTGGGCTAAATACAATTTTGGAATATATTGGTTATTCTTACGGTGTTCTGTGAATGCACCGTTCACCGTTTTACATACCCTTTCATACTCACCATCAGTTAAGATGTTTGCAAAACCCAGAAGAAAGCTTTATGTACCCCATCAGTATTATTGAGGAGGTCAATGTCAAATTCGCAATTCACTTAAGCTTGTCCATTTGTCCGTCCGCCCATACGCCAGTTTCTCCATACAGCAATCTCCCGCTTAAATTTGACAAAGAAATTGAAAGTTTTTGCAAGCAGGTTGATAATGAAAGTGGGGCCAATCGATCAGGGGTCACGCCTACAATGCCTACAATGCAGCATAAATTAAGAAGAGCTCTATTCACTAGGTTTTGTCCTCATTAGTAAAGATACGCGAGTAATATTTCCACGAAGACTCTACAAAAATCGATTAAATCAGCTGCGCCCATCCAATATTATAGAGTAAGAAATTTCATTTTTTTTTTTTTTCCAATCTTTGCTAGAAGAAAAGATCCGTCAGAGTACAATATAATTTTCTTATTTGCTGTATTAGCAAATTTACTTTAAAGATAAGTGTGATGTGATTACATTTACATTCTCCTACAGTACTTAGAAGACTTCATTCGTAATTTTAATGCTTTTATTTTAAATATGAGAACGAAAATATTTTTATTTTTATTCTCTTGTTTATCTACTCCACAAAATGCGATTAAAAGTCTGTGGGCTACTTTAATAATATACAGTCATATTACATAAAACATTTAAAAAAAAAATATTTTTTTTTTTTTTGGAAAAATTTGCCACTAGTTTAGCTTGTTTGCAGGGCTTTTTATTTACTTATATGTACATATATATGTGTGTGTGTGCAAAGATCCATTTATTTAATGGTCTTTTAACATGAATGCATGATTAACGAGTTAGTAGTTAGTCAGTCGATGAGCATATTTTGAATTTATATTCTTTAAAATTTATGTGTGTGTACGAGTACGTACGTAAATGTGTACATGATGTGTATTGAATAAGTGAATATATCATTTGCGCTCTTTTGAGTGGGTGGTTGCTTTTATTTTATAGTAAATTTATAGGAATATGTATATATATATACACATATATATATGTGTGTGTGTGTGTTTGTGCGTATATCTGTTCATTTATGGAATGGTTAATAAATACCACCGGAAATTGTCTATTGAGTGTTTGTTAAACAAATTTCTGTGTCTTCTGTTTTATTTCATTGCTGTGTCCGGCTTACAGAGAGGAAGAAGTGGGCTGCAAACGAGTATTGGACTAAATATGGACGAAATACGAAGAACACACATTTAGTATGACATTTCATTAAAAACTTGGAATGATTTTTTTCTGTCGTAGAGAGGTAGATGCTCTTGGCATATATGAATTTGCTCTAATTTGTTTATTAGACGATTGATTGATTTTCTTGATGTGAAACATGACATTGATATCTACGAGGTAGTTACACATTACATTCATTCTCTAGTCTACAATTGGAGTTGGAGTAAGGAAAATTGATCGTCGCACTTGCCACAAACGCATTAATAAACACGTTTCTGCACCTAAACGATAAGATACTTTACCAATACTTTGCATTGTTACCCCAAAAGCAATTCGTAACAGAATAATCGAAACCCCTTGAGTGAATCTTGCGTAGACATCGTTTCAATAAAATTTGAATCTCTATTATAGATGAGTCAAGAAAATTGCAAGCTTTATTGTAGATGATCCCATGAACGAAAAGTAACCGTGGGAAGCAATAAGCAAAGTACCACACCTTCGTATACAAAGTTAAATTGATTTCTGGCGCAATTGGATTCCTATATAGTTTTCTGAGAAAGTCTTCAAAAACCTTCACTAAAATTGTTAATTTAATATAAGACATAAATGACATAAACTAAATAACTAATTGAAAGTGGATGGACGAACAGTCAAGTTGACTAAAATACGAAGCGATTAAAAGCGATTGTTACGATGATTAAAAGACCTTCTTAAGAATTCTTCGTGTAACCAGGAGGATCAGGAAAAACAGTTCAAAAGCCTTACACTAATTGATGTTATGCTTGCTTTACTTTTCGAGACGAAAATCTATCAGCATAAGCTCTCAGCAGTGATTAGGAAGAAGGATAAGGTAATAGTGTTATAAAAACTTTTTCCACTTTTTCTTTTTTTTTGCCTTATATTCTCTTATTCTTATATTGTATGCATTTCAAGGAATTTCATAAAACTTTTTTCTTAATTGAACTGACATTAATATGCTGTAGTTTTATGCTTCTTTGCCTTTACCTCCTTTCTATTTAAAATTGTTAACTAATTTTTTTTTTTTTTTTTTTTTTGCGTTCGATTTTCAATTTCTATGTACTCTGCGGTCTTTATGGTTAATTGTTATTTTTTTTTTTTTTTTTGCTCAACTCTCATGCCGGAATAGACGTAATTGCAAAAATTTCGTTCTTCCACTTAACATTTGCACAGATGCCCCTATAATCGTTGCATGTGGTAGAGTTTTTCATCTACATATGTTCTTATCCTGCTGCGATTGATATCACAGAAGGCAGAATTAAAAAAAAAAAAAAAACTTGATTTTGATGTTAGTTGAAATTCTTCTCGTCGTATTAGCTTGTAGTAGGGGCATTACTACCACTCTCTCCCTCTGATTATTTCCTGATTCACAAGCTGTAAGCTGCTAAGGGCAAAAGTCTTTGTCGTTGTTTTTGTTTGCGGTTCTTGCGGTTCATAGCGTAAGCGGAGAAAACTGATTGGCGCATTTTCTAAATCATTGCCTGCATTAGTTACAATCGATTTGTTTTGATAATTTTTTGGCGCAAAATAAAAAAAAAAATGTAAATAAAATGCGAAACAAGTTTTCATTCTTTTTAATCTTGTGGTTATAAATGCATATTCACTACTTCATATGTAGGCATGTGTGTGTACTGATATTACTTTAAATGAATATATTTTATAAAATATTATATACATGTATACTTGTATAACATATATACCGTCACTTTGAATGACTAATATTCATGACTTCAGCTTCACCGGCAACATTTTTACCAGTCACACATAAGACAAATAGTTTGGACGACATTTTTTCATCACATTTTTGATTACTAATTATAGCATATTACGAGTACACTGTCAGTTAGTTTTTACCGCTACACAGGCAAGCTCTTCAATTGGTGAGCTTTACTCACACCCCTACTGGGGTGCAACGAAGAGCTAATCCCAGGTATGTTCACGTCGCCAGGATAACTTTATTTCGTGCATGCTAAGTAATAAAGCAGACGAGACTTGTCCTTTACAATTCAAAAAAAAAAAAAAAAAATGAAACCTTGCCATCCAGTATTATTACTGATATTATACTCCCACGCTGCTACATCTTCCGCAAAATCGCGGTTCATTTGAGGCAACTTTTTATCAATTTAATGCATTGTAACAGAAAGATGATAAAAATGAAGATATAAAAAAAAAAAATTATGAACAATATTTTTACAACTATGTGCCATACCGAAAAGAAAACTTCAAGTATCCTATATATATATTGCTGATCAGCGTGAAATTTTGAGTGGATTATGTCGTCTGTGCCGGTCTATATGTCTGCGTGGTATATGTTGCCCCTTGATAGCAAAACTGAAGCCATCGACTTCAAATTAGGCAGAAACATTGCAAATTCGTGCACACATCTTAGTGCTAACAATGATTAAGATCAAGCAAAGGACACGCCCACAGAACCACGTGAACTAAGAACACCTCTATTTTTCGAAGGAACGCTCATTTAGCTCATTACGCTAACGCACTGTAGCAGATAAATGTACAAAATGTGTACTGCATGGCCTATGGAAATAGCAAAAATTGCCCGCACCTACCCAATATTATAGTCTATCCAAATTTAATTTCGTTTTTAAGACCTTTATTAGGCGCAGAATAAAGTTTCAAAAACCCCCTAAAGTATATGAATTCTTGAGCAATTTCAATTTTAACATGCTTCTAAATATGTCCGTCTGTGTCGCCTGTCCATCTGTTTGTCTGCGCAACTATTTAGTATTTTCGGTAAACATTCCTTCCTTAGCGAAAATGAAGACATCGCCTACAAATTTTGCAAAAGTATTTGGAAATAACTTAAAGGTTTCGAAGGATGCTACTACAACGTCCAGAGGCCTACGCGGCAGAAACTTTTCTTTTGAGAATAGGAAAAGTCAGCCGGGACTACTCCATACTGTAGAGCATGCAACAACTTCAATTTTCCGAAGCCCAAACTGCCTTTTATGCCCCTCACATATATGGGTTAAGGCAAGATAAGAAAATTCCGTCCTTCCCGCAACACCCATTCCGTTCCATTTTCGATGGTAGACAAAAGTTACTGGGAAGAAATAGCGATAAGATAAAGTTCGAGGCTGTTTTTTACAAAATATCTTTAATTCTGATATCTGTTGGAAGGTAACTATTTACCTTACACTAGATCGTTTTTAGATAACAACCCGTAAGGAAAACCACTTAAGATAAAATTTTGCTAAATATTGGCTAAGGATAGTTTAACGAAACCTAACCATTTTTGAAATGAAGACAAAATACAAGACTTGAAGTTAGCTGTAAATCAAATTCTCAATTTATTTTTTATCACTTACACTATTACAATATTGTTTTCAAGTTTCTTTCACAATTTTTCCTAAATCTTTCACATAAGTGTGTGTTGAGTTGTGTTTGAAAATTGTATTTTAAAGTTATCTTTCTTCTTTACTTTGTATGCATGTGAGATTGAAAATGCTTAATAATAAAACAGTAAATAAAATATAATAATAATTTTCCGTTTGTAAAGCTGCAAGAAGATTTATATTATATATAAATTTTGAAACATACATAAGGATTCAGAATCATTTTATTATTTAATTAAATAATATTTCCTGCACTCGTCTCTTTTAAGGAAAGTTTCTATGTGCTCCCATTATTTCTAAAGCTTTAGACAGAAAAATTTATTTCTTAAATTAAATTTCTTTGGAGCGAAGATAAAGCGCAAATGTTATGAACAAAAATAAGTTTAGATGATACGTTCTTTAGTTTAATGCATTAGATAAGAACGTCAAAAGAAATTCCAGAAACTTCTTTAAGATTAGCTGATACGCTTGGAAGAGATGAAAATGTTTTCAAAAGTATCTTTAAAACAAGTGAAGAAAATTCTGATGCGGAATGAGACACAAATTTAGCTCGATTTCGTGTAAAGAGACTTTTAAAAATTGCTTGACATCTGGGAGGCTCTTAAGCACTCTGAAGCATCTTTTGGTTATTTATTTGAACGCCAATGCTGCTGTAGACTCTCCATATCCCAAATAAAATGAATTATCTTTTATACAGTAAACAGGCGACCATCTGATCCGTTCGGCTGCTCGCCTTCGCAGCTGCACCTTGTGATATTTTTTTAACCAAACTTCATTGTTTCTTGGCCGAAGTTGAAAAAAAGAATTACATTGTATTGTCATGATGTCATCTGTTAGATGTGAATCAGAATGTGAAAGGCCTTGCCTCTCAAACACTAATGTTTTTAAGTAGTGACACGAAACGGACTACTCACCTGTAATAGGTATCAATCAGTAGTCACCATCATCAGGAAATATTAACATTTTGCCAGCAACCAAGTAAAAACGCTATAGTTTGACCAAGCCCAACATTGCAATCCCTACCTCTCCCTACAATTATTCATATAACGACTTTTCGAAACAAGGTTTTATATGGTATTTGACCGAAAAAATGGTCCAATCAGAACCATTTTCAATGGCGTTCGTTCTTCGAACAAAACATGGCGATGTGCACCAAATTTCATCAAAATATTCCCGTAGGTTGAACACAAGAAAACAAGAGACACGGACGGACAGAAATTTGAAAAAGACGAAAAAGTGATTCTGAATCGATTAATATAATGAAAGATGCGTCCATCTGAAATCCAGACCATCATACCATATAAAGAGAATTTTTTCACATTCAGCGTGGCGTTCAGACACACATTTAAGTACTAAAAAGGAAGTTGTTACCGAAAAGTATTAAATGAGTATCAGTGTAAGGGACGATGCACCATCTAGTATAACTGGTTCAAATTCGAATAAAAAAAAAAATATCATTTAATCTATATTGGTCTGCATAGCGAACTACGTTCGATTTTTTAGGAATATTGACTTTTGTCTGATTCCCAAGCGATTGAAAGAAAACGTTCAATTTTGAACCGATAGAAAGAGTCACCCTTTTATTAATAAAAATATTTATCTAAACGTATCGCAAATATCCTACGATAGGATATTCGAATCAAAAATCATGTTTCGAGAAAAACAAGTGTCCGTTTAATGCTATATACAATCATGTTCGGATAATCAAATGCTTTAACCATTTAATAGTTTGGCACGCCCACAATTGTCTTCTTACGTCACCATTGGCCATTTAAGGGATTTAATTAAAAAAAAAAAATGTTTGATTTTCTGAAAAATTTTCAGTGATGTATTGCCCATTATATGTGATGCCCTAAGTACTCAAGAATGATTCCCGAAAAGTTTCTTGCGGCAACGAATTCTTCATGTAGTTTTAAAACATTTGTTTTTTCGCGAGAAATCACTGCATAAAGGATTTTAAAACTGCTACTTCATAAAGCTTAAATATTTTGTTTTTTTTTTTTTCTCAAAATTAATTTACAAAGAGTTTAGTCTAACTACGCTTTAGATTCATATGTGCAGGCAGAATATGTTGGAAAGGAGATACAGAAAATAATTCGCTGGCAAATTTAACAAAAGCTCTTCACGTGTTAGTCCGCTGCTAAGAGGAACGTTAAAAGAAAGTTTTTATTTTCTCTATCAAAACCTGGAAATATTTCCGTTTTATAGAAGCGCTTGCAACCCAGAAGAAATTTCTAGAATCGATCTAATTATCTGTCGGGTTACGTGGCTGTCTCTTGCGATGTCTATCCATCTGTCGGTTCCTATATTTAAACGTCCGCTCATCCATTGGTCCGTCCGTCCGTCCGTGCGTCTTCTTATTCGCCGGCCTATCTATCCTTTAATTTATCTGTTTTCGATTCGTTCCTCTGTCGGCTCTTTCGTTTACCCATATATTCATGCTAAAGAAAAACTTCCATTTGAAGTTTTACTCTTTTGCGCAGCTCTTCTCAATTCACAGCAGACGGTAAGAGGTTAACGTAATCGAAGTCATGACCTTCTTAATAGCAAATAAATGAAATTTGAAAGATCAGCTTATCGCAAATTATAAAAGTCAGTTTAGCTTTAAAGGATTATACATCTCATCTTACTCGATTGACCTTGCAATGTTACACTCGCACTAAACTTGCACATCCATCGCTTAACTGAGCACATCTGCTTTAAAGAGTGAATCATTCGTGCGAGTGTTCACATGTATATGTTATTGTATTTTAATATCTTTGTTAAATATTCCTCATCTTTGTGATGTGTTTATAAACTTTATATGTATGTATGTATGTATATTTAATAAATATGTGCCGCTTACATATATATATATATACATATATATATATATATATATATATGCATATACATGCATATACGAGTATATCCTTATATGCTTATATGCATATTTGCACAAAAGCCAACGTATATAACATAATAGAAAAGAAATGAAAAAACAAAAAAAAAAAAAAAAAAAAAGAAAAAGGAGAAAAAATCAACACTGTTTTGAAGATGACTTAATGTGACTTGTATGAGTGAGCACAGCAAACATGCACACAATAACAACTACAATAACAAGAGGAGCGAACTGGAAAACAAAAAAAAAACAAATGACAAAAACACTGTGTCAGTGGTGTCAACAGTAAATTTTCAACATTGCAGTAAAGCAAAAGGATGAAAACATGTTGAAAAACTGAAAGAAAGAAAAAGGACGAAAGAGAAAAAGCTTTTAAGAACCCTTTAGATTTTTTTTATTTGTATTTTTATATTTTTTTTATTTTTTTTTTTTTTAAATGCACAGAAAAATGCAAAAAAGCATTAAACAAAAAAAAAAAAAAAAAATTATACATAACAATAAAAGTCTCGGTTCCGAAACTCATTTGTCTTGTATACCCTCAAATTCTAATTCTTTTGTTTTTTTTTTTTTTTTTTTTTTTGAGAAGCAAAAAAGAAAAAAAAAAACGAATACGAACCCCATTTTTGTTTGTTCGTTTGTACATACATACGTACATATATGTAGATATATAGAATACACACATATATTATTTCTTTATTTTTTAACATACATTAAAAGGCGCACACATATTGAATTTAAATGTTTACTATAAAAGTTACCGCAACCACGATTTCCACAAAGTTGTGCGAAAATCTTTTTCTTCGCATATTCTTCTCTTACAAAACGACTGTGTCATTATTTCACAGATGTGTCGACGCTTAATAATAATAATAATAATGATAAGAAAAAAGGGGGGAACCAGCAATCAAATGTTTGACTTCTATTCAAAGCGCAGCACAAAGATATACAGATTCATATAAAAAAAAAGGTTAGAGATGATAATAAAAAGTCAAAATAGTTGAAATAAGAATTTTATATGAGATTTTTTTACGCGAGCAGCTTTCAAATTTAAGAGCCAAAGCAAGTTCTAGTTGATCTCTATTCATGCTACGAAATTTTCTTAATGTGCCTGCAGTTCATTATTATCAAAAGTCAGTAAAATTAAAAAAAAAAAAGTATTTAAATAATTTCCTTTACATTTTTCATTGATAGCGGAAAGCGTATTTGAAAATTATAATTTTTTCATACTTTTACCTGAAGATTATATCGTGAAATCAACAAGATCGTAAACTGATATATGAATGCTTCACTTGTCAAATCGATTAACTCGATTTGACTCGATTTTTGGAATTTTAATATCAAACCACTTAATTAGCTCCTAACTGTACATAGTCAAAAAAAATTTCTGTAATAAATAACAAAATCATTTTAGCCATTGAATAGTAAATAATTTAGAGTCAGAAGCCAATCTGATTAACTCCATACTATAATGTATTTCTATCATAATAAAAATCTATTTAACCCGCTGCACTATTTTTCCACTCTTGCGGAGACATCTGTTAGTTGTTCGTTTCATTTCATTATTCCCGTTAGACGAGAGCTCACATGAACTAATTACGAGAAAAATAAAATATAAATCAGTTGTATTCGCACTACCACAGGTGAAGATACTTATAAATCTCAATTTTATTGTGAATTACTTTAAAAAAAAAAAAAAAAAAAACACTGTTATAACATTAAGATGGAAAATGTTAATAAGAATTATTTGAATAAGGAATATAATGAATCGGGTGGTTTTGAATTTGATTGACTTGAATTAATAATTTGCTTTCACTTGCCAAATCAAATAGGCGTTGCACTAACACAGTCCACATCGTATTTTCAAATTTTTAATTTGAAAAGAATTTTGAAAACAACATATAATATTTTATCATTTTTCTCAACTTTTTGTTTTCTGGACTTAATCGATTTGGCATTTGAAGCATCCATATATTACTGTGATCAAAAAATCAAGAAATTTTCTCTTTTAAATAAATGAGAGTCTTTGTTTTCCCAAATCTTTCAATTTTTAATCCTCTTCGAAGGAATTCCTAAGATCACGTTAGCAACATTGTTTTGTGTTAACTTTGTATTAACTAAATTTACAAAAGTTATATTTGCTTTGATAAGGAAAACCCTACGAAGAATTTCGATCGCCTTTACATTTCATAATGTCCGCGTCTTAGGAATGCTGAGATATGTACAGCAGCTGCACTTTTTTAATATTGCTAAGCCCTGAGGAACTCTTACAACTACGTGACCTAAAATTTGCTTGTTCGGCCTTCTCAGCATAAAAACATTATCAATAATTTTAGTCGTTCGAGAAATGACATGCTTTAGGCATTAATCATATTCGATCAATTTGTGAATCGGTTCTCATCAGTTTTGAGCATCATTTTCTAATGGATTGAATTTCAAATTTTGTATTGGAAAGTTTTTTCGAAGTATTTGCCTTCCAAGAACTTTGCTACTTTATCTTTTCCAGCAGCGCAACATACCATGTGCTGCACATGGTTTATTTAAGATATTAATATCAATGTGAAACCAGAGTTGGAGTTCCATAACAACATAGGAACCAATGCAACTACTATTGCAACAAATAATACTTCAGGATTGAAGCATTAAAGGTGTTTTTTGGCGTTGTTCTTCAAGGTACTTGTTGTTCATTGGAATTCCTTCAGAATGACACATTAAATCGAGACATTATGAAACTGTCTGAACGGGGTCAGGCGAATAGGCTTTAATAAGCTTTAAAGCCGCGAAAAGTAACGCAAACGAAAAGTGATGAACAACCTTTCTCTTTTGGCGGTGTTAATCTAGAAGAACCGTCAACGTTTTATATTCTGTGCAGGAGAATACAAAGCGAGGTTCGCTGGGCAGAACAAGTGCTCGAAGTATCGAAAGATGCAGCAAATGGCTTGGGTTTTTTTAAAAAGCTGTACAAAAAATACTTCGCTGCAGTCCACATCCACACAATACGCCACCTATATCCGTCCAAAATTAGGGTATAACTCGCATATGCACTCGCGAAAGCACAGTGGAAGGATTAGATACTTATGGGTGACAATAGCGAGTCCAAAACTCCCGAAACACATCAGTGTCGGCGGAATGTGGAGTGCGTTGTGCTTATGTAAAGATACATCCGAGGTAAGTGGTGTACAAAGACAGAAGAGATTTATCCATCAATTAAATCCTTTAACAGAACTACGACGCTTTCTCAACGTTCCCACCCACTTATCCTAGAGTTAGCTGCATACCGCACAACACACTACCGTGGGTGACTGTTCCTTAATCCTAACGCCCGCTTTTAGAATAACCAATCAACAACGGCCTCTCCCACCTAGGACCTGATGTCTTCATTTTCAAGAATTCTTCTTATAGCCGTTGCGGATCGTAAAAAACATTGCAATTTTTCTGCAATACGAAAACGTAATTATTGTGCATGTTTCTCTTTTGCGCAAAGCAATAGATTAGCGAATAGATTTGATTAGTGGAAGCGTGGTTCTGGTTTGAAGTCAAACAAGTAAAAACATTATACTGGCCCACCGCCACCTTTAACCCTATATACCATCTACAGTTATTCATAAAACGACTTTTGAATGTAAGACGTTAAGGGGGGAAGTGGTCGGAAAAGTAACCAAGTTTGAAAAATTTTCAATAGCGTTTGCCATAAAATTTCATCAAAAGAGATAAAGGTTGAGCAGACAAATATGCCCAGACATCAGTGAGCAGAGAGACAGACAGACAGACACATAAGCTTAAATCGATTAAGAAAATAATTCACTTTCGGTATAATAAAAACGTGAGTCCATCCCAAGCCCTTCTATGCATCGTATGCATCCGCACAAATGTAGTACAAACCCTCGTATCTCAATTGGTGTAGAGAGCAAGATCTCTGCGAAAGTACATGTAGAAAAACATTTACCCTACGTATGTGAACCACCAACCAAGTTAAAGTAAAAAATTAAATTTTAAACAACAAATAAATGCAATTAATGTATGATTTATTTTGCACTTTCCTCAGTTAATTAGATTTTTCCTTAAAAAAACCTTTTATCTAATAAAGAGTTGAGTGAGTGGGTTGTAAAGCTTCCAATGAGTTATAAGTGCTCAATGTGCTCAACTACACGAAGCTAAGGTCTTGAAATTGAAATTAAAAAGCCAAGAAGAAACATTTAGTAAATCTCGAATAATTCCTGGGGACAAACCGTTTGACGGAGAAGCCGACACGATATTAAGTCTTACCTTTAGCTTTCATTTCAATGCAGGATTTTAATTGTATATCGGTAGAAGCAGTAGTAGTGTGCATAGAGTACATGGAGTACATAGGGTAATTAAAAAAAAAAGCAATCCACTTCTAATTTTTTTTTTTTTTTTTGTTTTTAAAAAAAAAAAAAAAAAAAAAAAAAAAAAAAAAAAAGCGAAAAAAAAAAAAAACAAAGGACCATTCAAACAAAAAGTACGGAAACACTCTCTTTTTCGCACACACAATGCAAAGAATTTAATTCATTTGTTTTTTTCTCCTCCTGCGTATTATATTTGATTGCGATTTCTTTACCACACTTTGCTCTTCTTCTCCTACTTTTCATTGAAATTCAACTACAATGAAAGGGTTTGTCTTATTTTTGCAAAGCAGCAGCGCACAAAGAGGTTTTCGAGGGTTTTGTAATTTAAAACAATAGAATTATTTAGGTATTAATAAAATATAACATGTCCTTGTGGTCGCTGTTGATTAAGTTCCATCTGATATGCTGCTTATATATATAAAACTTTATGTAAAGCTGTATGTGCACGCATACATATGAATGAATGACTGTAAAATCAATTAGTACATAATTTAATGCTTGATGAAATCTTTAATTCTCGTCTTTTTTTTTTTTTTTTTATTATTGAAATATTAAAAAAAAAAAAAAAGGGTAAAAAATCACACAACTGTCACTGTCAGTGTTTTTCAATCGCTATTCTACTGTCTTCTTAGCACTTAAGTGTGTGGACTTTGCTTTTTTCTTTTTTTTTTTCTTAAATAAATAAATTCAAGCAGATGTTGTAATTTTTTTATTGTTTTTTTTTTTTTTTTTTTTTTTTTTTTTTTT
>NW_023998423.1:17706183-17863614 GCF_014805625.2 Glossina fuscipes | reverse complement strand
TTTTTTTTTTTTTTTTTTTTTTTTTTTTTTGTTTTTGCAATACTCATAAAAAATATATTTCATTCCAGAGTTTAAAAAATCATGTTTGCTTAAAGAAAGTTTATAGAAGAAATCAATTTAAAGTGGTGACGGAAGAAGTGTGGGAATGACTGAAATAAATTGAGAAATGAAATAGAAGCCAAGCGGCTTTAATGAATGTAAAACTTAAAAAATATCCTGCTTAAGCTTTAATACGCTTCTATAAGCAAGAAAGGAAAGCCTTTACTTTTTATTTTCGAATTTTCGCTCATAACCTGCTTTATTATTCCGAGGTAAGAATAAGCAAAATGGCATTTCTAATCTAAATTCATACATACATAGAGACAATATTTGGACAAGATCGTGGACGACTTCACTCCTCACCTCAAAAAGCTCAAAAAGTAAAGATTTTAAAAAGAGATTAGAAATTTTTTAGGGGAATTGGATTTTTGAAAAAATCCGTCTGGGGAAGATGGTCCGGTAGGTGAAAGGGTATTTAGTATAGTTATCTTTTTTTTCAAAGAACCTAAATGATCACAAAATAACATAAACTGACCAGTGGAAGAGGTCCCAAAATGGACCAATGTTGATCCAAACTTACCAAAGTATACGTGAACAAGTCAAACTACAACGCTCTTAAGCAACTTTCATCACGAAATACTAATAATGCAAATAATGAGCAGACGTATTCTGAGTGACATCACAGAGACATCATGAGTCACAAGGCATACTTTGTTTTCTGGTTTGCATGAGTTAACTAACAACCTTGTTTTATACAATAACAAAATTTATTCTTTTATACAATAAACAAGTTTCATTGCTAATGATGACTATTCCTTAGAAATACCAAAATTGAACTGTCACAAAGAATGTGACCAAAGGAGACAATAATTTCGTTTGTGACTAATGAGTAGGCACAGACAGAATAATGGCTTAAATGGCTTATATTTTTTGGACGGACGGTCATATGGGACAGATTTCAAAAACAGCTCGCACCCCGCCACATAGTCTGTTAATACACTATTTTCCATTCATTTCATTTCTTCAATTTTTCCAAGTAACGACTGCCACCTCGCAAGAACTGCCGCCCAATCTTAACGATTTGTACGACTTCATCAAAATATTTCGATAATAGTTATGTATTGATTGAACTAAAGAGTATATTGGCAGACATGAGAGAAGCAGAGCGATGGACAAATTTAGCTTAAGTCAGAAAAGCATTTTGAATTGAATATAGCATAATAATAAATATGGATCTATCTCGAGTCCTTTAAAGGTTTGCGCAGAGATGCGAGAAAAATTTCAGGAAATCGTATGGTAGCCATTTTCCCTCCTTTTAGATCTTTCCCATTGCATCTAAACGTCTGGAAACAGTTGATTCATCAGCAGCTAAGCTGTTCGAAAGTCCTTTGAGTGTTTGAGCTGAGTTAAACCGTGTTTTCGAATTTTTTTCATCATACACTGCATAATTGAATACTACCTGTAGAACTATTATTTCACCAATCCACGTAGCTTATCAAAATACATGCAGACAAATATTTCTATGAACAGAAAACATAAACTAATAAGTAAAAGTTAGCGCGTCTGGAAAATTTATATTCAAAAAACAAACAATATGCGCCTGAAACAATTTCCGACCTAAAGAGAAAATAAAAAAACAAAAAAAAAAACTCGTTATGCCTGTAACTTGAATTTAATGAACTTATTACTCATTGATTTATAGACCGTCAAACCCATATATGCACTGGAGATTACGTTAACGAAATTAAATCGTTTCCTTTGCAGCCATCAAATGTAAGGTCAGCCCAATGCTAACAATCAAGTGTTGTTAGTAAAGAAGGGCTTTTTTCATCAAAAAAACGCAAAATTTCAATAATTTTCATTAATAATGGCCTGAAGTATGACGAGCTACTAGGCCCTTACAGGAATCGATTGTAAAAATGCTCGCCATTATTTCCTTATCACATTAGAAATCAATCGAAATTCAAGCAAAGCTTCATTATTTTTGATTTTCAAAATCATTTCTTTATATTTTTTAATAAAATTAAATTTCAACTAAGAAAAGCTATTTGCAAAGCATAGTCGACCTATGAACAATCATTATCTACGATCTCTTGTTTTCTATCGACTGGCTTGAAGATGCTCTCGCAGTAGAAGCTAGATGGTCATCGCTAGATTTTCATTCGCTTTCAACTTTTATCAGGTGGCGATCGGCTAAATATGACTGCACCGAACTGAATCAGGGCTAATCGAAAAGGGACAGACTTGGACAATAATGCGGCAACCTGGAGAATTTCCGACCTCAAGTTGAACATCCCTTCCCATCGTTCTGGTGACGGACGGACGTATACGAGAAGTGATGATCTTTAAGACTTTAATTTTTTGCTCAAATTTTGTCAAATCGCTTTCTAACCATTTCGTAGCTCTTTTGCGTTTGCAATCCACGTTAACTTAAGCATTCCTGCAAATGCAGTTGCGTTCTCTCCCAGCTTGAAACACAGAATAAAATGCAGTATCGTGCAAATGACATCCATCTGTGCACATTTTTATATACGCCGGATGACAGGCTGAAAATAACTAAAACTTTATACCATATAAACATCAATGTCAATATTATCTATACCTAAAAGTGCGGAAGAAATGAACGCGTCATTGACGCGTATAGATTTTCTAAAGCAACCAATTTCAACACAGAGAATTTTTTTATTGCGTGCACCTATTACGTTTATGTCAACTATTTGGTATTCAAGGTTTGTCCCAATAGTGCTTTACACTGGCGGTGATTTCAATGATTTCGGCAAATGATTTCATTTAAACAAATCATATATCATATCATCATATAAATTGAACTTTGGACGCAACTTTGAACTTTCAAGCGCAACGAAAGCAAAAGAAATACAAAGCATTGGATATTGCTTTGCTAGTAAATCGGGCACTAATTTGACGGAAAAACCGAAGATAATCGTTGAAGAAGATCTCTCTGAAATGACGACTTGAAATGAAATGAGGAAAGCGATAAAAATCGCTGAATTCATTATCATCGACATGAACGTCGTATAAAGTGAAAGCTACATATTTTTTTACTTGTTTATTTCAATTTCGTTTGCAAAACAAAAGCAAAAAAAAAAAAAAAATGCTTTCGATTGTAAGTTAAGGAAGCGTATGCGTGCGTGAAAAGATATGTGCCGCGTTGAGACAAAGTTTTATTATAATGTCATGTATACGAGCGCAGTTATACATAATTACATAAACACATGTGTGAATTTTTTACTTTCTGGTATTGTTACAGAAAAATCTTGTACAAGAAGCATTAAAAAAAAAAAAAAAAAACAAACAAAAAAAACAAGAAAAATTCTTTCTATTTATTTATATAAAATAAAGTCAAGTACTTACTTCTATGGAGTATAAGCATACATTTTTTATGTGCTTGTGCGTAGGGATGATGATGCGTGCACTTACATAGATTCTTTGTGTACATTTTGCCGTAGCATTGTACGCTTGTATTTATGTTGCCATATATATTTTCTCACATATATATTTTTATGTACATATGTGCGTGCGTTTAAGTAAAAGATTACAAGTTATAAAGATTTCATAAATTTAAAAGGGAAAAATACGATAATTGCTATCACTTGAAAGCGAATCCTGGATGCTCACTACATTCATTCACTATAGCTAATATTTAAAGAAAAAAAAAAAAAAGGTTAATTTTACTCATGTCCTTACGTTTTCTTAGCACACATCGCGTTGCTTTTCTATCAATATTTGTCTGCTTGATTTTCGAACGGCAGATAAACTTATGCAATTCTCACGCCTGTATTGTGATTTTAAATATTACATCTAAGTATTAGGGAAGTAAACCGTATGATTTCAATTTTCAGAACAATATCCGTTAGCCCTCTAATGCGCCTCCGCATTCGAAATAATAATATATACATTTATATGTAGGCGAGCTCCTCGGATCCTTTGCTTTTAGGAAATTCTCCTCACACCTAAGGAGCGAACATTTAAATGTAAAGGAAACATAGAAATGTTGCTTCGTTTTTTCTTATAAACTTTTCTATGGGCCGATCAACGTCAGCACATATACATTTGACCCTCGAAAATTTGAAAAAACAACAAATTTTCATCTCAGCCTCTATGGGTGTGGGAAGAAGAAAAGATATGCAAATCGGTAGACTTTGAGAAAAACGAAAACAACAGACGGATTTGAAAACGTATGAACAAAAGGAACGATGGAAATGCGGCGACGTTGTATGGGGCATTACGCAGCTTCTGCCAAAAGCGACTTGCCTTTCTTATTGCTTTTAACGCGACGTAAGAGAAGTCGAGTGCACCCCTGGTGCGAAATATAATTCTTTTGTAACAAATACACACACTATGGCATCTGACACGAATTTGTTGTAGTTCTTAAGTGTGCAAGGGCATAACTCATGATGCATGGGACCACGTACGTATGGCGTACTTTAAAGATTTCTATCATTTCAACTTTAATTCACACACAGATTGGATATTCTTTTCCAATAGCCTACAAATTCCAAGTGTACTACAAGCCCTGCCATTTTTGTTTTTTTTCTTCTACGAGCGTGTACTCCCTTAAATACAAACCTGTGCGCACGTGGCAAATCAGATACATTGACTATGACTCCTTCATCGACACCCTCTAGTAGCTGCATAAGTCGTCGCTACGTATCGGTATCACGGATCATGTCCTCTCCGAAACATCCAGCCGACCGAAAACATCATTAATTCAAATGATGCGTTGCTGGTGGTTGGAAGCTATGATGGCTACCGCAACAATTAATCTTCGATTTTGAGAATGCACGAGAAATTTTTGGTGCAAAATGTTTCTTACAACTCTAGTATAACGTTCATTGCCACATTCGTAGTGATTGCTATTCGGAGCGAAAATATTGCATAAACTGCAAACCATTCGTATGGTGTAATTTAATTATTACTGGAGGAGTCCCGGGAAACTATTCATAGGGAAAACCGTCGAGAGTATAAGAAGACGTTTGCTTGCAGAGTTCTTTTGCATATAGTCAACTACTGTGGCGTCCACCTCACAGAATTTAAACAGGTCTGTGCAAAAGCTTATGCATCAGAGAGATAGTAGGTGGGCTGAAAGCGCAATTATGCCTATAAGAAGAGGAAATTTAGTTTCCACACCAGAATGTATGAAGTGGCTTCAAGCCGTACAGTCCAAACTTTTGGTGGCCATGGTGGTTAGGTGTCCAAACGAATGGCTTAGAATAGATGGTTGCAGTTGTAATGCATACGGAGTGCCTCTCCCCTGGCTGCAGCGAATGACTGGAAGGTATGTTTGCCGAGGGAATCGCCGAGACTTTATATAACAAATTGTTAGATATGTTTCGTCCTATGTAGAGGGGAGGATATAGATCGCACCAAAATTCTCGTTCTGGCAACGCATTAAGCTCTGTTAGAATACCGTAATTACTGAGAATTGTTTTGCACACTAGAGGACAACCAATTATCAGTTCATACTTAAATGTTGTGCCGAGCATCATGGAACTAAACAGTAATTACGGACGGTCTTTATGCAACAGTCCTAAAGAGAGTTTAGCAAAAGTTTATCAAAAATAATAATGAGGTCAAACATTAAGAATTTCCCTGTCAAACCCGGCAGGCGCAATCTATTAAGATTGAAACAAGTCAGAACGATGTGCCTGAAGCTATTTTTTGGATTTCAAGAACAGTCAGGCGATGTTAAATCAGGGGAATTTTTGCTGCAAAAGTTTCGAAAAATCCATGCATTTTGAAGAGGTGCACCATCGTAATGCGAAAACCAACAGTTATTTGCCCATAATTATATTGAATAACTAGAGGGCTAGAGGGCACATAACACTAAATTGATATTTGTTTGGCTTGCTAATCGGGGAATATTGCAGTTTCACATAATAGATCGACTATTTTTCTATCGATTATGAGAGATCTGAAGTATTTCAAATATCCCGAATATGTTTCGCAGACTCGTACATTTCATGTGAACACCATGTCCCGAGATTTTCAATCTTGCAATTCAGAATCTTGTTTGCCGACGCTTTTGCGTAATTGTAATAGCAAATCCCCTTCGCATGTATATATATATATTCATGCAGAGCGAACGGAATGATAGAATTAGTATATCATCGTTGCTGGTATGAAAAGTGTAAAGAGCGTAAAAACCATGCCACTGACATGTGTTGTCCAAATGTTGCTCTGCTTTTTCCCATTTCGAAAAGGAATAAATGCATACATTTGGATTTGATGAGTAAATAAATATGTATTTGCTTTACATGCATGCATACGTGCATGTATATATATGAAACATATACATATATCATGACCCTATTTATATATATGTATTCATTTAGTACGTTTAACTATAAAATTTATGTCTCTAAAATTTAATAATTTTTGTCTATATATGCATCCGTCAGTCAATCTGCCTATTTGCCTATATGCTGTTGTTACAATATATGATATATATAAATATATATATATATATATATATATATATGTTTATTATTTGTCTGTCTGGCTAATTGAGAAGAAAATTATTATATCTGTTTGAGAGAATATATAACTATCTATCTGTTTGTGTGGTGTCTCTCTATTTGTACATATTTGTGTCTGTTTTCATAGTACACACACACACACACACACACACAACAGTTTCATCACATTCGCATTCATCCATTTTCTGTCTCTGGATCTGTTGATTTATTTGCTTATATTTTTGTTGTTCTTGTTTTTATTGAATACAATTATTTAATTGTTTTGTGGTCAACTTAAACCAGACACACACACACACACACACACACATGCAAATACACATACACATATATGTATTTATTTTATGAATATTTATTTGACGTGCAATTCAAATCGAGCAAGAAATTTGTAAATTTCTTTTTATGCGAATTATGGATACCCACCATCTAAAGCACATGAGCATTATTAGTCGAGACTTATAATGGCAACAGATCAATATGTTATACGATCGTAAGAATAAATAAGATAATAAATCTGTAAATCTGTTCAAAGCAGTTAGGATCTTTTTAGACTACGTAAAGTTAGAGGCATGCTTTTGACCGAGAATTATTTTGTTTTTTTTTTTTTTCTTTTTGCGTTTTTTTAATTCATTCTAAGGGTGTTAGTTAAGGCTGCCTATCAAGTTTCGCAATCTATGAATTTTCCCAATTTTAGTAAAATATCGCTATCCAGATGGACGGATAGACGGACATAATGAAACCAGTGTGGAGTTTTATGCGAGATAAGACCATCTACGTATGCCCTTAATGGTCTTTTAATATAGTTTGGTTATAGCTTTTTCCCTAAAATATTTAGAAGAAGACCTAGAAAAAGATTTAATATAACCATAATTTTAGAAGCCACACTGCTCTATATATACATATATATATATATATATTCGTATACACACACACACACACACACACTCCCTTATTTACTAAGCAATTTAATCAATTTCGTTTTCCATTTCTTGCAATTACAGCGAATAGTTAATTCAATTGCGGAGTACAGTTTCCCTAATACCAAACGAAATGTCATTGGGTTCGCAAACTAAGTAAGTAAAACTTGATCTCTCATAATGTAAATATTTAAATATTTAAGTTTTTACTCGAAATTTAAATATTTTCTTTTTAATTAACCCAAAGAAGCGATTCGTTTATGATAAAAGCTTTGATTCCATATGGTTCGCATTTCTATAAAAAAAACTATATTTAGTTACTAATAACGTCATCCTGCTCGCGGCCAGAACCTAACAACTATATATGGAGCAGTTAAAAAGAAACAATAATAAGAATTGAAAAAGGTCTGGCATTCTTCAACAAATTCTTGGTCGCTTTGGTTAGTTTACCGTCTTAATTACCATAAAATTAGTATAAGTAATTTTGTAAGCAAATTAGAGAAAATTCTACTAAGAACACTACCGACCCGCACGTACGTAATGCTAAACATTTGTATTAATGTAACGTACGATTCGTTGCTTGGAAAACCTTCAATACACTGTAGGCGCCCCAAAAGTCATGAGTCTAACAACTTGATCGATTTCGAACGTGTGTTTTTCAAGGCAGTAAGTCCCACATAAACTATTAGCTCGTTGGTTGTCATCATCCTTGCATTCTTGGGTACTTTCTGAAATCGTGGTATATAGTTAATAATAATAGCTACATGTTTGTCATCTCCACGAAAAAAAGAGCTATATTGTCAAGTACTCTCTGCATATAACGTCTGGATCTCCTTTGATTGCTACACCAATCTCATTTTGGTAGACCACACTTGGTCGTAGCTATAGCGAATTCTTAGCCAGTGTAGGTGTAACACATGCCGTTTGAGCACGTATCCAATAGCTAGCAGCCATACCCTGCCTCTTTGCCCACTCCCTAATATACATATAGAGGACAAGCTCTGACTGACTGATCAATATAAAAATCAGTTTATCACCTTTCGGCCAATATAATATTAACTCAAGAGCAGATGGCGTGATTGAACGAAAAGTATGTGTAGATGTGGATATTAAGTAAATAATAGATTTTAAAAGATTACAAGAAAATACAGAAAAAGTTTCGACAAAAAACTCAACTCGCAAGCGTAAAGCCGCACAAACAAAACCGAATCACGTCGATCTCTAAAAAGATCTTAGGAATGGGTCACCAAGGTTTAGGTAGGAATGGATCATTGTATGGAAAAATACATTAAATTGACATATCCGTTATAAATCGTGAGTCGAATTTTTGACAAGAAAGATGTCGCATAGAGACCGACTCCACTTTTTGAGGGAGACTTCGTGATTGCTAAGGTTTAGTTTGACCTTTTCCTGCGTACTGACTCATTTCCTTTTTGTTAGTCTTTACTTGGAGTCTTATTAACTAGTAAATTGAAACAAAGAATTAACACAAAGTACAAGGAAGGCGGGTATATTCGATCATGCACGTTTCATGGAAATCCTTGCGAGCAAAGGATCTCAAAACCTCAACTGACACGATCAAGATTTACCTAAATTAATTTTCTTATCAACACTTTTCTTATCTTATTATTCTTTCCTGGTTTTTGTGCAAAGAACCAGATTTTCTTGCTAGGCTTGCTTTTCAAAAGAATCCTTGTACGGCGTGGGGTCTAGAAAGAAGGTTACTAGTTGCACTTAATGTCCATCACAAAATGCTAAAAACTTAGTTTTGTTTTTCATACAAAGTCTTGCCCCTTAATAGGTAAAAACGTTTGAATCGAAGACCATGCATTTTTTTCTTATAGACCTTTTTAAATGAGAAAGATGAGCACTGGTTGCCAGAACCTATTTCATTGATCTAAATAATTTATGATATTAATAATAACAACACTGAAGGAAGCATTAAAGGAAAAATCATTCGATTTTATCCACTTTCAATAACGTTCGTCCTTCGAAAATAATCCCAAAACGATCGCCGAGTTTGATCTACTTTCTCGATTCTGCAAACATCGGCACAAACTTAATACGTAATGGTGTAGACTTATGAGTCGTGAAAAAGATTACTTAGTCACTTAAAGTGGGAAGGATGTAACCTATGAAAATTTTCATAGGTTGTAACCTCTAACTAAAGAGAATTTTCTATTGAACAGCGTTTTTTCCGGGCACTATTTTGCAGATACCTGCTAAAGCTGTGACCTCGTATACGCTATTAAGAAGAAATGTGGAGATGAAGCAATTGAGAAGTTGTGATGTAAACTTTATTACTTACTTTTACTACTACTTTACTGGCTTAACGCATGTTGTGCAAATCTTAAGTAATCGTATAGTTAATGTGTTGTCTACAATATTTCTGTTTGTGAACAGCACAAAAACTTACTAGAATGGAAAAAAAAAAGGATATTTGGATCATATTAAGTAAAAATCTTTATCTCTCACATCCGCTCGTCATATGTGCCGTACATAGATATATGAAAACTGTGTGTATATATTTGTTCTCTGTCTGTCAGATACAAGGAAAATAAAATCCTCATTAAAGGAATAGTAAACAAAATAGAAAGAAAGAAAGCAAAAAAAAAAAAAAAAAGAGAAAAAAAAAAAATGAAAGGCGAAAAAGAAAAAATCGGAGGGATAAACAAGAAGCAACAAGCAAAGTAATATCAGACAGACGCCTGGCGGGTATAAATTGTAGGTTTTCATGCAAATGCCGCGACAATAACGATAACGTGACGTTGACGCTTATCATCATCATTATCATCATTATCATCGTCGTCATCGTCGTCATCGTCGTCATGCAGTAGCGTCATCGTGGCTGATTTAGAATAATAAAATGAAAACCGAACGAAAAGAATAGAATACAAAACTGAAATCATAACATCAACAGAACGCGAAACGTCATCGTCGTCAAACCTATACAATTATAAACACTCGTGTATATTCATAAGGAAAATATGAATACACACATATATAACTATTATGTACAGAGAACACAAAAGAAGGCACACACGGCTTAATACTCTTCGGTATGCGCGCTACACTTGAGAATAGCAGATAAGGAAGAACTGAGCGAGCATATATAATGTAACAGCGAAAGCAACAGCTCCACCAAAAGCAACAGCAACACCAGTAACAGCAACAACAAAGGAAAACTACGCAAATTATGAAAAAATTGAAATAAGCGGTTGAACGTTTGTGGGTATGTGCGCGAACGTAAGTACTCTCACACATGAGAACCTGCGTGTGCATACACAGGCAAGCATACTTACACTAATGGTTAGCTGCTGTTGAATTGCGTCGAGCTCGTTAAGACGAAACTATTAACTACACAATAATAATACATTGGCCCACTGTATGCGTGCACATATACGAGGTTATGATGTGTACGTTTATGCATATGTTGTGTGTGTGTGTGTGTGTTTTGTCCGTCTGATGAATGCCATTTACTTTGGGAGAGAATAAGCGAACGCCCGAGCGTGCGAATGAGCAGCAGAAGCAGCAACAGCAGCAGCAGCAGCAACAGTAAGCTCTAGGAATATTATGAGAAACACAAAAATACGAAAAAAAAAAAAAAGAAAAAAGAAAAGAAGACAAATTCCGAATGAAAGCCAAAAAAGAATAAAAAAAAAAAAAAAAAAAAAAATCACATTTTCATACGACAATCTGTATATTTAGGGCAGTCAGTCTGACGGAAACAATCGAGGCAAGAGGAACGGTACGGAGCGTTGTATACTCGATTTTTGTCGCCTTTGCGCTTAAGCCTAAATGAGCATGAAATTCATAAAAGAAATTTTCGTAAAATCGGATGCAGGAAGCATATCATAGCAGTATAAAGTAAAAATGCCTTAGTGATGCATGCGCTCCTCCTCCCTATGCGTATATCTCTTTGAATGTGCCTCTGTGTGAGTGAATCTTTAAATCAAACTAAGAGAAGAAAAACAAAAAATACAAAAAAAAAAAAACAAAAACAAACAAAAAATCTTTATTAATTGTGCTGTAGTGTTACATGTAATGAGTGATAATAAGTATAAAATGATGACGTTATCATAAAAGAAAAACGCAAAAGAAGACTAAAATGAAAAAGATTTTTTTTTTTTGCCTTTATTTATTTATTTTTTTATTTATTTATTTTTTTTTTTCTTCATAAATATATCATCATCTACTGTACGTGAGCGATAGAGTAAGACCCTGTTGTTGATATTGATATTTTTTAGAATCATTGTTGGGGAAATACTGAAACACACCACTCTCGAGGATCTTTTCTTTAAAATACGGCATAATAAACTAATTAAAGTATTATACCCATAGATGCAATAGAGCGGTTACTTGTCTGACCGTTATTTCTTATTTAAAAGTTTTACTTTTTACTTGTTAACAAAAAAAAAAAAAAAAAAAAAAAAATATTTCTTCGCGAAAAAGAGTACAGTGAACGGTAAATGCTTACGAAAGATGAGCAAACATTTTCCTCAGTCGTTTATGGCCTTTTTAACAACAGTAAAGCAAATTAATATAACGAGAAGATAATAAGTATTAAAGTTTACTATGAAGTTTATTAGAGAAAATTTTATGTAATAAAAATTTAATATATAATTAAATTAATGTAATAATTAAAGACTTACTTAAGCTAACGTGATTTTTGCGAAAATTTCAAAATAATTCATACAAGCGATCCAAGAGTTTTATAATTATTTTGTATGGTTGTCGGCGGTCGGTGGTATTTATCACTATCGTAAACCATTTAAAAAAACATTTTCAAAATTGTTAATCAGTTAAGGCAAATTCGCTATAGCAGTCATGCGAAATGAATTTATAGTTTTGAGCCCCGCCAAACGGTTTAAAACCTTTTCCTTATCTAATTTTATCCAATACACCCCCTTTCGATAGCTTTCCTACTTATGTAAAAATCAAAATTATTAATATAATATATATATATTAAGCTTGGATCAAAGCCCGCTTTATACTAGAAAAGAGAAGGGGGGTATCTGTTCAGAAAACGGCTTCGTATTTTTTTTATTTCTTATGCGTTTAGTCGTCTTCCTTTGTGTGGGATGTTTTTGGGAACTATAAAAAAGATAGAATTTGCTGACCACATTCGTTTCCAAACACTTTGCGTCGTAAGTCGTCACGTAGATAAGGATTGCGACCACCAAGTCAATGCTAGCGAGTCTAATCCTCAGTGTGATAGACTTTACCTTGGTCTGAGCTGCAGTGAATGCTATGTTAGTAAAGGCTTATGCTTTAGCGATCGAGCGCACACTCTATTTTCCTATTTTTCTTCACTTCTTTCTAAATATAGCGGACTTTCGCGGAATGATCGGCTACATTCAAAGAAAAGGTCAACTAGATAAGAAGCGTGCCTATCCTGAAATCAATGTGCGCGGGTTTAAATCTCAGTTCAATCGAATTTACTTTCGCCACAAGCACGTACCGATCGGAAGCACTCTATATCTCTTTCCCTCTTCTTCCAATATCCTCTAAACGTCACGTATATATCCCCTTCGTGATAGATTATATATATAAAAAAAAAAAATCGAAAACTAGGAAATATTGAAATGAAAACTTTCTCTTCAAATGAATCTTTGCTACAACGTCCTTAAAGTAGAAAGATCTTTCGTTGATCAATAATACGTTTACCTTACAAGCCTTACAAACTGTACATGTTTTTACTACGAAAGCAAGAAAAAATATTTTACTCAAAACCGTTTAATTGTGCGCATGAATATCTTGAAGGTTCACAATTATTATACTTACTTACTATTAAAAACTCTAGCAACATATACTGATCATATGCACATACATTGATATATATATATATATATATATATTGATTACTGTTGTGTTGTAAATACTTAATAAAATAAACTGTAAGTTTGATGTTGATTGTCCCGGCAATCATTCGAAAAAATATATTCGCTTTCTCTTAATTCGCCGTCTTGTAGTGTTGTCCCCATAAGTTGAATATAGTGAAGTGATGAGATTTATGCAAAACCGTAAAGGAAATGAAATAAACCCACATTTTATTATAACGATCGATGCAAAATCATTTGCTGGGCCGATTTGACTTTGTCCGTCCGTCTGTCTATCTGTCTGTCGAATGTCTGTTCCACTATTTTTGTCGCATTTTTTGAAATATTTTGATGAAATTTGATACATTGACCTGGGGACGAGAATCCTATTTAACGACAGCTCTCCATATAAATGTCCATTTAGTGAAAGTCATTATCGTTGTATATCAGCGCAACTCTCCTTTAATAAAAGTTTTCATGCGAAAGGAAAAAAAAACTTAAATCAATAAAAAGTGCGAAAGTATTTTGACATACTTAATAAATTTTAGAAGTGGATGGACCTATTTCTTGGATCTCCTCTCACATCAATCTGCTTACAATAGATATGACCCTTTACATTGCAACGATATCTAACTTTTACTATTTGATACAGAATGGCAGCAATGCAGACTGTGCGGAACAGTAATAGGACATATTGACGTAATAGGACAGTTTGACGTAATAAGTTTGGATTACATTGATGTATTCCGTCCGTCGGAGCAGTTCGCATGAGAAGGTAGCATTTACATTTACATGGACATGAGGTATACATTTTGACTTGTTATTACGAAAACAGGCCACACCTTTTGTTAGGCGAAGGAAACGGAGTAATCGGTCACATCTCGCCGGTTTACTCATCACACTAACTTTGACCTATATTAGCCGATATTTTATTTGAAAATGTTCGTAACAATGATTGTTTTTCGAAACTTGGCGAGATAAGCATAAGCATATCTCGATGAGTTTTTACGGATATCAGACAGAATTTTTTTAACTAAATGCCTTTCGTTAGCTCTTTCACGCTTAAGAAGAAGCGATGGGGCATTTGTTTTCAAAGTAGAACTATGAGTATCCCGATCGATACATATTTTTACATCGTAATGACCTTGACCTAAAAACTTTTCTTGTTTCCCTTTCTTTGTAACCAACAGCAGCAATCGGTATAGGAAAGACAATTCAAAGACAAGAAAAATTCTGAAAAAACTTCAGTCATTTATGAAACTATTGGCCCACGTATAGCATATATAGTATGAATTATTATCAATGTAAATAACTGAGCGTGGAATGGAAGAACAAAAAATAATTATCAGTTCCAGTCACTTTAAATCCAGGTTATTATTGTTCGCTTAAAAAGTAAAAATCAAATAAGAAATCAATTTTTTGATGAAAATCTTCAAAAAAGAATTGTATTCGCCGCACTTTTGGTTGAAATGTTATTTACTAACTATTTAATTGTTTTCAATTATTTTTAATTAAAAAGCGCTTCGCATAAAAGCGCTACACGAGAGATAAAACAACAACAACAACAACAAACACCAACTATGAAAAACAATTTTTTTTTTTTTTTTTTTTTGTTTTCTTCAATTATCGTTTACATGAGCAGAAATTCAAATGAAACGTTTTGGTGAGAAAGCGTTTGGGTCTTTTGATACCATTCTTTCATACCCTACGTCGCTGGCGGTGCTGGTACAGGATGTAGCAACCATGTACGCTCCATTTTGGAATGATTTGTTTTTTTTTTTTTTTTATATAAGCTTTTCTTTTTTTTGCTTAAATACACTTGTGCGGTTTAGGGAATTGAACGTTGCCTTTACTTTTTGATTAGCTTTTGTTGTGTGATATGTTTTTCCCATAAATTACTCAACGATTTTAATTTTTTGTTGCTTTTTCAAATAATATCAGTTTTTATTTTTATTCCTCGTCGGCTAAGTGTTACAAATTGTTGTCGAGTTTGTTGGTTTTTGCTTTAATCATTTCATGTAATAAAATATTTCATTCTTATCTTTTACCCGCATTTATATGTACGTACGATTTCATATGTCCAATATTTTCTATACTCTTGTTGGGTAGTAACAAACGAAGCAAACCGCCTTGGTTGTGATAAATAGAAAAATTCAATGCTTACGCATAGCACTTTACTTAGTTAAATACAAATTTTAGAAGATCGTTTTTACTTACTCGTCAAAGGAACGAAGGAAACCAATGATAAGCTGCGCATATATAGTACTCGTTCTTTTTGAGGTTAAGTTTTGAAATTTGTTTCCATCTTCTTTCGCTTCTTTCGACTTGTGAACGTTTACCGTTAAATTGCTTTAAAACCTTGCTTTCATTTTTAAATTATCTGAACATTTTGCCGAAAATCACGTTTCATTATTGTAATTGTTTAAGTGAATTGAAATACGATAGCTATATGCTTAAAAAAACTCAAGCGGGCGGGCTATCCATCAGAAGATGTTATAGCAGATGAAGACGTCAATATTTTTGCCGTCAGAAACTCAGCAATTAGGCGGCATTTTGTTGAAATGAGAATCTCTCGGCTCAGGCGGTAGTGTATTTTCCAATTAGTTGCAAAATCCTAACATTTCAAACCATCAGATTTCACTACGACGTAGTCATAGTAAGTGCATCGAGTTGATCGACCATTATTAAGAATGAACTTCGCAGAAATCTTGCAGGCGCTAGATCTACATGTTGAATGCTCTGCTCTGTTTTTTCACCAAGCCCATTTGTCCTTATGGCTATCAAAAAGTTCCTGAAACCTGTGACATGTATGTAAAGTAGAATTGAATTTGACTGCCACATGCATGAAGTGTACAAAAAGTTGCCGACCTGAACATGAATATCGCAGTGCTTGTCCAAAAAAATAGCGAAACGTCAGCGGTCGTCGTTTGATAGTCGTCGATATTAAAGGTACAAAGATTGAGAAAATTTAATATCTGCGAAGACTCTGCACTCTCTTACTACCATCCAATTGTGTACAGCTAAATAGCGAGGGCGTGGAAGTCGTCCAACGTTCTAGATGATCAAAAATTGCAGCGATCATCGCTCAAGTTCACCAAGTGGTACTAGACTTCATAATAAGATTAAAGAGATGGCAAATACTATGGGTATAGGAGAGAAGTAGTTTATCTTCATATTGAGTCAATATTTAACCATGAGAAAAAAGCTAGTCACGCAAAAACGTCGAGCGATTAAATGAAGGCTATGCTTCCAAAATGGCATGAGTGGAAGTTCGATACGCTCCTACACCTACACTTTTTTCCAAATATAACCCTCTTTGGCTACTATGTACTCTCGATCGTGACAAATTTGAAAAAGATATATCAATGAAAAAGATTCCGTTCGCATGGTGATGTCATTGCGGAGACTGGAGCTTATTTTGAGATTTTTGACAAATCATACTATATAAGAGATACAAAGAGAAACCGTTAGACTAATTGTGTCCCACATAAAGAAAGATATTGCAAAGGTATAGAGAAACTATGGAATATCTAAAACAGGAAAAAATTTTTTTTACTTAGATTCTAAACTTCTGGGAACTAAGGCGAGGTAATTCAGAATTGAAGCTTACAAAAGCTCGCCACAATTCTGCGTAACAACCCATCCTTACTTAGGATTGAAACGACCAAACACTGATCCAATTTATTCGGCACTCTAGCTCTATTCTAACTTTAGGCGGGTACAAACAAGTTCAACAAAAATAAAACAAATGAAGTCATTAACGCTACACTGTAGACGATTTCTTCTAATCTGTTTATATTTTGGTTTTGATGCAAGTTAAACTGTTTAGATGAAAACAGCAAACTCTTTAAAGAGTTCCTAATGCCGTCAATAGGTAGAAAGGTTCAAAGCAAATTGTGAACGACATAGAATTTATCGTGAACTCGTTCGTAAGCGTTCGTAGAACTTTTAACAAATTTTTTAACCCGCAATTAAAAAGAGCGTCGGCTGTCTTCTAATAGGCGTTCTTAACTAAAACCAAATCCTTTAACCTTTCTTAGAATAACTTCGTAGTATTTCGGCTTTCCTTAAGATATTAATTTCCTTCGTACGAACTTTTTGTGAAACGAATTTGGATTTTGAAAAATTTCTCACAAACTCATTATAAACATATTTTACCTTGATTTCCATAACATTTCTTCAAAGAATTAATTCAACACACGTTATACTACTTTACGCACTTGACTTTTGATCTTTTTTTTTTCATTATAATTCAAATTACCTTAATCTGATTCGTAAAGCATGTTGGACTGAAACGATCGAATTAAATTTTTGTTGAAGAATTTATTTTCTTTTTGAATAATCATAAATAATTTACTATGTTCTTCTTTTTACACTACACCTAGCTTGCTTCCTCCTCTACTTTATTTAGTTCTGCCTATACTAATGGTGATAGGTGAGACACATACGGAGTCTTAAAAGACTAATAATATTATTCTCCGATTCTTTCGAATTTTTTGCTGTAATTTTCAAAAACATCTCTTAGTGAAAATTTTCATTTCGATAATGGAAGATAGGATAATTGATTGACAAGGCTTCTACCTGAGTTGTTAGTAAATTGTTTTGCTATGATCTCCATTATTACTATGGTTTCCTAAAGGGCGAATAAAAGTTTTTAGTAAAATTTCTTTATCTTAAAATCGTACAAATTTCTTTTCACTTCTATGGACAAAAGAAATTGAAATCATTTGCCAAAACTGTTACCGCTAAACTCAATGTACCAGCGTTGTAATGTATGATGCAGTAGCACATTATCATCTATAAATATATTAACGCAAAATGTGTGAAAACAAATGGACTGTTCATAAAGGAACACAAGGGAAGGTCCTCTGTTATGCTAAGAAAGTCTTATTGGAGAAAGTCTTGCAAAGAGACAGAGAGAGAGTGAGTGAGAGAGAGAGAGAGAGAGAGAGAGAGAGAGAGAGAAAGAGAGAGCTCAATTTAATTAAGTTTCTAGTCTAGTAGTATTTAAATTTTTATACCCTACATTGGTTATGGTACAGGCCTGGAATTAATGGACAGTATTTAAATTTTTATATCCTACCCCTCTTAAGGTACAAGAATATATTTATTAAGTATGTGCGGATCTGTGCAACGCCTAGAAGGGCTTGAGACAGGTTCATCTTTAATTTCAAAACGCGAACGCTATTGGAAATGGTTCAGATTAGGTCACTTTTTCGACCACTTCTGCTATAACGCCTTATTTTCAAAAGCCGTTACATGAATGATTCTACTAAACAAAGTGGTGTAGGGTATTTAATGGTAAGTCTGTATAGTATTTTACAGGGGCTTACAGGGTTAAATTGAAAAACCTTTTTTTCTCAAATTTTTTTTATTTATTTTTTTTTATATAACCTATTTAAAGTAATAATATTCGCTTTAATGCATTTAAAAGCTTGTATTGCAGTTCAGCACTTCGTTTCGACTCTTGGGAAATATACCCAACAGCAACAACCCCCTCTTTTCGCTTTTGCATTCACTTATGTTTCTCATGCATCCCTTTGGCAAACGAATAAAAGTCTCACCCTGGTGTTAGTAGTGTTGAAGCAGCACAAGGACAAAAAACGAAAGTAGAAACTATTATAGCCAAACCAGCCAATATTTTAATTAAATAAATAAATAAAAATCAAAAAATGAGCAAAAAAAACAAAAAAACATGAGACTTTACTCAACGACCAACTGTTGCGTTTTACAAGAAGGGATTCTCCACTGTGTGTGTACAGTGTGCGGAGTAAGTAAAGTAAGGTCATAAATAACAAAACGACAAAAAAAAAAAAAAAAAAAAAATTTATCCAAACAAACGCAAAAGCGTACACACAGAAGACTCAAGAGACCAAACGGAAGGTTGGTTGGTTGGTTGGTTAGTTAGCTGGCGGGTTGGCTGGAGACTTGATGGCATAATGTTGGACTGCTGGAGGAAAGCACGCACACGCAGCCGCTTGTGTCGCTCAGTTACATTACTAATAGCTACTTCCTAATAAGTGAAGGCGCACAATGCCAAAGTAGCAAACAAATCATGCTTGCATTGCATACAAACATTCATTCATTCATTGCCGGCATACATACATCATATATAACATAACTGTACACTTCCTGTCCCCCTTTTTAGTTACGATTTGAACAAAAAAAAAACTTATAATAAAAGTATAATTTATCAACTAATTCTTCTTTTTTTGTTGCTTTGAGAGTTTAGTCATTATGGGCTAGAATTTCAGATTACACGAAAATTAAAGAAGAGTGAAAAAGTAATGCTAAGCGACCATGAGAAATTTGATCACAACATCAAGCGGATTTTTTTTTGTTTTTGGATTAATTTGTGTTGTTTGTTATGTTGTGTTGTGTACCTGATAAAAATTTCAATAGTTTTTCAAAAGCATATATTTTTACACATATCTATTATTTGTCTTTATCTTGATGTATGCATTTATATATGTACATAATGTGTGTGTATATGTGTGCGTGTGTGTGTGTTTGATAAATTAAATTTGATATCTATAAGAAGATACATAACATTTCAATTAAAATAATTGCTTCTAATCAAAAACTCATTTTGTTGAATTGGCTAAATAAACAAATGTTTATTACAATCACGAGTTGAAATCAGGGGGAGAGAGATATACAAAAAAACGTCATTATTCTGCGCCGGCACAAACGTTGAAGTAAATACGAAATTTTGTTTCATTTGCAATTCGTTTACTGCTGTTAATGCGTGCCAAGTCAAATTCGACTAAGTTGCTGAGGGCATATTCTTGAACACGAAATATAAAGGAACGCAATAATTGAGATAATTCTTGTTACCATTACGCATACGTCAGCAACATTTTTTTTTACGCAATTACGAAATTTCACTTCAACTATGACGTGTCCCCTCTGTTGATATCTATAAATCGATCAAAGAATCAGTTGGCTGCTACGCTGAGATTACGCCTCTTTTTCTTTTTTTTTTAAAGGGAAGGAAAGTCGAAACCAGCACGAGAGAGGTGATAGCGATAGGGGCATTATAAGCGTTAGAACAAGATACCCGCAGCTCTTACCTCGATTTCTTCCTGTTTTTCCTTCAGGAATACTATGAGGCAGGCAGGCAATGCCGTTAACAGACATGTTGCACTCGATTTGTTATACGATTTTTTCCACTGCTGCTGTCAGCGACTTTTGAAAATGTATAATTTTTCCTGAACAAGAATACTTGTATTAAAATCTATTTTAAAGAATACAATTTATTGCACAATTGCATCAAATGCGTTAATGAAGTCTTATGGCAATGAAACATTGGAAACAACCCCTGGTTTATTAGTGATACAATCGATGCAAAGCGCCATATCAAAGAAGGCGTAAGCCATGCTCATGTTCATATTATTCACAACACGTTTCTTTCAAGTGCTTGAACAAGTTAGAAGAATTTTAAATTTACACCTTCAACGACATTTGTTCGACTGTACACCACATTCGTTTGTGGTGTATAGAAAATCACTCAATAAGTAGGACAACAGAATGATAAAAAAAAATTGCAAGCCTTTTGGTGGTTGCATGTACGTATAACTAGAACAAGATAAAAGAGATATGTCCAGCAACTAAGTCTTTTACCAGAACCACAAAGCTTTCTCAGCGTTTCTATCCACTCGTCCTGGAATTGCTTGCATATCGCACGACACACTACCGCAACTCTTCGTTCTTCAATCACACTGCTCGCCTCCGCAACAATGTAACAGCAGTGGTCTTGCCTAGCGTGCTTGATGTTTCCACATTGAAGTCAACCGTACATAAGCCATACTCACTCCCTCTTACTTATCTGTCTTTACTAATAATCCTTGTTGACCGCAGTCGTGTTTGCACGTATAGGGGACATCCTCTGACTCGTAAACCATTTCGCCTGAAGTTTGGTAATACTTAGAAGCCATATTGGTTCGGTAATGTCTATATCTTATCCTACGAACTTATTGATTGATGTGTTATATACGCAAATGTACTTAAGAGTAGCAACTCAGGCTCAGCTTTTTCTGTAGGTGTATGAACACAGTGACAGTCAGGGAGAAAAAGTAAGAAAAGAAGGATATACGATGGTGGGAGACTTTTTCTTTCGCACGATTAATGTAATCAGAAGCCAGTAAACATAATACATGAACTGTTTCCAAAGTTTTATCAGAGGAAAGGCTCTAAATCTGTGAAGTAACAAATCGAACCGTGTGATCAAATTTCTGTCAGATTTTAATGATATTTGTATCCATCAAACCTAAAAAGTTTACCTTGATATTCGCCAAAAGATTCCCTCTATACAACACTATTCAAAAAATAAACACACTTCCCATATATATATATTTGTATATATATATATATATATTTATATATATATATATATATATATATTTAAATCTTTATTAGGTCGTTTTTTTTCACACACTCACTCCTTACTTCTTATCTTATCTATTGATATAATAAAAGAAAACAGAAAAATATACATTTTATTTATTTGTAAATAAATACCGTAAATAAACGCAATATTAACCTCTTTTAGCCTCTGCTCATGCGGTCATCATATATGGTTATGGGAAACCGTAAATACTTAAGTACTTCTACGGGAATATTTATGCAGAGGGAATAAAGAGAGAAAAAAAAAAGGGAAAAAAATAAATCTAAAATAATTATTGTTTCCCGCATTTTCTTTTTCTGTTGTTCTTTTCGTAAATTGCTGCTTTCATTAAAATCTGATTGACCGATGATTGTGTGATTGTTCAGTTGAAGTTGATAACACACGTTAGTTACGTTCAGTTTACGATTTTAAATGATAAGCATTTGCATATATTAAAATCGCTTAAAAAGGCAATCGCGATATTTCACACGTTTACACACATTAATTGAATTGTATGTCCGTTGCATATAATTACCCTTAGGGACGGACGGTTGACTGGCATGGCATTATGCCAGTAAATGTAAAAGGCGTGATCGAATACGAAAAAAAAAAAAAAGTGATTTTTTTAAAAGCCTCTAAGTGTGTGATCGATAAGAAATTGTGAAGCAAATGTTATTTACTCGTACACATAATAGTGCAGATGGTCCCTAATACCATGTATATATTATATATATATATATATATATATATATATATATATATCTGTCTGCGTGGATTTTTGTATAACAATTATCTTACTAATGGAAAAGCTGATAAGCAGCAGAACAATTTATTAATCGCACAAATGTTACTCAATCGTATTTGCTTGAAGCAAACATACATACATACATATGTATGTATGAACGTGCATACATAATAATTAATTCATATTTTCTCTGCTCTAATTTTTAATTTCATCAAAGAGCGGGGCAAGATGGGCGGGACCTTAATTTTTGTCGCACGATTTATGATATTTCGAAACATGGAGACGTGGAATGAATTGTCTCTGCGTATGCCGCTCGGAATTTAATATTTTCTAGAAGATATTACTTTTTCTCTCTCTCTCTCTCTTTTACTTTTCTTTATAAACTGGCCGTGTTGAGCAAATTACCGCTTGAAATTTCCTTGTAATTTACCGTTGCGCGTACTTAACACTGCGATTCTCATTAATCATTGTTCCGATATGCGTTTATGTGGGTTATCGTAATTGAAAAATTAGCTCAACATTGAATTTCTCTTCACTTTTGTGTTTCAAAAAAAATTTCTTCGAAACGTTGAAAATTTTGAAAAAGTGTAGGGCAAGTTGCATACAGCGAGAGCACAAGAACACATGGTGCGTGAAATTATATATGATTCGATTCGTTCCTTTCGCCGTCTCACAACTACGAACGTCAACATAAAGAAGCTGACAGAAAATGAACCCAAGAGGAGAAAACAATCGTTTATATCTTTAATGGCCCTAGCATCGTACTCACTAAACTTCGGTCGGACTTTTCACTCTTTTCAAAGCAAACATTTCTGCAACAACGTTACTACTCGGACAACATTACTATTTCTGAGAATTGTTTTTTAATCAACTGTAAATCAGGGAGGATATTAGCAGTAGGAATTGAAGATTATGCTTCAATCGCGGAGAGTACATGTTGGGTGTCCGAACCAGCACTGTTGTGTTGTTAGCGATGGCATCGACCTTAGCAGCCGTGAAATATATCTAAACTACAAGCTAAACTATTTTATCAGTGAAAATGATTCGCCCTTCTATAGCCAAACATTTGTAATTTACCGCATCCTTACGCAAGGCTAATAGAAGAAGTATTTATCTAATTTGATTCAAATCGGACAATTCAAGACCAAATTAGTTTGAGGTTAGAGTTTCGAAACGAATATTTTTTCTCACTAGGATTTTCTTTTTTTTCTAAGATTTTTTTTTTTTCTAAGGTTTTTTTTTTTTTGTAGAATTCCATCACAGCAAATACAAGATGATTTAAGAGACTCTCTGCTCACTTAGAAATAATTTTACAGATGCAGGTTAAGCTCTGCACGATCGGTGCCAACGACTATGATATTAATTTTTACTCATTTTTCGTTTGTTTTCGCATTCTTTTGTAACAACTAATTATATATTATAAATTTGCAAATGGCAACACCTTGAAAAAACATATGGTTGTACGATTTGTTCAATTATTCTTGTGGGGACTACCTTAAATCCGGGATAGACCGCTGTGTCAAACGCAAGCCTTTCTCCATCTTAAGAAAAAATTATTTAAAAAGTCAAAAAACAACAACAGTTGTTTTTCGTGCTATATATAAGACATTCGTGGTGAGATCGTTGGACTCTGTCTACCTTGTTGCTTAGTTTTGATTTTGTGAAAGAAAATCGTAAACCGTTTGACCTCAAGCAGAGTGGCCCTAAAACTGATGAGCAATTGTCTTTCCGCCGACTTCCTATCGAAAGGGGTAATATATTGCGACGATTTGCCTTATTTCCCACGACCATAAGATATCGCTAGCTTAGGTACGAGTAATTTTAAATTTAATTTAAAAGAATTTGAATAATTTGTGTAGACCTTAGCAGAACACTTTGTCATATGTCATGACAGAATTTCAAGGAAAGCAAACGCAAGTGCGTCTTTACCTTGAATATGATGAAGAATTCAAAGTCTTTAATTACACTATTTTACACTGCTTGTTAAAATTTAACCATAACAATATAGGCGGTTGATATTAAAAGCCTCGTTATAATTTCTATAAGATAATTTCTTTTTTGTTTAACTATAAATTTTTTTTATAAATCCTTTAATCTTTCCTTTACTATTTTATATATGCCCGTGGAAAAAATATCTCTGAATTTTTTTTTTTTTTTTTTTTTTTGTATAACAAAAACTTGGTTTCCCTTTTGTGTGTTGTTTTCCTGTAGTAAGTATTTAAAATTTTCCGGTTTTCTGTAGACTTAATTTGTCTGTTTTAGCGTACTCATCTTTTTGCTCATCATCATCATCATCATCATCATCATCGCTATCATCATCGTGAACAACAACAGCAAATTTATTTTTTATGCCATTTGTATACATATATGCGCAATTTTATAATGTTTCGGCTCATGATAATTAGTCTAGAGGGGCTGCTTGACCTAATTACCGCACCCAGTATATCAAAACGTGTACGCACGTACGTCGTGTACATATATACTATGCTAGATCCTTAACTCGAGTGTAACTATTTAGGCCCTTTTTCTTGCTCTCACTTTGCTTCTAATGGTTTTTAAACATTTAATTTTTGTTTCCATTTCATTTTCATTTAAAACAACTAAGAAAATTATATTCGGTTATAGCCGAAATTTCTATACTCAGCTTAGTCTTGAATATATTCGAAAAAATTAGATTTCAATATTCTGTAATATGGCGTGGAAATGGTTGATCTTTTTCTATTTTATACAATTGCTTTAGGAACACCTAGGAGGAGGGAATACATTACATGGGGAAATTTTTTATCTTTGTATCTACAGCAGTTTATGACTAATGAGCAAGAAATTTAGGATTTTTCGCTTTTGAAAGCAGAGATGAATTTTTTTGCATTGTGGGCGTGGCCCTTCGTCATTTTTGCGACGAAAGAAAAGTTTTCCACATACATTACGTAGACTGACGCATGGACAAAGGATTGATTGAGAATTTATTCAAGCATCTCGCAAGTTTCCTTATGAAGGCTTCAGACATTTTGATAAGACGAACATACTCACCATCTTTCAGTAGCTGGTATAAGAATGCTAATAAGTAATATTAAGTAAAAGAAGTCATATCCACTATAAGACGAATTTCAAGCACTCTCCCGTCTTATATCGGATGTATTATTTTGAGGGTAGCGGAGGAACGGAGTTTGGATGGATTTGATAGACATTTATTTAAATCTATCACAGATTCAATATTGAATTTTTAGCATTTTCATAATACTGAAGATTAAGGGCCTTACTCCTGTTTACAGAGTTGAAAAGTTTTTCTTCAGACATAGATAGCAACCGGCCTCTTTTAGAAGACAATCTATAATTCGCGAAATTCGCTCGATCTAAGAATGGCTTCGCCCTACGTTTATAAATAAAATCAGTGTATGTAACCTAAAATTATATATATATATCAAAGTCAGTTCCGTACCATATTTCAGCGTTTGCCTGTTCTGGATTCTTAAGCAGACGAATGAACTGAAAGGCAAAGGAAATAAAACAAAATTTCGCTTCAATCAAAAATAACTAGATTTTAATGCGCCCTAAATTTTTTTTCTCTTTTTTGTAGAGACAGTCTGTGTCCGATCAACAGTTTATTTTACTCTCTTTCCTTGTACGCTACTTCTCAGTTTCTGAAAAAAAAAAAAAAAAATAAATAAATAGACTTTGTATAAAAGCACAAACAAAATGAGATAAGTAATAAGATAAGTCATTACACAGCTGTCCTTTAGTGATACATATAAAAAAAATTTTTTTAATAAAAAATTTAATGAAAAAACGTTTTAAGAATCTTTTTTTTTTTTAAATCAAATGAGAAATCTCTTGGTGCGCACACTTTTTCCATAGTTTACTTTACTTTACTCAGAGCTTGCTGAGTGAACAGAGCGAAAATGAATTTTTTATAAACATTTCTCGAAAAGTTTCTTAAGAACGTCTGATGCGGACTCTATTAAATGAAAAATACATCTTCATACCTCTAATGATTTCACCACTTATTACAAGATGACGTCGCAAAGAATTTTCCAAATCCAATAGAACCGTAATCAACACTAATCACTAAACTAACGCCTCGTGTAAAGTAAACTAGAAACTATTTTTTCAAGAAGAAAATACTAAATATTCCATTTAAAATACTCCGTCCCCTTTTTTGCAATGGGAAGCATCAATTTTAATCGTCCTCATATTTGACTGATATTTGACTTGGTGTCTTGAAGTACGTAAAGACCTAATATTCGCCGTAATGAGTTAAGTGCTCAGGTAGGCCGTCGTTCCATTGATATATTACTAGCCAGGCTTTCCCTTCTCTTCGGGATGGTAGACCAATGAATACAACGTCTCCATTTTTCTCAATTCATTATAAAATATACTTCTCTACCCTACCGTATATGGGTGTTTGTTATACACTCAGTTCAATATTATCAATACATTACTACGTAGCATGGAAAAGCGACCTTCTGGCCTCTACAGATTTCCTTGCGTATTATTCCAGTTTCCCGTTTTTTCGTGAATCTTTGTAGCCTTGTATCTAAATCCGATTCTTACACCAAAGGGATTTTACTTCTAGCAATTATTAATTTAGAATCGGATAGTTGTAATGCAGACGTCCACGCCTATTTGTCTCTTTATAGTCCCCTGAAGCCTAAAAATCTCAACCACTCACCGTGATCCCTCGTCCTCTCTGCTTGACGGATGGATTGCAATTTCCATCCAATTTCGTTTTCGAAAAATTTACGTTGCCAACCAAAAAAATGATGACAAAACTGTGGTAACCCTATTAACTTCACAACGTTGTTTTCTTTATAACTTGTCGGCTATGTATTTAACGTAGGCTCAATATGTAAAAACAACTTAAAACTAAGTGTGGAGAATAAAACCAGTAAGCTAATGCTTGATCCTTACAAGTAATACGCGTCTACAATTCATATTGCGACAAGTAAAGCTCGAATACTGCCTGCAGTTCATGTTAGGTGCCATGTGTTATGTCAAACGTATTACCTAAGCCTAGCTTTTTGAGATATGATGCAAGAATTGTCAAAGGATCGACTCGGGATTTTAGCAGCAGCAGAAAGAAACAAATTACTCCGAGGGAGCTCAAGAAATGATATAATTGGTTACTCTTCAGGACCATAAGACGGATCCCGGGGTTTTCACTTGTAAGCATTTTTACTGCTAACGGTAGTAACATCGACTCTCTCTCTCTCTCTCTTTTATTAGATCGTAGTCTTATCAGACTATCAGAAGACAGGGAGGAAAAGACAAGTAGTCCAAAATTGTTAGAACAGTAATAAAACAGATAAAATCATATTTGAATTTATTTATCTGCGTAATGGATAGGAAGAGAGAAAGTGCGTGGAATGTTTGCTCAAATGAATGTTTTTTTTTTTTTTTTAAGTCTTTTGTAATGGAATGAAATAAAAATAACGATTTTTCAGAAAAGTTTCACTTTATTTATTTAAATTGGACTCTCGACCATCTGCAACGCGTTCAACTTACAGTTTGCCTCTTTTAAAAATCATGTTAATGGGTAACTTTACTGTACTTAAAATCTCTTTTAATATCCTGTTTAAGTCTTTATTTAACTCAATAGATCATTGCTGTTGTACACCAAAGAACACTAACAAAAAAAAAAAAAAAAAAAAAGGTGGCGGTAAATTTTTTTTAATGTTTTATGGCTTTGCCAAGTCTCTCTCTCTCTTTCGTTTTCAATGGGGATAATCTCTCTTTAGAAACTTACATAAATTGCCAAAATATAAACATAAATATGAAAAGAACACAAATAAAAATAAATAAAAACAAAAAAAAAAAAACAAGAAAACATGAAAAGCATTCTTTTTCTTCCGGTCTGCTGTAAAGGTTTTTGAAATTTTATTGCCGGTACTACTGACTGGTTGGTTGGTTAGTTGGTTGGATGGTTGGTTGGTTGCCTGGCTGCCTGGCTTATCTCTTTAGCCATTGACCTATATGTTGCTTGTTCAAATAGCTATACATCTTAGATATGTAAGGATGAGTAGGTATACCACGCTAACGTTTTCGTGGTCTTGTTCAGGGAAATATTTCAATATTAGCTCAGTTTTTAAATACTTGTGGGTATTGTTGTTATTGTTAAAGCTGGTTACGTTTTTGTTGATAGCTGTTATGGGTTTTTCTATTATTTGTGTTAGGTTTTTGTTACTTCTCCTCTCCTCTTTCTTACTCTCTCACTCTCTCAATCCCTCTTTTTCCCTCGCTATGAACAAACATAACAAACATAAATTTTTGTATACCGGACATATTGAAACTTGTACATGTGCGACGAGAGTTAATCTGCGTTATTTTTCGGGTTTTTAAAATGTTTATTTTGTGTGTTTTAGACCTTTTCATATACATTATATATTTATGCAAGGAAATGTTGTTTGGTTGAAGTGTAAAGGATATTGTATATATGAAATTCTAGAGGATTTTTAAATGTTTTTTTTTTTTTTTTTTTTTTTTTTTTATTTTTTATTGTTAAAACAACCTATTTCCAATTAAACTTCCGGGATTTTTTAAAAATAAACTCTACAGGTTCTCTTTTTCAAGTTTTTTTTTTTTTTTTTTTCTTATAAAATTTCTTTTCATAATCTTTTTATGCCGAAAAGTTTTCAAAAAATCCTTAAGAATTTTCTTGATTGTTTTGAGAGCAATCGTTTGTATGCACGAGCCGAAAAAAGCATTTCTTCTCCTCTTAATGATAATAATGTTTGAAAACAATTAAGACGACAACTAAAGTCTAATAATAAATAATTTTACACGCCTTGCATCTTGTCGGGCCGGACTATGACGAACGATTAATCTGGGCATGAGAATGCTTGGCTGGTAATTTAGTGACGTTATTAAAATGTAAAAATGAAAAAGAAAAAAAAAAAACAAACAAAAAACAAAGAAAATATGGCATAAACGTTTTAATGCCAAATTATTTGGCAAATGTTCAAATTTTCAACAAATTCAATGTTACAACAGCATAGACAACAAAATTGCGCAGGTGAATATCGTTCTATTTACTTCGAGTTTATGACGAAAATAAGAACAAGTTCTGTGGAAATTTTTATTTGTAAAGCAATAAAGTCTTTGCATTGTTTCTTTTCTAATATTGCTCATCAGTTCATTTTCTCAATTTTTATACCCCAACACCATTTGCGGTACGGTGGTGTATTAAGTTTGTGTCGATGTTTATAGCACAACGAAAAATGCGGGAATCGATCTAAGCTTGTCTGTGCTTCGGTCCATCTGTGTGCTTTGTTTTCTTGTGTTAGTCTTACGATCTCCAATTGTTGAGATATTTCAATGAAATTAGTTACAAAGATACGTTTTGGTCCAAGGACGAATGCCATTGAAAATGGATCGGATCGGATCGGATCGGATCACTTTTTTGGCAACTTCCATTAGAACGTTTTTTTTTTTCGAAATGCCGATAGATTGGTATCTGTAGGGTAGGGTAGGGTACTTGACGGTAAGCCGTGACCCACTGATTGATTGATTTTATTTGTTATTTTGATAAATATATTTGCAACTATAAAGCAAGCTCTACCCCACCTTACGTCAGCAGCTGCCAGTATCAGACGAATTCTGATGTTCAAACATTTTACGAACATTTTTCATGAAGTTGTGCCGTTTTTTTAAATACTGTTGTCAGAGCGTCAAACAAACCTATCGATTAGGTGTGCGAATATATGTCTCCCGCTAAAATTGGTTGCTACCTGAAAGGTACCTGACTCGTTCAATTTCTACAAGCTGTCGTGTTAAGGATGCCGTTTGTGGAACTGACTGTTTCGTGTTTGCAAAAAAATGCATTCAAGGCTACGAAAATGGTTAAGTTGACTTGAAATGAAAATACACTGAGCCACGAAGAAGTTAGAAAGTGATTTTACGAGTTTTTGGGCAATAAATGTTAATGATGTAAACGTTGAAAATTCTCATACGTCCGTATGTCTTCAAAAAGGCAACCCAAGAAGCGAATTTCAGCTTAGGCTGGGAAGGTCGCTTGCGTGTCCTTTTCCAGACCTATCTCCTTCTGATTAGCATTGATTTAAATCCCCACGATCACATTTAGAAGATCAGCAGCTCTGCAAAGATCGCGATATGGATAACGGATCCATGGCCGTTTCGTCTCAAAACCCGTAAGTTTCTACCGCTAGGGCATCCATAAAGTACGTGATCAATGACAAAAGAGCGTAGATAATGCCACTTCATATTTTGATTGTTAAGCTTTGTAAAAAGTATTCTTTGTGTTTCACGTAGTATTCTTTACGAAGAGAACTGATTGATCTTTTGAGACTATCTACCTCAAAGAAATAGAATTCGTTCGAATAGAATCGTTATAGAAAGAAAAGTCTCCTCGAGTAGACAATAGTCCATTGATTCTAATTTCGGAAAGAAGGGTAACAAGATCGGTTGGGTATAGTTGTTGGGAAAAAATGGACCGCCAATCAGCTGATTATACTACATCAGCATGCACATGAAATCTACTGCTAAGGCGATGGAAGAGTTTCATCGAAAGTAGTGCGTATCAAAAAAGAAACGAACGAAGGGATGGAAGCGTCAAGCTTTGTGTATAGAACCGTCTAATTTCTGAGTATAGCAGCGCGCCGCTCAATAAGTTCCCTGTCTGACATTTATATGGCATAACCGTTGACAGCTCCGTCTAATTTCTGGACAACACTGATCTTCACACGATACAGTCGTCGTTCCCCTAAACCATCTGTTGCATCATGTAGTGATTTATCGATAAAATAATACGCGCTTTCAATGAAATCTGAAAACTATCGAAATATTTTCTTTCAGAAGTCACGTGAGTTATCTGTACGATTTTTGGGCATTATTATAATGGCGGCATTGGCATGAAAAGACTTTAAATTGGCATAGGATCCCGCCATGTTCCAAATTCAAATAAATGCTAAGATTAAGAAAATTTAATCACTACGCACAGAAGTATTAATGATGATGATCCGAGTGTTTCTTTCTCGCAAGATAAGCGTATTTTTGCTACAAATTGAACTTGAATTTTTTGGTTCCGACATGCGGTTTAATCCAAATGCCTCCTAACTTGCCGTACATACATATAATTCTAAAGTTGGATAAGACGTACTTTTATTGAGAAGAAGCACACAGTACAAGTTAATCTTACCTCAGTATCGAAAGCTTATAAATATTTCCTTTTTTGAAAATTCATTCTACAATCAAGCATGAACGTTACATAATATGCAAACAAATGAAAGGCGATGTTAAGACATAAAGTTTGCAGCTACTAAGCAGATTTAAGGCACTTGCGTTTCACTACTAAGCAAAAGCCAGGTCATCAGTATTGCTTAGGTATATAGGTATGCATACCAGTTTGCACTGTGTGCACCGTCAGATATTTTTCTTATCGGATAAATGAAATGTCTGTTCATTGCAAAGGTATTTTTCATTTTCCACTTCTTCCCATAGCTTTTCGAATTCATACAAAAGTATTTTCTTTTCGCTTCTCGTTTCATTTCACTCACTCACTCATTTATGGTTTTGTGCTTTGTGACTTACATTAATGTAATGTAATAAATATGTTAAAACATAGTTTTAAACTTGACTAACTTTTAAATCCTCGGAGATATTTATCATTTAATTGTCAACAAATGATACAAGATCTATGTAGATATACAAAAACAAACACAGTTATATATCTGTTTTATACGTAATTCATAACCCATAAACCGTACAACATACTAACCCTTAAGGCTCTCTCTACGAATACATGAAAATATGCATTCATATATATGTTAGACTGACTGACTCCCTTGTGCACTATTCATTTATAGAATAGTTTTAATGTTATCAAGTCTAACTCTTTCACTCTCTCTATCTCTCTCTCTCTCTCTCTCTCTCCCACTGCCTTCTTTCCCTTTACGATTGTATAGATTACGCTTTTATTATTAATTATGTTTGAACGATAATTGCATAAATTATATACAATTTTATTATATACATATAAATGGATTTGAAAACTCTGACAGCGAGAGAGAGAGAGAGTGAGAGAGGGATGAAGAGATTTATGATATTTTCTTCTTTTTTTTTTTTTTTTTTCTATGCTTTATGATACTTTAATTAAGATTATTTTGACTACACTGTTAATTGAATTTTACGAATATTTATGGAATTTATAAACATTTGTTTTTTTCAAATAAATTAATTCTACATGATTTGTGTAAGCAAGCAGGAAAAGCCAAATTCATCCTAAGGCGATTCTACTGCAATCTCATCCCCAGTACTACAGGCTCGTCACGCATAGCAGAGAAGCGAATAAAAAGAAGAAAACAGTACAAAAAAGCTTTAAAATTAAGAAAACTTTTGCAAAAAAATCTTAAAGAACGAACTCCCTAAGAAATAGTCAAGACACAATAGCTATCCTTATAACATGGCAGAGTCGATTTGTGTGGCACTAAATAAATTCATTTTGCCTTACATTATGCAAATAAATGAGCCTTTCATATCCATCGACAGAGCGATTAACCCAATTCCTATATTAAAAGGAACTTTCATTAACAGTGAGACTTAAGACACTCACTATATGATAACAAGTTCTATGACCGTTGAATAGCAAATGTCCAAGAAGGGGGAATAGAAAAAGAGAGAAAGAGAGATGTATACAAATTTATCACTACATTTTTTGTCTCATTCATTTATTAGCATGTTACGCGGGGCTCTTTCATAGTGTTTTACGAGCACGGTCAAAATTTTTCAGCCTCGTTATATGTGTCCGTTTTGTATGACCACGTCATGTGTGTGCTATAAGTGCAGGACCTACTGTATCAACTGTCGGTTATAAAAATGTTTGTTGTGAGGTATATTGATTTTTAGAAATGACCTCAGGCTTACGAAATGCTTTGAAATCAATCTTTTGATAAAAAAAACGTTACTTTCCTTTCACAATTCAATTTCATTCAATAAAAAAAGAGTTAATCAACGAATTGTGAAAATCGACTTTACTGCAGCAACTATTTTATAAGTAATGGAACAATTCGGTATAAGAAAGTCGATATCTTTTAGGTGATGTGTTATATTATAGGGATTTTTAGGGGACACGCCCACTTTTTCTATTTTGATGAAACTCGTCAATGTGACAGATAACTCAATTGTCAATTGTCACAACCGGTAAAATGAAGGTATAAAGTTGATAGGAGTTTAAAAAATGGTAGCAATCTTTTAACAGCCACGCCCATAATGCAAAAAAAAACTATCCACAATTTTTTTTCGTATTTTCATCAATAACGTTCTGATGTTTCTCGTCACATTTGCACGATTCATGGATACACACTGGACTGATTCGACTGATTAAACATTGACTTTCGACGACTATCAATTAGCTTCGATTAAGATCGTAAGGCCAAATGAGTAGACCAGCCTAGATGAAAATTGCCTACAAATCTTACGCTAATTGGAAATAAGTACATTTTGTAAGAAATCTAAGGCATATGCATATGTATATGCAAATGGAATGATGAAATTAACATATTTTTTATTTTTATGTTTTTTTTTTTTTATTATTTGCTTGTAAAGTCATTATACGACTGCCATACCCTCCCATGCAGAAAAAATACCAAAAAAAAAAAAAAAAAAAAAAAAAATTACACTCGAATCTTTTCAATTTCTAGGCAAAATCAAAATTAATTCCAATTCTCTATTTACAGCGAAAATTTTCTTATAATGAAAGACAATAAAATTCAAAGTTCAGTAAGTGAGCGCGCATTAAAATCATAAATTATTTAAAAGGTGCAAAGATTATATGTAAAATGTTCGGTGTATGGTGCGCGAATATCACTTTCAAATACCAAGGTCGCGTAAGGAACGATAAAAGACGCTCTTAGACGAAAGCGAAATAAAAAATTCATTTGAAAATTTTTCCATACAGAGCCGATGAAATGAAACGCACACATCACATGTTCGCTCGCAAAGAGTCAATATCTAGTTATTACACAGTTATATAATACATTTCACAAAGTTGAACATTATTTTAAGGCTTTTCCATAAGATCCTCTATTAATGTAGTTTCTGAGTGTCTTCACCTTCTTCGACACCAAAACTACCGAATACGCCATTTTGATCCCTTTTAACTTGCGATCTTCAAAACAACGAGTATAAAAGGTTATGGAAAATACTTTTAAATATCTGTAAGCACTCTTTTCGTATGTGCCCTAGCCTTCGAGATGACTATGACAAAGGTTTATTCCTACGAAGACGAATAATTTTGATCTACCTTTCTCGTTGAGTTGCTAAAGTCAGCGAATCTGGAATTTGGCATAAAACTTCCTTGATCGTTGAGGTATGTGTCTATAAATTTCGAATCCCTAGAGATAATTCTGAGCCTAATGTTTGTCAGCGCATCACTATCATGTTCACACCGAAAATAGTCCCGATCGGTTTATTACGTCTACAATTGTGCGACAAATCGACAAATCAAAGGAAATCAAAGTGTCACCCCTTTTGGTAAAAGCAACAGGTATATACAAAATATTGTCACTTGTAGTGTTGAAATCTTTAATTCGCTTAAGTCTACAGACCTACTTCCGTAGTCTCGCTTTTGTATATAGTGCGAGTAATTAAATTAAAGTTTTGATAAAATAAATTATTCGATCAATAATATTTATGCTCTGTGCCATATTGTGCTGGCTTGTTGTAGGTATGAAATTTGCCACCCGACTGCCTCTGATTGTAGGAATTTGGCTTTGCCGCTTGGAATAAACCGTCGATCACTTGCTGTTATGAACTGCTTTTACAAATGCGAAATTTATTGGGTTTTATCTAAAGTTTCAGATTCAGTCAGTTTGCTTACAGCGAGTTTGATTCTACTACCACGCTTTTGTACACTTTTTTAAGCTATCACTTGTTGTCCTTCCGGCTTACTGACTCTATATTTTAATCGTCGAGCACACTCTACGAAGACTCCTACGCTTATCGAAATGATTACAGCGAGTGCACATTGGCTCAAGCAAACGTAAATCTGCCTTACATACGAATAAACATTGTTGAATAATTAAAGCATAGATTTTGAAAAAAATCAACAAAAAAAAGGGTGCACGGCTGTGCCTAATTAAGTGAAAATCCCTAAAAGTACAACAATTAAGGGAACTTAGGTGTACGCCTTCTCTAAGAATTCTTTTTGTGGTTTGATACCTTGTTTGTGACATACATGCCTTTCGATTGTTTATAGAGGCCACAGAAGAGTAGAGCTATACTTATTTGCCCAATCTCTTCATTGGAAGTCGAATAAAGTATATCAGATCGTTTGCATCATTTTACCCAGGATCCTTTGCGATCCCTGGCGTATGTATAATTGTTTGCACCTTATAAGTTAAGTTTAGCTCAGACCCAGCTACATATATTTGGCTGATATTTTATGCAATTGGTCGCCCAATAGGGGTTTAAAAAAATTACCTGAAAGCTATTGCTTCAAATTTTCATAACTAATGATTATCGAGTGATGCGTACACCATCTTCTTAGTAAACATTTTCCATTCATTACGTCTGCGTACAGCTGCGTCTTCGTAATCATTTTTTCTTCATTGTCTCTGCATAGGGCTTCTTCTTCCAAAGTCGTTTGATTTTTTATTCACTGTATCTTCCACAGATATACATGAAAAGGAAAGTGATTAGAAGCAAAGCAGGTTTAGATGATAGATGATCGGCAAATTTTACCTTTCAAAGACTACTAATGTCATTTACAGGGTTCAAGTGATTCTGGTTTTCGGTCCAATCATCGATTGATTTTCGACAGAATTAACTGAATATGAATTGTTGATGCATTAATCTTGTCCACAAATCTCACATCAGATGGCGAAACTGCGTCGTAATCAGTTATTTTAAAATGTTTTCATCAACAAGTTGAGGATGAAACTACTTGGTTCCAATCGATCTTTATTCTATCTATATAGCCCTCTCGTCACAGCAAATGTATATCTCCCGCCTTTTAACGAATAGCAAAATTAATTCAATAGCAAACGATACTGATTAGATTTTGTTAAATATTGAATAATTTACGAGTATTTGGAAAGCATTTAAAATTCAAAGCAACAAAGTAGAAACTACGGTTGTGTGCCTAAGTTATTTATGTAAATTTGAAAATCATGGATCGCAAAAGGTCGTTTATACAGACAGACAGACAGACAGACACACAGACAGGGAGAGAGAAAGGAAGAGAGAAAGAGAGAAAGAGAGAAAGAGAGAGAGAGAGAGAGAGAGAGAAAGATAGAGAAATCGAACTGTAATTTTTGCCCAGTAATGGTGACTAAAAAAGACGCTTATGTTGTTTATACAAAAATTAAAAAAAATAAAAAAATAAAAAAATAAAAAAACATGATTTAATAAAATTAACAACATTTCAGAAACATGAAAACAATTTGAACGAGAGGCCAGTAGTGTGACCAAGGTAATGTAATCTTTTTTCCTTTTTCTTCTTTCTATTTTTATTAGTTTCGTTTAAATTTGCATTGGCGCTTGTAACAGGGAGATAAAGATAGCTTTCATTTGATGGCGATAATATATTAAAAACTTTATTGAATGTGACATTTTAACTAAAAATACCGCAAATATTTTATATATATATATTTTTTTTTTTTTTTTGACTGCATTCTCTTGCACGCTTGAAGAGAGCGGACAAGCTGAGCATAACACCGAGCATATGTTTATTTTTTAACGAATATTTTTGCAGCGTTTTTTCGCCGTTTTTTTACAAATTCATCTTTTTGTTCTTTTGCTCTTTTATTCGCATCGCAGGCGGCAATACAATAAGAATTCTTTTAGTTTTCAGATATTTTTTTTTGTTTTTTTTTTTTATATGTTACACATATACAGACTGTGAGAAAACCTGTACTCTTGCATAGATTTATATAAAACCCTTAAGCTCTTATCCACATTCATATACGCATTCAATCATAGGGAAGGTGCATATGCATGCACTAGAGAAATGTAAGCACGTGTTTGTGTATGTGCGTATACTATGTCGGTCCGGTTGCATATGAAAGCTCAGTCACAACCAATTTACAGTAAATTGCTATAGGGTTTTCCACTGTTCGGTTATTATAGTTGCGGCTGTGTTGTGTTTGTTGTTGTTGTAGCTTTTTTGATATGTATATATGACCTCAAATGATTGATTGACAAGTTTTAAGTCACACCGTACATAACGTTCGCTTAAACTAATGCTGGTGGTAACGGAAGTGCGAAACTACGGATATGCTGTCACATATATGTACGTAACACACGAATAAATGACTCTCTGCATTTTTTTTTTTTTTTTTGCTTTTTTGCTATATCAACTTTTTTTCTTCAACTATTGACTTTAACCCGAGCTCAGTGTTGATTAAATAAAAATAATTATTGTTGAAAACTGTACGAGAGAGAGAGAGAAAGAGAGAAAACAAAGCAGCAAAAACCCAAAACTTAAAACCGGAAATATCGATTTTTTTTATGTACATTTTTTTTTTTTTTTTTTCTATCCGCATACAACATGACAATCATCCTCCCACATAACCGCTTACTTACTTGCTTACCATTCATGTTGTGGTAAATGTATGAACATTGTGCTTTCATCGTTTATGCATAATTGTATTCAATTTACGTTATGTGAAAAAAAAGAAAACGGGATAATTTTCTATGTATAACAACTATCTCATTTTATTTTATGTTCATATTGTAGTTTATAGTTTAAAAAAAAAAAAAAAAAAAAAAAATTTTATTTTTTTTTTTTTTGGTTTAGCGCATTAAATTGCCGGTGTATTCGTACCCTTATCATTCTTTCGCCCCGTGTGATTTCTACAAACAACTGGACGGAGAACTGATAAGGGCTCGTATCGCCATAACAACAATAAATATTTAATTAAAATACCTCGCGGGTATTTATCTTAGTTTTCAGCGTTTTTTTTTTTTTTTCTTTTTTTTTGTTTTTGTGCTATTTCCTAACCAAAATTTTAGTGTAAAAGTTTTTGCAAAAAATATTAAATAACATCAAAAAATTTGTAATCCCCACAAGTAGTTGTAATCTTGAACAACTAACCGCCTCGTTGGCCTGGGGAGGAATAAAATACATTAAATACAAACATTTTTTCATAACTATAGCTTGATTTCGCTTTATGTTGAAGATTAGTTAGGAGGAAAATTCCTTAATCTGATAATTTCTAAAATCGGATAAGATAGCAGTGAAAGAGGATAGGCAGACCTATGTTCAGATTTTAGGGAATTGTGGATAGGCGGCTTACGCCACTGACAGACGATTGGACAAGTAAATGCTTAGGTAAGGGATGGAAGGACGATCGGAAGAAGGAGCAGATGGGCAAAAATATGGGGGCTTAGTGAAATTGCTGAAGTGATAGATATGTTTCTGTACTTAATTATTATTATTAGCAAGGCACCGTTATATGGATGGATGGATAAATAAACAAACCAATGTTTTTATTAAGCTAGAATTTGTGACGACCCTCTTCGAAATGACTCGATCAAATTACGATGTGAATGACATAGACAGCCTTTCAAAAGAAGTAGGGAGAAGTGGACCTGCCCTCTACGTGGTCCTTCTTTTCTCGAGTCTGTAGGAGGTTTCTGGAGAATCTCAGAATAAAACAACCATCGAAATTGTAGTCAATTGTAATAATTGATATAAATTAAAAAATGCAAAAAGATAGTTACATAATTAAAAATTAAACCACATATGAACGTGTCACATCGCAATTAACAAGGGCCTCTCATCTAAAACAGAACGAACTAATAGAAGTGTAATGCGCATAGAAGAGAAAATTGAATTACAATAAGGACCAGCATCCTTTCTTTTCCGAGTCGAGCCATGTCAGTAAGTCTTGATTCCGGAAACAAATAAATGGTCTTGGAACGACTAGTGGCAGCCGTAGAGCTACTCGTTCCCCTAGATGCAAAATAATGATGCTTACATGCTATCAGGTGCTGTGATTCTTTTTTGTTATACGACCGGAGACTTAAGGGAATTTGGTTATACATGCAAATGTGACGATGATTATAGATAGGGGAGGAGGAAAAGGAGTAGCAATGTTCACAATCGAACAATCGATTAATTGATGCTTTAGAGCAAACATATTTGTCGTGGGCATAGACCCAGTTGGGGAAGTGTCTACCACCTTATCAGTATTACGTCTTCATCGATCAAATAAGAAGCAATGCTTCAAAGAACAAGAGATGCATCAGGCATCTTTGTTCAGAAAGCGAACGATGCATAAAAAATTGAAGCTCGAATAGTATTCCAGAAAAATCTCTGGCCACACGTTGCAAAAGTCGACCGAAATCCTCTTTGCGGATTTTTACTAAAATATATAATAAAATGCAGCCGAACTGTTTGAAAAGGAAATTAATCAAAGCGCAAATAAGTATATGAAGTGAAAAATTCACATTGAAGTGGAAAAGGACGCCACGAAGCAACTAAACTTAATGGAAATATTGATTGCAACATGTAGCTCTTACCATTTATCGAGATGAAAGGCTTTTCTCATATATAGTTCAAGAAGTTAAATCTGCCGAAAATTGCCAAGTACTTGTTTAAGCTAGATGCTGAGGTAGCCTTTCGGTTTCGTCCAGTGATTTTCAATCTTATGTTTCTTATCTACGGTAAAAATAACGCATTTTTTGTACTTTACATCAGCCAAACATAGTCAGATTTAAAAAGACCTTTAAATCTACATAGCGCCTATAGAGGGGTGACCACAACAAACGCATGGTCAAGCATTTATTAAGCCTATATATAGCCTTTTGTAGTAACGTAGGGGTCGTCAAGCATTGACCTAGCTTCAATTTAAGAAGGATCGATCTGCAAATTATAATGGAAGCTATGATCGAACCAAACCAAACAAAGTCCATGAACGGATCTACCTGTTCCAATATTTACGAACCAAGGAAATAATTAGCAGTGAATGGAGTCCCCTTTGAGAAGAAAGCTTCTTATATTTTTTTAAATTCAGCTTTGTAAAACGTACTGAGTATTAGATCGGATCGAAGGAGATACGAAAGAGTTACCAAGGAAAAGGAAGACAACAGCTCTGCGTAAAATATGAACGGACTTGATCATCAAAGGGAAATCATTGATGATGTGCAGTATAAACAGAAAGTGCCCTAAGTTGTTACCTTGAGGAGTATCTGACGTCAAGGAATGGAGGAATATCAGCGCAATTCGAGGAGTTTAAGCCCTCTCGCCATCAATTCAATCCTTCTTATCGCTTCTTATGAATAAAATCCTATGAAGCATAAAACCTCTTTGATCGAATACGCTAATCATTTCGCTAGTCTATGTAATCCATACGTCATTCCTAATGTGATTGGTTCCTAAAATAATGTCCACACTTGCGTTGAGCCAGCCTAGTTAAGTTTTGCGTTACGTCCTCTTATGATAACGCCATCGAACCGACAAGGGATAAGAGTTGATAATCTCTTACCTAGAACATGCTTGAAGCTGCATTTAAACACAGGTGTGATGGTGAACTTGCCTTAAAGCATTTACTCGAAACGATCGCACAAATGTTATTCGTTTAGTAAATAAAATCAAATTGAGTAAGGATTGGATAGCAGAGAGTTGCTAAGACGTGCACATTCGGTATAAAGACAAATATAATTTTTTGAGTTCATTTCAGGCTTCATTGTTGTCTGCGAAAAATTAAGGTAGAGTCCTGCTGTTAGGGCAGTGAATATGAGCTTTTCAATTTTTTTTTTATTACTTTACCGCCTGTCGGCCATTTTATCTGCTCATTCTGTACTGAACTTTTTTTAATTAAGATAAATAGTAGAATTTCCCGACAGTAAAGACAATCATCTGCTTTAACAGCAACAACAATCAATTTGAAAAAAAGAATTTTATCTAAATAAATATTTCTTTTAATAAAGGCCGACTTGCCATCATTTTCGCAGTCATTTTTGATATCAATACAAGTCGAAATATATTCAAACCGATATTAATGTAAAAAATCTTGTGTATTTCTGCATGCGAGAAAGAGTTACGGCGGCCTAAGTAAGCAACATTTTCGTGCAAGTTAGAATTTCGTTTACTGCAGTCCGACTTTGTTGTTGTGCTGCATAACTCGCATCTTTGATTTTCATTTTTCATTTCCTATGCTTGCTCTTAAGTATTAATTAAAAATAATTGATCTTGTTGTATCAAATAACAGTTGACTCGTTGTTTAACAACAAGAGCAGCATACAATTGAAAAACGAACGGCGTAGAGCAAAAATCATCTCTATTTGACGCTGTAATAAGTTTCCTGTTTTTGCACGAAAACAAAGAAATTGTGAATTACGGTGCCAGAAGCAGCTAATGGCAAACATTGCTTGCTCCTAACAATATTCGTTTTGATTTATAAATGAGTTGTGTAGAAGCATCATTAGTAATTACTCCTCACAAGCATGGGGAAAACAAAGATAACGTATTACCAAAAAAAAAAAAAAAAAAAAAAAAAAAAAAACCCTCTCTACTCACTAAAAATGAACGGATGACAAAACTAGTAGAACAAGAAGAGAAGTTATAGGACAAGCGTACGTGACCTCAACAGTTTACATCGCATATTGGAAAGAATTTACGACAAATTTAACCCTTAACGCGTATAGAATGGCTAAAGCGTTCAATAGCCATTAGGAAAAGAAGCAAAAAATATCTTTTTGGCTCGTTCGTTAAGGCTTTCCGTTGCTATTCTGGTCGTTTTAATTAAAGATTTAATGCTTCTCGGGGAATGCTTTTCGATCCATCCATCCGTCCATCCATCCATCCATCATTCATGTTCGCACAACACATCTTTCAAATTCCTTTAATGCGATATAAATCCTGACAGTTGTTTAGTGTGAAATAATTCTATAAAAATATAATTTTGTTAATTTCCTGTTTGTAAATCGATGACGCTTCTCATCCAGCCATATATATATATATATACGTAAATATCATCATCATCCATAACACAGCATGCTGATGATAATAATGATGATGATGATGATGATGATGATGACTTTATCAAAACTACATTTTGAAATGTGAACTTTGTCAGGAAATCCACCATTAGTTGAAAGGAAATTTTCGTACGTGCAAAGAACGTTTTACAGCACAAAGTTCAAAGAAATGCACAAAAAAAAAAAAAAAAAAAAAAAAAGCAGAGAAGAAAATAATAATAAAAAAAATGCAAAAAAGTTAGGAAACGAAAAACTGAAAAATTCTCCTGATAAACGAAAACTTGGAAAAACATTATTTAAGTGTGGCGTGCGTCTGTGTATGCTTTGCTTACGTATATATATGTATGCATGTAAATATATATGTATACACGTCCGTATGGAGTGGTAGTGCAGGACACATTTTGTTGAAAATAAAATTTCAATTTGTGGCAAACATATCGAAAACAAATGAAACGTCGTTACATTTTACACGCATTACCTTAGGGTAATGCTACTGTTATCGTTGCTGTTGTTTTTGCTGTTAAACTACTAACATATGTTTCACAATCTCTAAATGTATGCATGTGTATATGCGCGAGCCAATGTAATATTGACTACTTCAGGTTTTCATTTCCTTTTTTTTTCTTTTTTTTTCAATTCTGTTTCTAAACATTTCAACGGTAATCTTGACGTTGATTTTCTTTCTCGCATTGTTTGTGGCCTGTATTTACTTATTTTTCTGTGTTGTTACTTTAACAACGGTCTCTAAACGCTGAACTCATCCATTGTATACCGATACAATACACATTTGTGTATAGCTCGTAAACTACTGCCCTTGCAATTACAAGCGAACGTTTAGTTGGTTACTTTTCATTTTTTGAATTGTTTTATTTATTTTTTTTTTTGCTTTTGCTTCGCTTCTTTTTCCTTTTATCATTTTTTCATCCTTGTTTGTTTCAACTTCTCTTCTCTTCTCTTCTCTTCGTTTCTTTTTTTTCCATTTAGTTGCTGATGGTCATTATTTATGTAGCAACAGTATTTGATTTTTCTCTCGCTTGAACAATTGTTGTTCGAATTCAATGGTAAATATTTGATGAAATTATTTGAGAATTGATGCCATTTGTAAATATATTTATGTGACTAAAAGTATGCTATGAAATATTTTCGAAAACTAATTTATGATTTTTTGCCTTTTGTATACATTTGTGCACTGTTTCTGCTTACTTTGCCCTATTAAGTCAAAAACAATGGGTTTGTAGGAGCCAACAACAAACAAAACAGTTAGATAGTTTTGCTATACATACACATACAACTTGTTTTTGTTTTCTATCTTGGTCTTCCTTATATTTTCTCAAATTGTACAAATCCTTCCACACATGCGAACAAACTATTAGGAAATTGCATAAGTTGGTGAATTTGCTCTCCTGTAGATGTTATTGAGGTCGCGTAACTTTGGCAACATTTAACTTTACCAAGCCTTGCTATGGCACATTTGAAAAATGATATTTCACAGATAATTAAAATAAAAAAATAATTGCGAGATCCATTAATTTAGTTAAGTGTAAGCTAGATTTTGAAGATGAGCCACGAAGCCTGGAAAAATCATTATATTCCTTTATGTACCCGAGTAAACAAGAATCGCGACTACCAAGTTAAGAGTTGGCCGATGCAAATCTTAAGTGCAATAGACGTCGTAGCTGTAGTGAGTGCTCAATCAGTGAAGACATAACACTTTTCATTTGGACACACAACCTATAAGTTGCGATCCCCATTTCCTTCTCTTTCCTTTTTTTTTCGGAAGGCAGGCACCATGGTGCACGAATAAATGACATACTCTGCGTAAAAAAAAACGAAAAAAAAGTCACTTTGACGAAAAAAAAGTCACTTTCGCTTCTAAAAAAAAAGATTTTATAGTATTTGTGGCGAAGATGCTTTCTACAAATTAATTAATACTGGGGAGATCGATTTCTCGCACCGCGCTCTGCTCCATAAACGACTGATAAAGTCGATGCAATTCTTTGAAATTCTGCCCCATCACAGGCGCCGCTAAGCCAGTCTATCGTAAAAAAAAAACTCCCAATCTATTGGCAGAAGGTTGGATACGAAAGGTGTGTTGGTGAGTTTTAAATCGAAACAAAATTGAGGGAAAAGAATTGAAACACAACACAAACGGGAAGACGAAAAAGTTCTTTATCCAATATGTACGGCGTTATAATCTTAGGCATTAAGAATATTGTCAGAATAAAAATGAAATGATCGCAGAGTTGTTCAAGGCTTAATTTGTAACTCGTAGTTGGGGGTTAAGAAATGGACATCAAGAAATAGTATTGGTATAGTTGATTACTAAGCGATCGCATTTTTCCATCGCCTTAATAATGCATTTTTGGTAAAGGGGTCGCTTGCGTCTCTTCGACATATATTTATGCGATTTTTATTTATTTTTTTTTATTTTTTACTTTCTTGCTCTTCTGTGTTAGCGTATTTCTATATGGATTCTTTTTTTTTTTAAGACCTCTCTTTATACTTAAAAAAGTCTATTTAATCTTTAGTTTATAAATTGATAACGTAATCGTGTACTTGTATAAAAAAAAAATTTTTTTATTTTTTTGCTTAATTCAATTCATCAGCAAATGAATGAATAATCGAATGAATGAATTATTAAACGAATGACTAAATAAATAAATGGATGAATGGAAGAATGAAACAATCAATAAATGGGAGAGTAAATAAATAACCAACTGAATAAATAAAAAAAAAAGTAAAGTTATTAATAAATAAATATTTAAAAGAATGAATAAATAAAGATGATCATTGAATCATTGCTGGTGTGACATTACCCAAATTTGTACTTCCCGTCCAGGCAATGTTAGTATGCACTTATAAAACTCAATAAAAAAAAGTATATATATATATGTAAACATATTTGCTTGTATATGCATATTGATGTAGACATCTATGTGACCATAATTATGAAAGTGATCTAAATCATATTGTAAAAAAAAGAGCTTATCACTTATTTCATATATCATTAATTTGAACTAACTTAATTCAATGTAAATTTTACGATATCGTTAAAAATGACCCATGAGATACTGATTTCTACTACTACTAATTTCAACATTACAAGGAACTGATTTAGTGTTAATCATGAAAGTGATCTAAGTCAAATACACCAGAGCTCGTCACACTTCGTATATGTGGAAAAATATGAAGAAAATGACCAATGGTTTGTTAAGGAGTGGATGGATCTACAGGAAACTCAATTCAATTTAAATTTCCATACTGCTCTAAAAGATACATGCTAAAAATGCGATTTACTTAAGAGGGAAGTCCAAGGATGCATGAACGAGGAAAAGAAATTACATCTTAGACAAAGTCATGATTTATATTTGCGAAATGCCGAACGAGCTACGAACTGTCTTGCAGAGGACCAGAGAAAGCAAACGAAAATCCCAGTGTATGTCACGGATACTCATTTGCTTTGCAAAAAAACATTCTCGCACCGAAAACTCTCTGCTTCGTTAGCTTATTATTACGTATACAACTTGCTTTTCCATAATTTCCATGATGACAATGTTAAGATGTATGCATGGGATGAAACTACCGCTTCAAGAAGTGCGAAGGAAGTACTATCTTGTATTTTAATGCATATGCAGGATAGAAATGAAAGAAAGAAGAAAAAAAGAAGCAAACTACATCTACCAACCTTGAGTATTATTATGAATTGATAGAAAAGTGTAGAAGAAGAAATACATTTTCGTAGCCGGATATTATTTCGACGAAACCACCAGAAGAGGCAACGACACGAAGAGTAAAGAGAATCTGTTTCTTGGCTGCAAATTCAATGGATGAGATACTTAAAGATAAACTTTATAAAATGTTCTATAGAACTTTTTTAGACGATTCTAAATTCCACGTTTTGGATCTTTCATCTAAAAGACGAGGGCCAAAAATATACGAGAATATTAAATTACTTCCATTATACAACACCTCTGGACCAGTAACGGAATAATAATACAAAGATGTTATGTGTTTACCAACATACGTCCTTTCAGTTTTTCAGAATCATTCTAAAAATCTGAAGAACTGTTAATGATAGAAGTCTGCAATGATAAAAATGGATTGCTTTGCAAAAATAATTAATTAATAAATGTTCATGAATTATTTCATTAAATTTATTGTTTCTGTTAAAACTCATAGGTTTTTACTGCTTTAAGTCATTTATGGGACATTTATGGAATAATTTTGAAAATGGTCTAAGTCAATTCAAGCTTTAAAAACAAAACTTTTGTATAAAATTTACACAAAATTTCATGTTAATAATAAATTTCCGTTAATCAAGACTAAGAAAATTCTCAAATTAAAATGTCACATAATGTAAAAATAACTTTTAATTTATTCAAATGCATATCATTAAATATCTCGAAACAAGATATATATGACTTAGACCGCTTTCATAATTATAGGCACATATATATGTAGATGTCTACATGTACGTGAATTGCCTGAAAAGTATTTGACCTGGATATGGATATGTTAGCATATGCTTGGGGATTTTCAAATCTCAGAGCTTATTTTGGTCTCAGCTATAGCGAGTGCTCAGTTGGTAAAGAAATAACACTTAGCGATTGGGCACAACCCACTAGTCTGCGATCACCACTTCCTTTCTTTTCTCGCTTTCCTCACTTCTACCTGACGATCTCACTGTTGCCCCAAATAGGGGACAACTTCAGAGTGATGGGTGATTAATAAGTGTTCTGTAAAGTATGAGTCACCTTGCGCGTATAATTCTCGATGTGTGCTTTTGTGATAATGGAAAAAATTGAATATCGGGCTGTGTCATTAAAATTTTATTTCTGCAAAATAATTGGCTTATGCAAATTGAAGACAAGTTGAACGCTGTGTGCGCTATTATTTACTACAATCAAATTTTGAGTCGCAGAATTGAAACGTAATAGCGTGCATCATGACGGCCCAAAAAAGTAAACGACGGACGAAAACGCCGCTCAAGAGATCATGATGGTTATGCTCATATGCAAAGGGCGGGCTTGTCATATATTGTCGTATATGGACCGAGAAACTTCTAGTAACAAGTAGATGGCAAAGTTGAAAGAACGGAAATCGATTTGCCGTTCCACGCATCATATTCTCCAGATTGAAATCTCATATTCTCTAGAGAGAAATCTCAAAGTTATTTGTAAGAGAAAAGTTTTGGATTAAGGTGAAACTGAAGAGTATTTTGAGGACCTTGAAAAATATATCATTCTTGAAAAAGATCACTTCGATGAATAAAGTGCAAATTACAGCAAAGAAAATGGTCTCGTGTTACTTAGGGCGGAAATATATCAGTCAATCCCCGTTCTTTGAATATAGTACGGAAAGAGAACCCTACAGCTATAATAGCAGTATGGTAAATAAACATTCTCCTGTCAAAATACGAAAAAAGCTAAGAAAACTTTTACCAAAATATCTTTTGAAAACCTTTTCCTACTTGAACTTGAATGAACCTAAGCAAGTAAGAAAATTATATGCGCCGCGACTAAATCGTTTGTAGCAATTACCTCTATGCTAAAAATACTCGGCTTAGATAGGTTAAGAATTCGAGGCTGTTCAAGAGTATGTATATTCGGGGAAACGCTGAAGCTCCTTTCTGGATATAGCAGACGTCGATGATTGGGTGTAGAAAAGCGTTCGATATTATAAGCGTAAAAGTAGGGAAAAACAAGAACGCCTCATAAGCAACTTATTTTTTTCTTTCATTCGCTTTGTGCCGAATATCATATCCTGAAACCAAAGTGACAACAGAGCTCTCTAATATCATAATTTCCTTAAAGCAACATTGTTGCCTTACGAGATCAGCAGAATTAAATGTAAGAAAGAAAAAAAACACGTAGCGTTAGAAAATGGAGCAAATTGAAGATAAAATATTAATATTTTATTATACGCTACATAACTTCTGGTACAGGGTGTATTAAGTCAGTGCGAACGTATGTAACATGCAAAAGGGCTTAAGATAGGCTTACCTTTTATTATACCAATCAGTTCAGAATCATAATCTGAACTGACCTAAACCTGTCTGTCCGTCTGTCCATGTGCTGTCTGTCCATGTAAATTTGTATTCAAGCTACAGCTGGCAATTCTTAAAATGTTTTGATGAAATCTGGTACACTGCCATGTTTTGGCGCATGACCCCTATTGAAAGTGACTGTGTCCACAGGCGACCATTGACGTATGATGGAGCAACAACACCATAAGCTTCTAAAACTATTGTGTAGGCTGCGAGAGCACTTTTCTTCAAATCAGACAACAAAGATAAACAATGTCGAAAATGCAATTTTGAGCGGTCCATGATTAGTGTTTGCACGCACTGTATAACGCAGTACCGCTATATGGAAAACTGTTATCTTAAGAAAGATTAAAATGTTCTGCTCATTGATACTTCTCATTACTTTCTCGCTTCTTCTCACTAATATGTGTCAAAATACGTGCAAGCGCCTTTATTTGTCATAGCTATGTTTGCGTGAAATATGAAAAGTAGTCAATTTGTAACGTTTAACACGCCGCGCAAGAGTCTCGAATTTGATTATTTTCCCCTAATTGGTTTCTGGTAAGACACCAAATTTAAAAAATTTGATAAAAATAGTTCCGGAAAGCAGCTTGTGGATCTACGTAGCTTCTTTGAAACACACTTTCAAATAGATTCGAGAAGAACCGGCAAAAAAATTGTACGTTTCCTATTAGGGACGGAGCAGGCTTCCAAGTTCAATCATACCTTAATTCTAGCTACCTAACAAAGCTCTGTTAGGGAGTTCACAGAGCTCAGTTAAGGTAATTGCTGAGTATCTTTGCTACTTATGTTCGAAGTTGTTTTCATATCTTTACCGGTTTTGTCGTTGCTTGGCAGAAACATGTAGTCAGTGATTCTGCGTAAGAGGATGAAGAGGTGAGCGTAGTCCATTTATGATGAAGTCTTTGAAATCGTCAGCGAGAAAACATGGGAAAGGGATTCGCAAGTGTAGGCCAAGTAAACAGAACAAGTCCACCCATCTTTTCTTTTGGAATACTACTGTAAATAGAACAAGTCCACCCATCTTTTCTTTTGGAAAAGTAGAGTAGACAGAGAGAGATGAACAAATACTTTCGTGAAAAGCTTTCTTACTTGTGTTGGAAACTATTCCGGGTACAAAATATTTTCCAACCATTAAAGACTTCCGTACACCTTTCGCAATAGAAATTAGAATCGAAACTATATTTACGGAACGGTATAATAACTTTTTGCTAAAAAGAGGTAGTTTTGAGAAGGCTGCCTCGCACACTCTTACTGTGACCTCTTTTATACCATACACCAATTGCGGTACAATGGTATATTAAGCTTGTGTTGATGTATGTAACGCTCAGAAGGACTTGAAATAGACCAAACCTTTATTACTTTCCGAATCGATCTAAACCCGTTCTGCTGTCTGTCCTTCTCCCCGTCTTGTTTTCCTATATTCAACCTATAGGCCGCAATTCTTGAGATATAGTGATGAAATCTGTTGCGCTGATGTGCTTTGGCCGAAGGACGAACGCTATTGAAGACGGTTCGGATTGGGCCACTTCTTCGGCCATTTCCCAGGCGAAACCTTGTTGTTGTGGAAACTAGCTATGTGAATGACTGACTGTATGTTAGTGCAGGGCATACAATAAAAACTAGGCCATGGCCCAGTGTAATATTTCTAATTGTTTAGAGGGAAAAAGTAGTTAGTTACCGTAACGCAAAATAGCACAAGTATTTTATTGAACAAGTAACAAAATATTAGAGTAAAAGTTTGCTTTTTGAAAATTTTCATTTATTTCAATCGGACCTATGGACTGTATCAGCTGAATCAATTTATAAACAGAAAAATTCGAGTTCCAGTTTTTATACCCCACACCACAGGTATATTAAATTTTTGCGGATGTATGTAACAACCGGAGTAGCGATGAATTCAGAAGCACATTATGAATCAATTTTCGATCGAAACTTGTCTGTGCGTCTGCTCATCGTTGCGATAAGAAATTTGATACAGTGACATAATGTGGCCCAAGAAACAAAGCTATTGAAAATGGTTCCTTTCGGCACGGCCCACTATAGTGTTTTTACTTTCTTGTGAAAGAGCACGTGCTACAACATCATCACAACATCCACTGATTAATGATGACGACGATCGTGACTCGACTATTCACGTTCGAAGCGTAGATTTACTCGTTCGTACGCATTAGAAAAATTTATGCCATAACACACTTAACTATATATCATCCTCTATATGATGGATATGAAAATTGTATTTTACTCTTATATGCCATTTTCTACTAACGCGTAAAGGTTTGTTGCTTTAAGATAAAATAGCATTTTTTTTTTGTTGCATTTTATGCTTCGAAAATTTACCTTGTGGTTGTACATAGTCTCTAAGGATTAATTCTGTTTATTTAGCATTTAGTGAAACGCAATTGTGTACGATTGCCATCGATAAGTGGCAGCAACAAAACTGTGACATGATTTAAAAGTTATCCGCAAGAAGAGCGAGAAAGAAAGGGTGTGAGAAGTAGAACTAACTGATGGAGATAAGAAATTTTTTGAAAACTTTTAGCAACAATAACAACAAAAATAATAGTAAAAAATACTTAAACCTTAAGTCAGTTATAATAAGTCGTATATTTATGGCGTTTGCTACAAGTGGCAGCAAAGCATTACATTACTTCAGCAGCATCGTACTCTCTAACGACGTACGACGTACGACGTCGATTTGAAATGTTTCCGGCTTTTAAAATAAATTAAACTTATAAACTAGACTCATGTTGTGCGATGCAGACAATAATGCTGGCGCAATGGTGCCTACATCTTTTCGTCCTGCCTGCCTGCCTTTGTTGCCGTCATATAAATTTTGTAATTCTTGTTGTAAGCGGAAGTGAAAAATGTTTCTTTGAGTTGCTTTAAGGCTGCATTTGCTCATCTGATTATATTTTTAGTTAGCAAAAGTAAATTTTGTTAGGTTACAAAAGGCATCACAAGGCATACGAACATTTTATTGAATTTCTAGGATTATGAGAGAGCGAGAGTGCCCAAGAGTGCATTTGCTGTAAAATAAATAGTCATTTGAAAAAATAAACAAAAAAAAAAAAAACAAAAAAGAAGGAAAACGAAAGGCTTAGCATTCGCTGGCAGATGTGGAAAGTTTACTTTTTCTTAGGTGTTTGTAACACTTGACTGCATTAAAGAGCATCAGCCGCACGGAAAAGCAAATGGACCAACAATTACACAGATCCAACAGATGATACTCGTATACATGCGCTGCAACAAAGCAAAAGGGACCGAGAGCTTAAGTTCATAATAGTTGCCTAAAGAAGTGTTATCTTAGTTTTCGTTGTCATTGTTAGTGTTGTTGTTGTTGTTGTTGTTCTTGATAAGAGTGCAAACTCAGGCAATTGTTTTAATGTATTATCTTCAGGTTTTCTTTTATTTTTCTTTTGTTTTTTCGGTTCATCTTCCGTTCCTCTCTTAATTTTCCTCCCCAGGTTGTTGCTGTTGTTCTTGTTGTTGTTGTTGTGTTCCATTCCTTTTTTTTATATATATATTTTTTTTTTTTTTTTTTTTTTTTTTGGGTTTCCATTTGTCTTCATTTGGCAGATTTTCCTCGTGATTCATTCTCTTGGTTGACACAAAACTTAATATTGTATGCAATCAAAAACTCGGTCGGTCTGCGTGTTCCAAGTGCCGTATGTGTTTGTGTGTATTTATGTTTGTATACGCGTGTCTGTGCTGTTTGTCTTTAAAGTTTACTATAGAAAGTTTTTACAATTTGACCTAAATTGCAATTTATGTGAGTGTGCAAAGTGCTACGTCTGAGTGCATGTATACGTTGTGGCCTTTTCCAGCTACAATTAAGACTGACGTTAATTTTTTCTTCTCCTTTCTCGTTTCCTTCGATTCCTTCTATTTCTTCGTCATCATTTTCTTCTCTTCTTCTTATTCTTCCTCTTGTTTTCAAAAACTTTTGATAGAATATATTATTTATTTTATGAGTATTGTGGGAAATCTCAAAGTGATTTATTATTTATACATATACACAAGTGTGTATGTGTGGGTAAAATTATGAAATATGCTCGTGCGTGTGGCTGCGTGCGCGTGTATATGTATATATATATATGTATATATAGATGTGTGGCTATGTGCGAATCATGTATCAAGTGCTTACTCTGCTTTTGGCAGAAGTCCTTTTTTTAGGAAATTGAGTTAATTGTAAACGAGAGTATGAGGCTGGGGAACATAGAACGGTAGCTCGTTGCGATACGAAAATCGGAATTTAAGCCAGTGGAAATACGTTCAATAAAGAGGATTTTTTAAGCTTTTAACTTGAGATGTGCTTCTTCTCGGCACCAATTATAAAGTAAAAAGAATTTCTACTCCGCTAATGCATTTTCACGCGAGCTATAGTTCGGCTTATGTGCGTTCGGTTGTCTATACATACTTTGCTGTGGTTGTTCGATTTGACTTAAGCAGATACTTTAATAATTTAAAAATATTTTGTAAATTTTTTTCTATTTTTCTGTATCTAACCGACTAACCAAACAGTTATAAGCTTGCTTTACTCGCATTCAGCGACATCGGAGTTTAAAAGCAGAAACCTATAATTTAAAGCAAAATCGAAAGAGTAGTTGGAAGCGCAAAGAAATTTGAATCTTGAAAGACTTAGTAGATTTACTTTAAAATAAGGGTTGCTTTGACGTTCTTGCCCGGCAAACAGCCCTATATCCCTAAAAAACCTTTTCTCTTCTTCACTCCTATTTGCGTTCTAAAGAAAAACTATTCAACTCGTCTATGCGTTGAGACCTAGATAAATACATCATAGTGTGTTCCATTCGCACAACAGAAGACAAAGCAATCCTACATCGATTATGAGTTATACATAGCTCGCCCTAACGCCCCGCCAAAGTAAAATATGGTGATGTGTAATTTAGTATCTAGATTATCACTGTACATGTGCTAACATATAGCCTTAACGTATAAGTATCTCTTAAAATGCGTACGTGAAGTAGCTCGCATCCTAAAGAATTTAGTTATCCTTGCCAAGGATGCAAATCGTCTGGCAAAGACACCTAGGCGATGAAGACAGCTATATGCTTTTGTATGCTGAGCAAAGGTTATCTTCTTCCGGTTTTTTTAAGGCCACCCAAGCATTGAAGGCAGCTATATCCTTCACATGCCGACCAAAGGTTTCCATCTTTTTGGTTTTTTCATTTCAACAGCGATACAAATGTCGTGGACGACGCGCGAACCTCACCATCATCAACTAATTGGCTTAGTCAATTTGTTAAATAGGAGCTATAGAGAAGGTCAGGAGCTAACAGATGGCTCCCTACGTGAAGCAATTGATCTTGCATACTTATTTCCGGACTCGTTTCGCCGTGGAACACATCAAACTGTTTGCAGGCAACCATTGCAGACCGAATGTTGCGGAGATCCCACGTCTCTCCCGAGCCTGTTTTTCACGCTAATCGTCTCCATGTTTCTCCTAGAAACGGGTGAGTTTACGCGACATGCTGGACTTTATTCCCTTCACCGGACTAAAGTCAAAGTTTTTAAAGTAAGGGTATCACCATTTCGGCGGCAAGGATCTGCGGCAATGGTAGCCATTGGGAGCTTCAGATTTATTATTTCATATTATAAACTACCAAAGGCTTCTGACCTGCAATGAATATCAAAGTTGTAGCGCACGGATATTACGCCAATTTGCAGCCTTTGTAGCAGCCCTGATAAGCGATAATTATTCGCCTGAATGTCTCTCAAAACAAATTAATCATCATTTTCGTGCAGCAAAGTGCAAGCACAGAAGGAAACGTTATGACAGCGTGCAAAATGCATTTGGGTGATGGTCCATATTTTCGGGTTAAATTAGAAGAATAGAGAACCGCGACAGAATGATGAAAGGAAAGGATTGCATTTATTCAGTCTGCGTTTTGTGACAATGAGACACTAAGTAGAACTGCAACAAGGATGACATTTTCAAATATTCAACAATGATGTCAACTTATTTTCTTTGCAAATTGAAATAAATACCTTTTGGGCAAAAGCGAAAGCGAAAGCAAAGCAAAAATTGTTTTTTATATAATTTAAGTCATTGTTTTAGTTAATGACAATATAATTAACAACATAACAGCAGCCATCCGTGTTAGCGTAAGCTTTACACTGTTACACATTTTCTTATTCTATTCCTTTATGATTTTCGTTTTAATTCGTTTTTATTCTCTCGTTTTTATTCGAAAAACCGCAAAAATCTTTTAAATCTATTTAATCTGCAACCGTCAACTAAAGACAACGAAACCAACCATCACTTATCATCAACTACAACTTCAGGTAGCAATAACATTAATATCCTTTAATCATGCCAACCTGTTTGACAGAGTTACGATAGCGTGCAACTTTTGCAAGTGTACACGAAAGGTTCAGAGCTATAAAAATTAACATCATTATATCATCCATATATATATATATATATAAAACAAATGAATAGAACGAAACACACACTATACATCTGAACATTTGCACACTTGCACACCCACACGCGCAAGGGTATTATTCCTACATACCTGCAATGAATAGAATAAGAGGGAGAAAAACAAAACAAACTTAAAAAGAAAAACAAAAAAAGGAAAAAAAAGGAAAAAGAGAAACAAATGAACAGCATAGAGTTGCAAATGAATAACGGTGTCACTCAAATGTAAGAATTTCTAAAGATTCATCACGATATGCTATGCAGTGAAATTGCAGCTGCTACTGCTGCTGCTGCTGCTTCTGCTGCTGCTGCTGTTGCTGCTAGGTTTGTGTGTGCTTGCGTGTGTGCAGCTGTCGTTGGGTTTTCTTTCTCACAAAAACTTCTACTTTTTGTTTTCTACTTTCTTTCTTTCTTTTTTTTTCGTGTTTGTTTATGGTAAAATAGACTGCAGAGCGTGTTGTGGAGAGCAGTGAGTGTATCACGTTGTGGAAATGAAGTGATATGAATAAAAACATTTGAATGTATGACACATGTATTTATATATACATACATACATACATGCATACATATATATATATATATGTATGAATGAATGTTTATTCATTGTGAATTAGTGTTGTAAAGGAATTAAAACATACACATGTGTGCATAATTTCAGACAACCACCGGAAGCGCAAAAGCAAACCGTATGTATGTGTGTATGTATGTATGTATGTATGCATATATGTATACAGGTAATAGATGAATGCCCCGAATTACTTGTAGACAAGAAAACCAGCACTTGTGAGGCGGTTTTTTTTTTTTTTTCTACTTTTTCGTGAATTGTTACACAAATGGCGGACATATGACGCGCATACAATACTTTGACGTTTTTGTTGTTTTTTTTTTTTTTTTTGCAACAAAACTTTGAAAGAGAGCGGAAAGATGTTAAATGAGATGAAAACGATTTTTGACACTTTGGTCTTGTAGGGAGGAAGCGGGAAAATGACAGAAAGAGAAAGAGAGATAGAGAGAGGATAAAGAGCTTCAAAGCCAAACAAATCTACGGCAATGAAAAGTTGTGAGGGAGAGAGAGATGATGGAATAGATAATGTAATTAAAACAGTTATCAAGTGTTAAACATTTTCCAATTAAGGTTTTTATTAATGCAATTAATGTGTCGCTACTTTTTACAAGCTCTCCGATAAAGAAAAACACGGAATAATATTATTATTCGTTTTTTTTTTTTTTCTTTTTTTTTTTATTTTTTTAATATTTTTCTTTGTTTTGCAAAAAAAAAAAAAAAAATAAAAAAAAGAGAAGAAGATCTGAGTGATATTTACTGCTGCTGATGCTGTTGTCATCACGTATTAAACATACATTTATCATTTGTTTATAGTATGACGATGACATAGATGACACTGTGTGATGATGTTTTAGCTCTGCATGAAATGAGGTCACTTCCGACTTAAGCATATCACTTAATGTGCGGTAAAAAAAAACGAACAAAAATAATGGGAATCAGTAGGTAAAAGCAACTAAAGTTTGTCAGCAATAGGGCGGCGATTAGATCTCGTTACTTATCACCGAGAGAAAATTGGAAAATTCTATAGTAAAATATTTTTTTTTTTTTTTTTTTTAAAAAAATTTTTTTTTTTTTAATCATTTTTGAACGAAAAACCATACCATGGTTTTTTTCTTTTTTTTTTCTTTTTAATTTTTTTTATATTTTTTTTTTTTTTTTTTTTTTTTTTTTGAAAGCGTATTATGTTAAGGAAAGTAACATAAATTCTTTAATTGAAAATTTAATAAAGAAATTATGAAAACATAAATTTTTTTTTATGCATAGATATGCTAAGTACTAAGTATAAGTATAGGTAACCAATGCTAAGGTAGCAACGTGTGTCTGATAGTGAGTACCTTTTGCATAACTGCATATAAAGTTAATGGACTCCAGTTTATAGTCTATTACATCAGAGCTCACTGCATTCATGTGCATAGCGTAAGTTTGTCTGGATGGTTTTTGTTGATGCGATGATAGCGATGATGGGAACGATAATGACGTTAATGATGATGGTGATTATGATGATGATGATGATGATGATGATGATGATGATGATGATATTAACTGTTGATAACCAACCAGCACATATTGTGAATTATGTTTCAATGCATTTACAAATGCGCGCTTGTTTGGGTACATTGTCATGCTAACTATTATCACGATGATGACGTTGATGATGTTGATGATAATGTCGATGGTCGGCTCTGAGCAATCAACCCCACTAACTAACTAAATACTCTTGAGCGCTACTTGACTATCTATTGCTGCAGCTGCTGTAACATAACCATACGTATCTATCTCTCTATTAAACAAAAAAAATTCTTCTTCAGATATCTGACCTTAAGAGCTTTTAAGAAAAATGTTAACAACGCAGGCATGTCAGCCACGTAGTGCACTTCGATGTTTATCATTACAATATAAGTTTTAAAGGTAATAATATTAAGCGATGAAATTTCTTACACAACTGAGCCGCATCTTGAGGCAACTATCAATTACCGTCAGTTTATGATATTCATTCAATTTCTAGGTAATTAAAATAACAGAAGCGGGTGCAACAATTGCAGCAACTAACGTTCGAGATTTTTATGATAATCATAGAAACGTCAAGAAACCTGGGTGTTACTTACTTTCAAAAACTCAGCATTCGAAAGCTTAACCATTGGCCAAACTTTGGACTTTTACACGAAAAAAGGACAAACAGATAAACGAACTTTGTAGGAAAACAAGTAGGCGTTGGATTTATTTTTTTTTTATGTGAAAAAGAAGAAACAAGAAAAGACGGGGAGATCTCATTTTGAATTTGAAGTGATTAGTCATTGGAATTTGGGAAGGAAAGAAAATTTTTGACTTTCACAATTTTTGATTGTAAAAAAGAAAAAAAAAAAGAAAAAGAAATCTTTTTAAATTTCGAATATTAAATTTTTGCTTTCAAAAGACTTTAAAATTAATCCTTATCAATTGTTAATAAAAGAAGTGAAAAACGATTGTAAAATTTGTTAATAAATGAAATGAAAAGCAATTGTAACCTTTGTTCGTAAAAGAAATGAAAAAAAAAAAAAGATTGAAAAATTTGTCAAAAACATTACGGAACCGTTGCATACCAATGTGAAGGGTCCTTTTGGATATTACAAAATCCCGTACAACTGCGTGGATCTACACAGCAGAACTCATAATAAAAATCTATGCAAACTCTAACTCAAAGACCCTCATGGGATAAAAAACATCGACATCAATAAGTCTATCAGCAAACCGTCCACATCATTTCTGCAGCTTTTAATTGTTTGGTATTTTTAGAATAAAAAAAGAAAATTTTTTTAATATTGTAATAATTAATTTATAATATATAGTTTTTTTTAGTGTAAACACGAGGCTTTATCAACTTGGGTGAGTTTTACGTTAATGTTAATTAAATAAGATATATTTAACTTAATTAGTATTAATTTGGAAAATAATCAATAATAATATGATTTGTTTTATATACATTCATATTGTTTATTTCAGTTATTAAAATGCCAGTTAACTAAATTGTTAGGTGGTTCTGGCTGGCGAAGTAAGATTACACACTATACGCTCACATACACTACACTTCCAATTACATCACTTACATATTATAAAAATTCTTTAGGGCAAATTTCTCCTATGAACCCCCCCCAATTTCGGCGAGCTAGACACACTTCAGTAAGAGCCCTTTAGGTATGCTACAGAGAATTTTCATTGATAGATTAAAAGATGAATGCAACGACTGACAAAGAAGCAAACAAAGAAATCTACTTTATTCGATTTAGTTTGATTATTATATTTGGTATTTCTGAGTGAAAGGTGTCACCCGAACAACAAAAGCCTTAATTCGTTTCGCAACTGTGTTAGATGAATCAGGGTACATCGTGGCAAATCTTCGTTTAACAGCAACTCGGATAAATTTTGCTTTTTTAATTAAAAATGGCAGCGCTTGTTGGGGTAAATATTCTCCTAGTCACACAAATTACAAAACAACAAACATCAACAAACAACAAAAAATTTGAACAAAAGTTCAAATATCGGACGCAAGTGGAACAAAGTTTTTGAAGGTATTAAAAGTAGGTCATATTGGTCAAAGCACACGCCCACAATAGAATTGCAACAAAAATTGAGAGCACCTTTGTTTTGTGGGGTTTTCGTTCATTACTTCAAGACTAGAATAGACACGTGATGAAAACTATCACGTATTTTCTATAAAAATGAAAAAAATCATTCCACGCCCAGCTTTAAAGAATACGAAAATGTAATTTTCCCCCTCTTTTTTTTACGCTTTTTTAAAAGAAGAAGATAAAGTTGATGTGCATAAAAGATTCGGTCACATTCGAATATGATTTGCTTACTTGTTTCTTTTGTCTCTTGTTTTGCTTTTTTCCTTCCTTCCTTCTCTTTTGCTTTCGCTTTCTCAATGTATACTCTGCCACTTTTCAGCTTTTTCTGGAATTTTAATTACTTGAAAGAAGATTCCAGTTTTCAAAAATTTCCTCTAAGTGAACCGATTTCTGCAACGGATCACCAAACTTTTTTAATTCTGTTGGAAAGTACTTGATACCTTACACTTTTGGCGCATATATAAAAAAGTAAAGCTTTGTTTACTCTATTCAGACTAGGCTTAAAAGCGTGGCCGCTGTTGCGATAAGATACCCAAGCGTGTGCATCCGCATGGTATACATCCACATTTACATGCTGCAAAGACCCGAATGAAGTTGAGTTTCCAAAGAAACTCATTGCTAAAATAGTGCATACCCTAGCGAGCGTATATTCCGATGATCGAGAGATTCTACTATAATCGAATTCAAATACTTCTAGCTGAGCAATCTGAGAGAAACTCTCAATAGGTTTGAGAGGGAGAGTCGCTGTAACAATCTAAGAATAGCATTTTTAATAAATTTTTCCGGAACGGAAGCGAATGGAGTGAACATTCAAAAAAATTACTAATGAAAACCAATTTTTTTCCTAAAAGATTTACATTAGTTTCCCGGCTTAAAGTGAGGACATACGATATTTGTAAATTATTGTCAACTTATTACAAGTTAAACTAATTAAAATAACAAAATCAAATTCCATTACATATTACATGATTTAAGTATTGAAATAACATTAGAAAATAAATTATATATAAAAAGATTTTGTTAAATAAATTCAAATGAAATGCATTTTGTTTCAGTCATCCTTATGTGACCATATGTAAAAGCTTGAAACGTCTAAGATTTCACTGTGTAAGAAATTTGATTTTTTTTTTTTTCCTTACCACACATTTATTTGGATAAATCTTTAAATTAACATCTGGCATATAGACAAGAGTAGACAAGAAAGTGATATTCAGCTGCTGTTAAATTTTTTACCCCCGATTTTCCTCTTTGTGTCTGCATAGCATAGATGGACAGATGGACATGCTTAGATCGTTTTACACTTTAGCACTGCTAGTCTTTGAAGCTTCCTTTTCGATCCTCGCGCCTTCCAATGGTGAGGTCAGGGCTACAATTTCCGGTTTGTTTTTGGTTTGTGGGCAAGCCAAGTCCACTTCCATGCTCTGTCGCTTCTTATGAACTAGGATTACGGTTCAAAATTTTAAATTCTTACCTGAATTTATACTTTTGTCGGCTTTTTGGGAAAAAACACAAGACCGAGGGACAGACATACTTAGCTAAATCGACTCAAAAAGTTAATCAAATATAGATATAGTTAGGCAGGTTTCTTAAGCACATTCCTAGATATCGAAAATATTGCATCTATCCTTCATAATTGAGTTCATGTGTTTAAGTGTTCAATGATCGAACATGTCTTGTTCATGTTAAATTCATCTCTTCTTTGTTTTTTAAATCAACTTGAACTCTTTAAAATAACAAAACTTTGTTCGATACTTGATTATAAAGTTTATGCTATTATGGATAGTTGTTATCTAAGATGTTGTTGTTTTAGCTTTTATCGTTCAGGTGTAGAAGAGTCTGCACGATACTAATGAAAATTTATTATTGATAATAAATTTCTGTTGACAATGTTTTATAGTTTGTGTGAATTTCGACTAGAAAGTTCGTCGTTAACATAGTTGGCTGGGGATACCAAGAAATGACTCAGCATTATATTAAGGGGCAATTGGCTTAATTTGTTGGTTTTCTTTGTAGTTTGGTTAAAAATTTAATTCAAAATTACTTGAAAATTACAAATAATAAAGAAAAAACTTGAAAAACGTTATATAAACACACACGATGAACTAAAGGAGCAATCATTTGCATTGTTAAGCGATTCCTTCCATATTGCACGACTTATACTAGCGCATATGGTGAGTTATCTGCAGAGTTAGGAAAATCCTATTAATTTTCTAATCCAATTTATATGTGCGACTCAAATCGAATGTTTCTGTCCGTATAACATGTACAGGATACTCAAGCTTACTTGTGAGTCGAGTATTACTTCAGTTTCTCAAGATGAAGTAAAGACGATATAAAGGAAATGAACACTTGGTATGCAAAAATGCTTTCGATTATCTTTGAAAATCTTCTGTCTTCCCTTACCATTAAGACACTACAATTTTTATAGCGTTTCCTTAATAACGCCCTGTGAGCTTCGCATGAATTAATCGCGAGCCTCAGAGATACCTCGGATTTGCGAAATAATTAAATACCGATGGAAGATAATTTTTGTTTTTTTTTGAAAAGAACTTTAAAAAATTAGAATAAATTTTTCTTAAACCCACTACAGTGATGTGCACATCTTTTTAAAACAAAAGAGTCTTTAATTTCTTCAGATACAGACATCCTTAGCAGTTTAACGTGGTTTCCCGCCGTGCAGGTTTAATCGCCCGATGACACGCGAGTTAAATACAAAACAATAGGCCTCACCAGTTACTCCTGTAATACGCGTATGTGAAAATAAGTATAAGTCATGCCCATATCTTTGGTCAAACTCTAAGGCTTTTTAACACGTCATCATTGAATGCCGCCACGAAATTACCAGCAGATAGAGAAGAGACATTTATTACGCAGCCCTTCCGCAGGTTGTTGGAGCAATTATCTATGGGTTACCTGACCCTCTTGCTTTCCAAGACTTAAGATTATACAGCGCGGAGCTAAACTGTGCGCAGCTTGGAGCCGCTCTGGTGTTTTCATATTGATATTGAAACTGAAATTAGTTTTTCCAATTATTCGTCTTAGCCTCTGAAATTCGCTGCTTAAGATTATTACGGATGACCACAGGTAAGATTAAAGTCCTTGAGGTGGATCAAGGTAACCAATTAGAAAGTGAGCACAAACTTAATATCTACACTTTGCAAGTGTTGTACGAGTACTTGCGGAAGGTTTAATTTTTACATTTCAATTACGGACGGGAGAATTCAAGTACGAATATATGTGTGAAGTTTCCTACTTCTACCTAAACTTTTCTTAATTTTGAAATGAAAAAAAAATTTTACTCCAACGCCGTTTTCTCTTTCGCATGCGAATGGTTTATGGAACTAATGGATTTATATTTATTCTTTAATGTTTGTTTCATGCGAAATTCTGACGGCAAATAGAAACAAAATATGTAAAAACCTCATGATTGGCGACGGCCCATTATTGCACGCCCTATACAACCTAGGCAGTAATTTATATAACGATTTTTCATAATCAAGCATTATGTGGAAAGTGGTCAAAAAAATAGTCCAATCCGCATCACTTTGAACAGGTCGGTGAACGACGTTTCATCAAAATATCTCAAAAGTTGCGACTTGTAAGTTGAGGAAGAACGGACAGAGAAGGCATTATTTGCAATCGTCCAGTGAAAGTCAAATACTTGTATGCAAGGAACAAAATAATGCATTATATAAACATAGTCAAAGGAGCAGATGGTCGGACGGGGTGACGGATAAACGCTAACCAATAAGGCGATGGCTTCACTTTCTCTCCAACAGATGGCTACACACAAGATATTGAGACAGACGGGCCATCGAAACTTTTTCACCTAAGGTTAAGCCACAAGCTATTCTACATCCTGCTCTACCGATTGGATCCTTTAGCCTACAATTTTGTGTGGGAGTCAGAACATAATCCTAAATCGGTTGGTTGCATAAAACGAGAGCTATATCAGGTCGCACAAACTTAATATACTCTTGTATAACAAATGGTGTAAAGAAACTTATTAAAGGAAAAACTTCTTTGAATGCTTTGAGAGAATTCTCCTAACCTGTCAACTGACTCGTCTACAATATAACGCATTTTCGTTTTCTCTTCTTCTTTTCTTAAAGCGAATAGTAACCTATATCAACTAGTAACTGAAGTCACTCGACATTCGACTTTCTTATTAAATTATTTGATGTTGTCGTTACGAAGATTTGATTAAGATTTAATATAAAACAAATAAAAAAGTGTTTTTGAAATTTTCAAAAAAAAAATTGAAAAAGTTAAGTCAACAGTTTGATCCAATTTTTATACTTTTACTACTACTACTACTACTACTACGCATTCTATTTTTTTTTTTTATATTTTTTTTCTTTGCTTTACTAGCGTTTCAAGTTAAACTTTGCACAAACATTCCATAATCATTTATCATTCAACTGTAATGTATGTAAAAAGTTTTTGGATCACGTTTATTAAAATCACTCTTTCATAAAACGATTTTTCAGATATTTTTCAACTTATTTCGTTCACTTTTTTTTCATCTTTCTTTTCTTGTTTTCTTTTTTTCTTTTTGTGCAACACGCCGCTGACACAGTTACTTTAAGTAATAAACAACTTTACTCTTATAACTTTCTTGAAAGCATTCATTCACTCGTCTGCAATCGACAATTAAAAGTCAATACATCATTCATTCAAAATTGGAGGAAAATAATCGTTAAGAAAATTTTTAGAAAATTCTAGATTAATAGCTAATTAGCACAGAAATTGTATTTTCGTACAATAAAAAAAAAAAAAAAAAAAAAAAAGAAATAAAAACCTATTACGAATAATAAATAGAAGAAATACCTACTGACTGCACGTACTTTAGAAAAAATCTCTTATTCACTTTCTCTCTGAGGCTTTTGTTGCCACATATTCAAGTATTTGTTGTTGACAAAAAATTTTCTTTGATTAGAGTGTTTCTTAAAACCTGCGCAACAATTAAAGGATGAGAGGACGAAGGGAAGACGGCAAATTATTATCATTATTATGTCACCATTATTGTAATTATCGTTGTTGTCATTCCTATTCGCTTTGCTAGTGTTTTTTGTTGTTGTTGTTACCAAGTTGTTGTTGTTGTTGTTGTTGTTATAAGAACAGAACTCATTAAGTGGCAATAGCGGTGAAGGTAGCTGTGGCGTTACTCTTGTAATGGTTGTTCATTTACACTACAATCTCTTGAAGAACCACTTGTGAAATAACTAAAAGTTGTTGTGTTGTAGTGTATTTTGCTGGTTTGTGTTCTAGTATTTGAAAAGAAATAAGATAATTAGAGTAAAGTAGAATCTTCGCACTATTTGTGGTTAGAATCTTTGAATAGAAAGAACATCGACTGCAAAAAAGAGGCAATTAAAAGTTTGTAAATAAATTTGTTACAGCCAGGGTCAGCTAAATCAGCTAAACGAAGAAAATGAGTTCCCACATACTCTCTATATAATCCCCTTAATCAACCCATAGCAAAAATTAACGAAGCGATTGTGTAGATAAAATCTCTTCTATAAATACTCATATTATGTTAGCGTTTTAAGGGTTTATTCCCACGAATGCATTTCAAACAAGAATAATAACTATGTAATATACTTTTCATTACATATATAGAGAGCCACACTATCAGTCTCAATCCTAAACACTAAGCGAATTACAACAAGGGAGTGTCACGTGTAACTATAAAGTTTTAGGTTTTTTGTTTTCAGTTCTCTTCACCGCATAGATCGCAGTTTTCAAAAGCTTTCAAAATTAAATTTCTCGGCTTAGCCGCACACAGTTTCCAGGTCTTGTTTGTAAAAGAAATTTTTCTGCAACAACTTGATTCGCTATACTAATATTGCTATATCCATTAAGGAATCTAAGGTGGACTTCTAGGTATTATAAGAGATTTTTCTAATACCCGGTACAACTCCGATATGAAGCACTTTTATGCAGGCTTTCGGAAATAATTTTAATTATTGCAATGTTGTTCTCATTTTAATCACCCGATCGGTTCGCTTTTCGCAACTAACCAAAAGAATGTACACTTTAAGGACCAAGATTGTTCTCTACATCAATCTCACATATAGATTTAAGTTAGTTTGAGTGCAATACGTATAGCAGCATTAGATTGAGTTTACCCGACTAACTGAACAGCAAGATGGAGTTGTTTCTTATTGGAAGTTCTGTTCGAACATGAAACAACCGTCTAATCGGCAACACCGATCTAAAACGAACGCTTCGAGGATAATCGAAGATAAACTCCTTTCGTCTTCGTAGTCGATATATTCAAATGATCATAAGATCACAGAGTGAAAGTGAGTGAATTAGTGGAAGTGCAACTTACAAATGGCAAAAATTGAAATAAATGAAATCATATGAATTTAGAACGAAAAGCAGAGCACGATAACTTAACTAAATAATTTGGAGGATGGGTTAATATTGCTTTGCGAGTAGATATATAAAAAAGGTTTGTAAGGCTAACTTCAGATAGCTGAGAGTAATTTTCGCACGAAATCAGAACGGTACATATAAGAGAAGCCGGAAGACTGAGACCAAAAGGTGGAAGGATAGTGTAGCCCCTCCCAAAAAAATAATAAAGGTCGTGGAAGGAAAATCAGGGTCGCCGGCGAGTCTTTTCCCAGGACAACAGATATTGTCCCCCCAACACTTCCAAAGCTTTCATTGTAAAACAATTTAATTTTTGACAATGCCTCCCTCATTTTAACCGCTAGAGATCGGCACACTTTCATAATGTACGTATAGGCATCCTTCGTGTGCTCTAAAGCGTCCTTGTGGATATTTATAGAAAGACCTCTTCATTATTGAGCCACTTCCCAGCTCTTTTCCGAAACAGTTTTTATTCGTATGATGCAATTTTTAGTTTATCCAACACATGGGCCCACTTTTTGGAACTGAACAAAAATTTATTTATATCCGTGAGATGACACGAACATGAATTATATAAAGTTTCCTGATGCGAATAGCAGAGCAAATAAGAATACCGGCTATCAAGTCCGTATTCGGGGGTTCAGATTTCAAATGCGGTAAAGTTCGCTTTGGTTATAGTTGTATTAAGTGCTTAAAGGTACAGGGTTTTTCAATTGGGCACATGCCCACTAACCTCTGACCGCCGCTTATCTACTCCTTTCTTTTTTTCTCTTTCCTTTCTTGACGACTAATTATACGAACAGGAGGCGTCCCCTCAGTGATTGTTCACGTCAGAAAAGAAACCCTTACGACTAATTATCGGACAAAAATGGAAAACCAATTACTGCTAATGACTGATTTGTTCTCCAGAGTACTTCATAGTATAAAGAAAACAAGTTACAAAAATAAGAAAAAAAATATAAAAAAGAAAAAGACCAGAAGAAGGATTTCATTATATATATATATATATATATACATAAACCAAGAGTTTTTGTTTAAATTTTATTTACAAATTTTTATGCAAAAATTTAAATTTTTTACTTTTTTCAGACTTAGAAGCAAATAACTATAGAAGAAAATAAAAAAAAAAAAAAACTAATTCTTGTAAAAAGAAAAAAAGCTATCAATGAATTGCCAGAGTCAACAATATGCTCTTGATAATGATTAAGGTTATAAAGATGATCATAATGATAGTGATGTGTATGATAATAACGCCGTAAATGTGCATGATAGCATCAATAATTGTATTTAACCATAAGCCAGTATAGTTAAAAACAACAGGAACAACAACAGCATCAATATCTGCAACAATAGCAAGTACTTGGAGAAAAGAAGAAAAGTTTCTATAAACACTTACTACTCTTAACTTAGTTGCTTACCAATACAAATATATATCGGCAAATATGCACACATGCATATACATTTACACGCATATACATATATATATATATATATATATATATATATATAGTTTAGAAAACACTTGATTTTCCTCGTCATTGGTTTGAGTAGTTTTTGACTTGACTGTTGATTTCTAAGTTGCTGTCATAGTTGCTGGGAGGGTTTTGATGATAATGACGACGATGAAAATGTTTCTAAAACTTTTCTTTATTTTGTGTTAAATACTTAAAATCCATGAACAAGTATGTGTGAAGATATACGTTGTATGTTTCTTGTTTACGAAAAACTTCTCTATTTAGGAAACATTTAAACATTAAAATAAAGTTTTCGAAAAGTAAATTTCCTAAGCATGCATGCAGTTAAGTTAAAGCCAAGTCATATACAAAAACATATGCGTTTATGTCAATACACGCTTAAAGGCTTTAAAGATTTTCTGAAGATTTAGATGAAGATGTAGGAATTTTTCTACTTACTTTTCTTTACTTTTTTTTTCTGTTTCTGTTTTTTTTTTTTTTTTTTTTTTTTTTATAAAAAGCAACGAACCAACGTTTGAATTCTATTCATAATTAAGTCGATAACTGTACTGTGCTTCACTGGACCGGGCTGAGCACTACACTCATGCATAGAATCCATACGTGTGTGCATAAGCATTTACTACATTTAATAGCTCTTAATTATCAGCTCAACTGTAATTGACAGCGAACAATATAACTTGTACAATATATCTATATATATATATATACGTATATGTTTACTTATATTATATATATATATATATGTATATAGGTATATAGGTATATATAAAATAAAGAGTATGTATGTGTACGCGCGCACAAGCAAGCAAATAACCCAAAAACCACATCTATGCAAATACGCTGTATACACGCGTACACTTACACACATTCAACACATTCATACACATATACAAATATACGCACACACATATATATATATATATATATATATATATATATATATTTAGACAGTTTGCATAGCTTATATAAGTCAATACCTTTACTTGCATGTGGATTTGTCTGTGTGCTTTCCTCTATAAATGTGTGAATATATTTAGAGGATTAAATGCAAATAATCAACTTTGTTTATATACGTGTTTGAATATATCCATACATATGTATGTGCCCATATCGTTAAGCACTGGCACGTGTGTGTGTGTGTGTGTGTGTGTGTGTGCTGTACAACGGCATTTGCGTTTTGCAAGATCTGTGTGCATTTATTAAACGACTTATTGCTGTACATAGTTGACATCATTGTTGACAGTATGGGTTTAATATGCGTAAACGTGTGCGTACTTGTTCTCGGGTGTGTTAACCAAATATGCAAACGTACACGACAACGCATACATCACTACCAATAAACTAAACAGAGAAAACCCTTAAATAGGTACACATTTACATTAGTGTTCGTTACGAGTGTCACGAGATGTTGTTGTTAGATTATATTTCAATATCCCCTTCGCTCGTGAGCCCGTTTACACATGAGCAGTAAATTTCAAATCTCCAACTTACGGAACAGCATAAACAATTTCCGATTTCTGAGATAATAATAATAATAATAATAATAATAATAATATGAATAAATTTCTTGTTTATATATCGTTTCAAAATAAAAAACAAAAACAAAATTCGAAAATATTTTACTTGCAAAAGAAAAATAAACATTAAAGCTCGCTTTACTCACATTTTATTGCACGAAAGACGAGATGCTATATCAATTTCGATTAAAGCGAATGAAAATTTTCAGTTGTTTTTAAAATTGCGATTAATTGAAAGGGTACACGCATACACAAGAGTATGTGAAGAATCTTTACAATCGCTATACCATTTGTTAAATCTTCAATTATTCCTACCTGTGTTTTCATTTCTCGAATGATTACTTTATCACTTCAGTTAAAGTCAGTCCAAACTTTAATTGAAGCGGATATTGAAAATTGACTGAAGATTTTTACAAAATGTTCACTTTTTACACCCTACACCACTTGTGGCAAAAGATTATATATTAAATTCGTTGGGATGCAAACAACCAATCTTTCAGTTAAATTCATTGTGATTCTAAATCGATCTAAGCTGGTCTCTGCCCCTCTTGTTTTCTTGTATTGAACCTATGGTTCGCAATTCTCGAGATATTTTGATGCAATTTTGCACACTGCCATGTTTTGACTCAACAACGAACGCTATTCAAAGTGTTACGGATTGGACAACATTTTCCGACCAATGCCCTTGTAAAGACTTGCTTTGAAAAGTTATTACACGCATGACTATAGAGTAGTGTAGGGTATTTTACTATATTACTATTACACTGCTTGACATTTTTATATTAAGCGTATGTTGTCGTTCAAGTAGTTTCAATATGTTCAACTTTTGCCCACCGTCGGATCACAAAAACGTAGCAATATTAACCTACAATATAGCGCTGAGTACAGCTACAAGGAAAAGTCAAAAAACAAAAAATAACGACTTAATCTGTGCATTTATTCACATTTCTGCGCGTGTATCAGTGATTCGGTAATATCTCGATAGCTTAATCTATTCTTAGCCTATTCCACTCGGTAGTCCACTCTGTTAGTACTCGATCAAAACCATAAAAAAGACTACCCTTATATCAGTCTATTCTAGCATCCATCTCTTAATTCATCCACTTATCTACCTTCAGGGCAGAAAACAAGTTCCTTTAACTCTCACCGAATACGTTTAGAAGTAATCAGGATTTTCATCACAAAAACTTATAACGACATAAATGGAAAATTCTGAAATATTATCATCGTCAGTCCATATTATAGGCGTGGATGACATACCAGTTTCCTTTAAGGTAGACATTTTCCTTTTTTTCTATTCGCTGCCTTCTTCCTTGACGGCATTTCGTTGGATAAGTTTTATTAAAATTCCTCGCATGCGCATATCACTATCAACAAATTATAGTAAGACTTTTTCCATTCAAATTGCGTGACGAACGACTCCTTTTTTCCAGCGCTAAATATGAGTTCTATGTCAAATTTCATGACCATATTTTCAGTAGTTAAGGTTCGTTTAATTTCATCTGAAAAGCGACCTTTTCGATGCAATTTCCTCTGTTAAAATGGATGAAGACGGTACCCTGGACAATTTTCGGTACTGTTGCGAGAATCACCACAAGTCAGCCGCAACTAAATCAAACGAGCAATTCAATTATAAAAGAGGTTCGGTTAATTTTCTGGCCAAAAAGTCGCAAAAGCATTATGCAAATGAATTTTATCGTGAGGTGGATGTAACGTGCAAATCTGATTTATGTTGACCAAAACGAAATTTTCAAGATATCAACAAACCGTTTAATTAGTTTTTAAACCTTTTGGAACAACTTGACCATCAAAATCTTGGCTTTGTTGATATGTTGTTCAGAAGTTGTCGTCAAAAGTAGCCACAATGTTCACCGCCTTCAATATATGATCTGCTTTTTTGAATAATTTATATCAATCTAGACGGTTCATTATCACAAGTAATCGTTTCCATCATTTTCTATTACCCAACCTTTTCACGGTTCTTTTCCCTACAAGCTACGGAGTAAATAGGATGTGCCCTACGCAAATGCGATATAAGGCTTATATGTATAGATTGATACTTTACAGATTTTAAAAAACCAAAACTGCATTTTTTGTTGTAAAAGTAAGTGAACTTGTCTGAGGTGCGAGTGTGAACACAGCCGCTTAGGAAAAAAAGACACACATTTGGATAAGCTCGGGGCATTTAAAAAGAAGAGTCGTCACAATAGCATAGAAGCTTGCAGGGTAACATTGTTAATTAATAATTTTGCGTATTGTCTCCTCGGTGCATGAGTAATTTATGCAAGAACTGAAACTTTCAAATGTCATAACAACAAATTTTTTACAGATCAATCTAAGATATATCAAATCCGATTAACATTTTTTCCCATTTATTCGCTTTCATAGTTATCTGTAAAAGAAAGCAAAAAGAGGATTAGTTCAATAGTAGTTCAATATATTTTAAATTCAAATTTTCATGGGCAAGATTACTAAACATAGTTTTGAGCACGATTTGATTCAGTATTGTTTGAATTTGAATTGAAGTTTATAAAGTTCACACAGCTTTTTATTAGCTAAATGGCTGACCTAATTTAGGATTTAAATGATCCGGTAGAATATTTTAGAAAAAAATGTATGCTTAATTTTAAAACATAGCGGGAACACTATAGTCGGCCAAGGGCTGCTGTTAAATACCGTACTTCACTTCGCCTAATACAGTTTTTTACTTCTCTTGGTAATAATATTATTATTATTATTTTTAATTTCGCCAGAGAAATAAATTCTAAGATTAAGCCCTTAAAAGCGCTCGCATCTAAAGCTATCGGCTTTTATTAAAAACTCTACCGCACTAGAGATTCGAACCCACGACCATTGAGTTGCTAGGCGAGATACCTCGCCTTCGGCCACTCACGCGGATATTGATAATAATACACTAAAAGTTACACATTGTTTTCATGCCAAGGCATACTTTCCACGAGAGCCCCCATATTCCATGAATCCTTATATGCAGCAATATCCAAAAAGTAGACTCAGGTGATCCGAATTCGTTAAGGTTGATATCCATGTCAATTTGCTGTTGTGCACTACTTTTGACTATGACGAGTGGTAATAAGCTTAACTCTTTACCCAAACGCATTTTGTACTTAAGCTCACATAGCTAGAGAAAGCTTTTTTATAAATAATATCGTGAACTTCACAGTATCGCTAAGTTTAAATTCCTAATGCTGAAGACACTTTGTACAAAGGCAAATTAATTTTATACAAGCTTGAGTTTATACTTATACTTTGAACACTTAGTACAAAGAACTTTAGATAAAGACCTCTAGGAGAGTTAAGTGAAATAAAATTACAGTGCGATAAACTGCAATAAACTTACAAGTAAGATTGACCATAAAATACAGTTGTGATTGGGCCCGATTTTTAGGATCGATTGAAGGCATGAGAAAATCTTACGTGATTCAGGCTTTTGGGGCATGTCTGTCCGTAAGTATGCCATGTTTTCTCGTGTTGAACCGATAGATCGTAACTTTTGAAATATTTTATTGAAATTTGGCACACTAGAGCATTTCTGCTCAACGAAAATGGTTCGAATCGGACCACTCTTTCAATCATTTCCCATATAACGTCTTGCTTTAAAAAAGTTATTATATAAATAACTGCTTTATGCGTAGCGGTGTAAGGCACTTAATGATAGGGCATGTCCTGTTACCGTGTTCTTAATTCTTTATGAAGTCAAATTTATATAATACTTTTACGAAATGTATGTCTCATATTACTGTTCGATTGTATAAGTTTTTCCCTCATCCCAACAAAGTTGTCCAAAACAAACCTTTCTTTTTTTTTTCTAGGCTATCACAGTAGTTCCTCGCCTTAAGGGTAATTGTAGCTAGCGATTGCATGTCAACATGGCTACAGATTTATTTGTAGGTTACAAACGAATCAGTTTGCTTTAGTTTTTGAAATCATGTTTTTTTATACTATTGCCAAAGAAACAACCAATCCCATTGTGTTGTCCTTTACATTTATTTATGTCTACTTATATTCAAATGTGAATTTTTTTCGATATAATAAAAAAAATAAATTTTTTTTTTTTTTTTTTTTTTTTTTTTATATAAATTCATTGACAATTGAAAGAGAAATGTACACTTTGTTAAGCTTCTGAGTCTGTAAATTTTGTTATCTTAAAGAAAATAAATATTGTTAAAGTCAACGCCTACTCGTTAGTCGTTAGTCATCATGTATATAGTTCTTATAAAATACTTGGATATATAATAATATTAAAAATAATATATATAATTATATATATGAAGCATATCTACATGCACATACACATTCACATTATAAAAATGTTATATTAAATTGATTAAGAGAATTGTCAAAATTTACCTATAAAAATATATTTTGGAAAAGCACGCCTCAATAAAGCCGTAGGATGACACACGCCCCCATTCATATGGCATCGCTAAAACTGCTAATGGTCAGAATGTTATGACATTTTGCTACATTTCACTTAAAGCTTAGTAGCCATAATCAAACGATTCATGACATCTGTATATGAACCTCCAAACTTATTGGTTGATGTATTAGTTTGTCTGCGTGCCAAAATATTGCATTAATCTACAAAGCAAACTTAAAGCAAGATTTCCCGAACTGAGATGGTGTACGTCAGTCATCCAACAATGAGCGAGCGATTGTATTTCTTTTGTATCGTAGCGGCACCATTGCGAATTGAAGACCGAGTAAAAAAAGTGTTAAAATGAAAGGAGATTTTTTTTTTCTTATCTGCATCATTTCATTACTTCCGATCAAATTTTGTTAAATTAGTTCCATTTCATTTTCTGGGGTCAAAGTTGACTAAAGAGATAGCAATTATGATCAATTAAATTGAATAGTAAATATGTTAGGCAATCAATCTATTGCAAGGAAACATACAATAACTAATAATTGTGCTAAATAAGAAAGACAAACTCAATGAACACCCTGCATAGATTCACTCCATTAATATAATTTATCTGATATATTATATATATATATATGTGATCACTTTAAAATATTGAGATAGATTTGATTATATTATCTGCTTATCAGGTTAAATGGTCAAAAATGATTTTGACATATCACATCTCAAGCAACAGAATAGAAACTTCAACCGCCATGCATTTAAAGTTAGAAGACTTGGCTCATAGTGATTACTTTCACATTTATTTAATTACAATGTGCATGAATGTGTACGAATGTATGTATGTATGCACAACTATATACATTATATACATTAAAAGATTTTTTTTTTTTTTTGACATCGTTTTCATAAAATAAACTATGTTCGCTGAGAAATTTTGCCGGCAACTTTTGTATGTCATGAAAAGATTATTTTCTATACGATATACAGAAATTGAAGATTTGTTCAAAGTTTCATTTTCTAAAACACGGAGGGTTAATGACTTTGCAACTTTTATTCAAGAGCAATACAATGGTTAGCACAAGGGTTCCAGTGAATTCATTACATATGTCGATTAGAGTCACCATACATTATGTATTCTTTACAAGCATAAAGGGAAGTGTATAAAATCAATACTACACACGTTTCTGTTCAGCAGAACATCAATCTTAGTCTCAAATTTATTCCAATCATTTACATAACATTAATATTGAAAATCCATCAAGTTTATAAATAGATTCGCTTATACAATTAACTCAAATTCACATACGTTTGCGGAAATAATATTGTTATTCACCTTCCTTCCTCCCTACCCCTCCTCCTAACCATTGACTTACCTTACATATACAATCTGAAAAAAAACCAAGCTTCTAATTAAGGTTATGCCACATGATACGTTTGCAAGATTTCCCGGCTGACTTCCCGCTGCAAATTACATGAAGTCTATGCGGATGTATGTAGATGGGTCCATCTTTAACTATATCGATCGATTCAAAACCGCAGTCTGTCCGCCTGTCTGGCTCATGTCTACCCATGTTTCTTGGTTTAGAACCTACATATTGTAACTTTTGAGATATTTTGCTGAAATTCGAGACACTGACTTGTTCCGGCTCAAAGACGAACACTGCACAGAATGAATTCGCCCGGATGATATGTGCAATCTCCATCCATAGATACAGTATTCAACATTTTGCGATAAAAATCTCAAACGAAATAAATGTAACGGTCCAAATTTTTGAAACCGCTCTCAAATAGCTGCTCGTAAGAGAGGTGAGCTGCCTTCGAGCAGCAAAAATGTCTAATTTTTAACATTTCACACTAAAAACTAGCCCATAATAGTAATTTGGCATAAAAATTAAGTGTAGTAAGTTCGAATCGCACAAGTCTACGTTTTGCACCCCACCTTCCACTAAGGCTTCTCAACAGGAGTAAGTGTTCGCCCGGCAACAGGATGCAATTTTGAATATTTCATGATAAAAATTGTGCCAAGGTACATAGTTGATATAGAAATGAATTGTATTCGATTTGGATCGGGTAAGTCTATTTATCGAAGCCAATTCCACATAAAGCTTCGCATAAAATGTAAGCCGTTACTCAGCGTAGTCTAATTTAGTGTAATATTTCAAGATGAAAATTGCCTTATAGTAAAGAATATTGGTATAGAAATTAATCGTAGAGGATTGAGATCACATGCGTCTTTTTCGTAGATAGAGTCGAATTTTTATTATTTTATAATGGAAAATTTGGGTATAATAAAAATTTTTTATACAAATTAAGTTTCGCAGCACGTACGTCTACTTCCATATGACGGGGTTCCAATGGAGACTCGACAAAGAAAGTGAAACTAAGCCCCCTATAATAAGATCTTTGATAAGAAAATTAATTTTATTAAATTCGGACCAAGTCAATTGAGGTTTTGAGCCCTTTCTAATGTAAAACATCTCATGAGGAGTATGTCTTTACCTAGGAAGAAAGTATAACTTTTTGTACTTTATCACGACATTGAATAAAGAATTGTATTAGACTATGCGATGGATGGTGTTTAATGGTCGACTGTACCCAACTATAATGTCTTTGATTAAAAGTTCTCAATAAAAAATTCAAATGCAAATACTTCAAAATCAAAATACATACATTGGCTATTAAAAGGGTCGGCCTAATTTACTTGTAATATTTTCCTTTCCGTTTGCTTTCGAATGTTCAAAGCCTTTCCGTTGAAGATAAACTTTAAAACAAACAAGTAGAAAGACTATAGTGGGACGCGGACCACAATTAAACACCTTACATAACTTCGCTTAATAGATTTATTCATGTAAGGATTTTTGTAAAATAAAATTTTATTGTGAGGAGTAGTCGAAAGAAAGGTCCAAAATGTGATCGGATTTTCAATAGCATTCGCTCTTGAGACAAAATGTGCCAAATCTCATCGAAATATCCCAAAAATAGCGATCCCTACGCTAAACAATGCAACGTAATACCGACAGCCAGACAGACGGACCAGTTTCAAATCGATTGATATAATAAAAGATGCGTCCGCTTCACGTCCCTCTGATTGCACACACTTAATATGCCCGTGTACTACAAGTGACGTAGGGTATAGAAAATTATTTTCCGAAAGTCTTTCAAATTCATTTTCAATACAAGTGAAGGAGACTATGACTGACTATGCTTTGCTCTGCAAAACTATTCATATAAGAGATTAATTGGATTTTTTGAGTTTTAACCGAAATTCCATGATAGACGCTACCTCAAGTCAAGTCTCAGACTTATTGCTTTCATAGACGAAACAAAAAAAAAATAAAAAAATAAAAAATATAACAATTACTTAAAATCGTTTAAAAACAAAAAGAAATCAAAGAAATGTTTATATAGAAATACATATAAAAACAATAACGAACAACATACAACAATATCGTTCACATATCTCATCAATGTTGCATGCTAGCATATATACATATATATATATATATACGTTGAAATATACAAAGCAAGGTTTGTACTTGTAGGCGCGTCGTTATTAATAAAGTTTTAGTGTAAAGTGTTGGCGTACAACTGCAACAACACCAACTGCGACTACTACTACTACTACTACTACTATTGCAACAACAGAACTCCTCTTACATACATATTGCAATTTTATTTCTCACATTTTATTTTACTTTTGCATTTTTTTTTTTTTTTACCCCAAGACCCTTAACATAACTGTTTTGCTTTTTTTTTTGCTTTAATTTTTTCATTCTTTCACTGGGTATGTCAGTGATTCTCTGATAAGTTATAGGCTGGCAGGCATATCATCATCATAGTAAGAGATGAGTAGAGTTTATGTAACTGTGCGAGCATTATGTAAAGTATACACTTTTGAACTTTGCATAAACATTCAAACGCATATATGTAAACACATATATATTCATATATTTGTGCACACAATATTTATATATATAAGTATATATATATATATATATATGTATATATATATATATGAATATATGGATAAATATGAAAGTATTTGTGTTAATGTACAGAGGAGTACTCCGAGCATACCGTCGAGTATGTGGTTTTTGTGGTGAAAATTAAAAATTTCAAGTAGGCCATAAGTAGTGGCAATGATAGTGATTGTATGGGTGGTTGGGATGCGCGTATATTTGCTTTGTATACATATATGCATATAAACACATATACGTTATGTTTCAATGTAAACGCAATGGTATTACAATTTAAATGTTGAAAAATAGAAAAGAAAAAGAAACACTACTAGAGCAAAGTGATTTTCATGCAAAATAAAACACGATGATATAGAAAATTTTGAAAATTAAACATGTTTTCGGCTTTTTCTTGTTTTTACTGATTTCTTAACAAACACACCTTCTCCTCCCGCCAACTTGTACAAGTTTCAGTACAGAATTAAAAAGCATAGCTTCGTTGCGTTATTCACGATTGCCGCGTATTTAAGCATCAAAAGATTTATCTTTCTCTATATCGCGGTAAAATGTTTAGAGGGAAATTCATTTCTTGAAAATATTGGATTTTTTTGTTTTCAAAAACAAATTTCAAAAATACTTAACGCAAATCACTATACTTACACGCAGGTAATAGCGCGAGATGCACTTGGCTTCAGCTGAAGTACGTTTTAGCAAAAACTCATATCTAATTAAGAATACTTTCTATGGTCTTAGTGTTTTGTAACGATCAGGAATACCTTTCAGAGTCTTGAGATACGTTTCTGCTTAAATCAATTTTCTGCATTTTTATACGCTTATAATTGTTATAAAGTACTTTGCGATACCTTAGGATTTTATAATTTCTAGGATCTCAGAGTCTCAGCCTAGCCACGACTATCTTCTGTGGTTTTATATAGTTTAACGATTTTCTGCGGACCAAAAGAGTTTCCTGTTAACCAAAGGTACTTGATTGCGCTTCCGATGGATACCCCTGCAGGCAAAATCTCTTTCTTACAGATCTAATATACTCGGCTCGCAAACATGAGCGCAGCATTTACGAAAACTTTTATCTTAAATTTTCTTTGGATTAATATCACTTATGAGAACCCAACTTTTTTATTTGAACGAATTTGCTGCATTTCCTTTCCCTCTTTTTCCCTTTTATTCCCTCAATTATTTAGAAATGATGTCCATACAGGCAGTATAGTGTAAGCGCGTTGAAGTTCGGCATTTCATAATACAGTTTATCATTATCATTATCATTATTATTATTATTATTATCATTATTATTATTGATTTAACCGGCGAGATAAATTCTTAAACTAAAATCACCACTAAATCACTAAATTCTAAAACTAAAATCATCATCAGCATCAGTATCTAAGGCTATCGGCTTTATTAAAAACTCTACCGCACTTGAATTTCGAAACCGCGATGATTGAGCTGCTAGTTGAGATTCTCTGGCAACATGGTGATAGCATGTCGAAAGAACGATACTCGTTTGGCAGCGATCCAAAGATCACCCAAACCATGCTGCATTGATCTGAAGAAGTGGTAATCAGAAAGCGCTATGTCTGGTGAGTACGCTGGGTGCAGAAGAATTTCCCATTCGAGCTGGAACAGTGTATCCTTAACAACTCTTGCGACGTGTAATCGATCGAAACATCGGTCAATTTGTTTAATTGTAGTCGGCAGACATCTGCAGTAGCAGAGTCTTTCGGTTTCAGCAGCTTGTATATGCACTGCACCTTGACAATTCTAGGATACACTCAGCAAAATTTTGTGGCGTAAATATCCCGCTTATGTGTCGACGCGATGTGACGAAACCACGACTTTTCGCACTTGGGATTATCGTAGTAGAACCACTTTTCATTGCCGCTCATAATATGCCAGAGGAAACTCTTCCTTTTTGGCCTGATTCGTTATCTAAACGTCTAGAAACAGTTGATTCATCGGCTAAGCTATTGAAAAGTTTCTTGAAACTTTGAGTTGGGTTTTCGTCCAATAAGTCTTGCAATTCATTGCCTTTGAACTTTTTTAATCCTCCAGGCCGTTCTTTGTCGTCGACATCCAAATCGAAACGATTGAAAGCAAAACCGATAACTGATACATTTTGGATCAGCATAATCATAAGCTACTAAAAGTGTTTGATGGGTTTCGGGGCAGATTTCGCCTCAGGTCGAACAGCAAAAGTTACGAATGTCGAAAATGTAATTTTGAGCGTTGCATGATTAGCGTCTAAATGCACTGATTAACCCAACATCATTTCACCAAGAGACTTTGCTGATCAAAACACATGCAAGCACTTGATACAAGTCTACATTACTCGAAGATATACTCTGCCTGCAAGGCTAATCCTGTGATTAAGTCGTTATTATTTCAAAACTTTTCACGAAACAATTCTTTTCGACTTTGCAATTCTTCATCGATGACCTTCAAATTTTAATTCTTATCTCACAATAGTGTTCGCTGTTGAAGAGCCTAGAATTCCTGCTTCTTATACGTTTTTAGTTGTTCAATGGCTTTAATAGATATTATAGTTTACAACAATATTTTTTGTTATACCCAACACTACTTACGCCTGGATTAAATTTGTGCGGATGTATGCAATCAGCAGAAGGACTCGGAAGAGCTCAGCTTTTATACCGATCAGTTCAGAATCACTTTCTGGGTCGATCTAAGCTTGTTTATCCATCGTCCCGACTGCCCGACTATTCGTCCTGTTTTCTTAAGTTTAACCTACAAGCCGCAGTCTTTGAAATAGTTTTATTAAATTTGATACACCGACTTGTTTTCGCCCAAAGACGACCGCTCTTCAAGGTAGTTCGGTTCGAAACGCCTTCCGCTTTCGCCCGCTTCCCATACAACGCCTTACCTTCAAAATTCATTTTAAGAATAAACTAAGTGATGGTGTAGAGTATTTAATGACGGACCGTGGTACACCATTCCATCCTCTTCCTTCTAATTTCGAGTTATGTAAAAAGAAGCCTTTAAAGAATAAAAAAAAAAACATTTTTGTTGTTACAAGCTCGGCATCAACTTTAATTTAGAGCTCATAGAAAAATTTTCAAAGGTGATAGTGGAGCGGCTGTTCGTTCTCTCTCAAATTTTAAGTCCATTTGGCCCTTCATGTCCTATTGATACAAGTTTCGTTTCGGACTGTGAGCAAGAGAGGTGGATCGAAAAGAGTTAATTTTCACACTTCGATTAAGTTTAAATTTACAAAAAAAAATATATGTTTTTTTCTTTTTGCGCTAATTGTTAATGTCAATCAATGTAAAAACAAGTTTCGGAAATGTAATTCAAAGCTCAAAGGAGCGTGCTCATCTGTGTCTACGAATTCCAGTCAGAGGAGAAGGAGTAAAATTCTGAACTCATTTTGGCGAATGCCTGCAGTTTGTCGTTGAGAATATGAATGTACAGCGATTTGATAGAGCAGGCTGAAGACTGGCTCATACATTAGGGGATCAAATTGAGAAAGTGGAATATCTTGAAATTGGAAACTATATACTACATGTGAAATATCGACCATCTGACCTTTAGTGATTTTGAGAATACGATACTCAATTAATATTTAGCGAAACAAATTCAATCCACTCTTAACAAATAGCACAAGTGCTGTTGTGAAACTGTGTCCGTTGAGAACACGTTGCACTGCAATGCTCTGCACTGGAATCGACAATTGGAATGGACATAGATTGAAATCAAAAATCAAAACACTAAAGTAGCTCGATGAACTGAGTAAACAATACAAACATCGAAACGTATTAATTTCGTCTCATTTAGAGACATAATAATTTTTGCTCTTCTCTACTGGTAAAGCTTATGAAAAGCAAACAAATTAAACCTAAATTTTTTGTTTTCAACTTACTACTAATTAATAATAAAAGTCAATATATCACGTTTCCTTTATCTGTTAGCTTACATGCCACAGCTTGACCAAAAAGAGGCAAATATTTGTTTTTGAGATAACTTCTCCGTTTCATTTCGTTATAAACAAAACTAAACTGCTCATCAGGACAAACAAACTTTTTAGATCACTTTTTAATGGTTGCACAAATATTTGTCTTAACCTTAACCTTAACAAGAGGGGATGTGAAGAGACAATTTAAAAGATAAATTTTAAAGATAAATGTTTGTTTGCTCTAAACATACTGCTATTACGACTCTCGTATATAAGACAATTATTACAATTAAATAATAAAAAAAAAGAAGACTCATTTTCCCTTTTGAAATCGATACCTTACGGTCTCTTCAATAGGAATAAATTCATTTTGAAAAGCTTTCTTCTTTTATGCCGTTTGTGTTCTTTTTTAATTAAAAATATTAATGAAATGAAATAAAGTCAAATACAACAAAATTTAAATCAATAATTTCATTCCCGTAAGTATGTGAAATGATATTTTATTTACCTTCGAATTTATGGATACCGTACCGTACACATTAGAGTGCAGTGCCCACAATGGTATACATTTAATATAATAAGTGATTGCAAATTATAACAAGAGGGAACAAATTTAGCGTAAAATTAAATTTCTATAACTAGGGAAACAAAATAGAGGAAAAAGCAAAAATAGGTAGTCACGCAGTCAGTCAACCAACTAAATAACAATAATAATAGAAAAGCAGATCTACATGATTGGGTCAAGTCGAATTCGTTAGGCCATTTTCCATTGCGCTGTAAATGACGTTTTATATGAAAAGTATGTGGCTTATAAGCGAAAAGAAAAAGAGAGGAGAGACAGAAAATAAAATGGAGAAAAAAAGAAAAAAAAGTAAAGAAATGAAAAGAAAAAATTAGGGTAAACGAAGGGAAAAATAGTAATTGAATTGAAAAAATAAAAGCGATACGAAGAGAAGAAGGAAAGGAGAAGAAACAAAAAAAAAAGAAAAAATATAGGCAGCGAAGAAGCAGAGAGAGAGCAAAAAAGGCAAGACAAGATACGATAAAGAAAGACGAGACGATATGAGACATGATGAAATGAAGCGGGACATGTGGTGACGAAAGAAAGAAAGGGGAAATGGGACAAGACAAGAGGAAAACGAAACAAGATAAGCAGACGGAATAGGCCAAGAAAAGGCAAGACCTAGAAAGACGAAACGCGACGGGACGAAGAGAGACAACATGACACGAACAGAAATAAGAGGATTCGAGATAGGACAAGAGTAGACAAGACATAAAAAACACGAAACGAGACGATACAGCACAAGCTGAAACGAGAAAGGAAGAAGCGAAATAAGACTGGGTGAGACAAGATAAGATAAGACGAGATATGGTAATGCGGGACCAAACGGGGCGAGGCGAGGCAAGTCGACACCATAAAAAAGAAAAAAAATATGAGACACAAGAAGCGGCGGCAAAACGTAACAAAACGAAACAAGACGAGACAGGGTAAGGCGACACAGCAGCAAACAGAATGGGGAAAGACAAGAGAAGCCCAGACGAGTTAAGACAAGACAAGACGAGACGACGCTGCACAAAATGGGATGAGAAAAGACTAGACGGGACAAAATAAGTCGAGACAAGACGAACCGAGACGAAATAAGATAAGAACAGAGAGAGGAGATGAAACAAGAGAAGAACAGTAAAGTTCAAAACAGGAAGGTACACCGCAAAAGAAGAGAGAAAGGTCTAACACAACCTTGAATAAAAGTGAGAAAGGGCTGAGTGAAAAATTAAATGATTATAACAAAACTAGTATTAGCTGGACAAATAACAAACAATATCCATGAAGAACAATAGGAAGAAAGATTAAAATATACTTGAAATTCAAACAAAGAAACAAAAAAACGGAGAGAGATTAAGGAATAAAGAACTAAGATGAGTTTTGCTCTCTGTAATATTTTAGGTATTTCTCAAAGGTTACACCAACAAAGTGAACTAATACCGTGAAATTCGACATTTATCACATAAGTCTTTTTTAGACGAACGTTCTGATCAAGTTGAGATAACTATTTAAGCGTAAGGTAAGTTGAATGGCATGAAAGGCATAGTAAAGCTTCGTTACATGCTAGCAAAAATAATGGTCAAAAATTTCAACTTATTGTTATGTTCATAACCGAAAAATTTTTCATCACAAGCATACATCTATGTACGCTCTAAATAACAGTAGTATAGCATAGAGCGCAGACTGAAACTAAAACAAAACATTTATGAGCTTAGTGCTACAAAAATATTTACACAATTAAAGGTAACACAGATGGAATAGAGAACAACAAAGAGAAGGAGCGAAAGAGCGATAGAGAAAGAGTATGAAAAGAAAATGAAATTATATTATATTGTTAGTAAAATATGTAATAACAACAGTAACAAGACGGTTAACATTAAACAGCGTCAAAAAAATTCGTATCAGATTATGTCGCATAGAAAACATAGGGAGAAATATCCGTAGGAGAAAAATGAAATAAATGAGAAGCAAAAAAAAAAAAAAAAAAAAAAGAAAGGATTTTGACATAAAAGAAAAACTGAAAAACTGAAAAATCACATTGAATTATAAACGCACGTATAAAGGTTTGGAAATAAGTACGTTAGCTGTGTTTGGCGACTGCTTTTAAGTGGCGCTTACGAAAAGCAAACACACTAATCTCCATGCCCGCTTCAATTCAGTCATCATCTCATTCTCATTCTCTCTCTATCTCTCTCTCTCTCTCTCTCTCTCTCGCTCTATCTATCTTTGCCTGTGCTCGCTTCGCTCCCTTCCCTTTTTACCATTTCGGTAGAGCTTAATCCCATCCATATCTCTGTATTGCTTTCGTGTTTATTCACCGCAACTAAAAAAACAAACGGAAACGGAAATTGTAACTGTAGCACTGAGTACTACTATAGTACTTCTACTAGAACTCAAGCCACTTATAAAGCGAATTTAAGTTAAACTTTATGACTTTTTCTATAGATGGTTGTTGTTGGTTTTTCTTGTCTTATATTTTTCTTTTTTTTTTTGTTTTTTTTTCTTGTTTTTGTTGTTTCAATTTTTTTGAGAGCAAAAAATTTTCAATTTCAGTCTATTTTTTTGTTTTTTTTTTATTTTATATTTTTTTTTTTTTTTTTGTTTCTTTTGTTGTTGATATTGTTAATGTTTGAACTTTTTCGTTTTACCGCAGAAACAAAAACCGCAAGTTTTAACTTGTTTTATTCACTTATTTTCTCTCGTTTTTTCATGTTTAACTGATTTTTAGCTTTGCTTTGCACTGTTTTCAAAGTTTTTCCTTTTACTTTAGTTTTTCATTTTGTTTTTTTTTTTTTTCTTTTATTTTTGTTAATTTTTTCTCGTTTTTCTTTTCTTGTTTTTTTTTTTCTTTTTTTTTTTTTTGTTTTATTTTATTTTCCTGATGGCATTCATTGTTGTTCAATTAATGAGACTCTTGACAGTTTGCCGTGGTACTTAAAATAAAAGAGAGGCAAACAGGGATGAAAATAGAGCCGAGTTTTACGAGTACAACAATTATGCAACAGTAACGATAATCATAACAACATCGACGGCAACAACCATAAATGTTTTTAACTCGCCATTGTAATATGAATTCCGTCGATTATTCATTAATGGATTTTATTCTGTTAAGTATATGACTCGTTGCCGTTGCCGTTGTCGCTGCCGCTGCCACTATCGTAGATACAGCTAACGTTTATTTGCCATTTTGTTACAATTCACGTACTGTTCCATATTACAGGTCAATAGTTAATTAATAAAATTGCTATAGCAAGGCACATCGGCATTAATAAGCAGCGCTTTGAATGTTCGCATAAAGAAATTTAGAAAATTAAAAATTCATATAAGAGCTAAAGGTTACAAAAAAAAAAAAAAAAAAAAAACGGAATAACAGGCATCATTAACAATCTTTTTCCAAGTTAAGTTTAAAATCACTGTCAGTCTCTTTCGTAGAGAATTCTTAGCGGAGTGAAATAATTGATAGTCAAACGAGATAAGGCCCAGGCTAAAAGGGAAAAATACAAATGTCAAGCTTTCTAAATTTTTATCCAATCAAGTTTGAAATGCACTGTCGTGACGAAAGACAAACGTCATCTAATTAATTGCTAACGATGGAAACTGGAATCAATCCACTGGCCAGGTTCCAACGGCTGATGTTGCATGATTACCTTTAAGTCTTCCCGAAAAACACATGACTTATGCTATTAATAGTGTGGGTTTATCCGTTTTACTCGTTAGGCTTCGCTTCATTAAAGTAGCGATTTTCAGATTCTCTCTCTGCTCATGAGGTTCCCAGTTCATAACTATTTTTGGGTTAATTTTCAGTTTTATAGGCGTGCCTTAATATAAAGCACACTGTTCATCCTCTATTTTTTTAGAATGATTTATCGACTTTATCTATGATTGACTGACCAAAACGCGGATCGTGGTAAGTCAAATTTCTGGAAGATAAAAGTCCGAATATCGGAACGGAGATATGTTCACCTTACTGTTCTCCTTACACCACGACGGCAGGAATAGTTTTCTTGGTGAGTCATAGAGTCATAGTGTGAGGGATCGTCTGCTTGCAGAGTTCACCACTGAGAATTCAGCTTCAGTGGAGTCCCAAGATATAACGGTCACAGGTCTGGGATGATTGGGTGAATTGGGAGTTGAGACCTGCTCTTTGTACAATAAATCCAAACGGGAAAGTAGTTGAGTGGCATCCCAGGATATATGAATAATCCGAATGTAAGTTTATGAATATTACGATACGCGCAACGGCGACAATTCCAAAGCATTATAAAAGGAAACTATGGAATTCACGGAGGTCAGGGTGCCCGCTTACTTATCTCCTACGGAGGGTAGGAGTGACTGCATTTATTAAACACGGAGCAAGAAGTGGTGCTTACTATGATCCCTCGCGGAAAAGCTTGCATTTACATACACCGCGCAAGAAACTTCGGTGGAAATGGGTACACATACACAAATATGACGAATAGTTTGTATGTAAAGCATGAATTCTAATAAACAATAGTTGACTCCTGTAAGAAATCGCGGTAGAAGCAGTAGTATATGTATAAAAATCGGGACATGCACCTACGGTTCAAACCCAAATTATTACAATGGGTGCGGTGTAACAGCTTGGGTGCGGCCCTTCAGAGAGTATTCCTTGCATTAAGTAATTAGAGATGATTGATAGGGCTCGTCCTGCTAAGAGAGGATGGTACGAACCACTCACTTTAGTTTTGGAATAGTTCCTCTATCTTGTAGGATTGTCTTGCAAGCTGAAGGGTGTCCGAATTCACTTAAAAATTTTCTATGGGCCTAGGGAGCGCGTGTCATGAAGCCTTTAAGACGGGTGAAGGCGTTAAAATTTGACTTCACCTGGTCTCCTAACATGTCAATTGTCTCCACGTGCATTGATTTGACTGATTCCATATTTTTGCAGTCTCGTCTGCGGACCATATCCCTCACCGAGTTTCAGTTTATATGGAATTTGTAGCGAAGTCTGGCTAGTGACTTTTGTTAAGCTTCTTTCAGTATTTTTACCTCTACTTAATTTTGGTATCACGGGTGTCAGATGCCTCGGAACCAATCTTTCAGCTTCGACCACGCCATTAAACATCAAAAAATTAAAAAATTTACTTTTTGATCCGACCGATATGTAATACCTAGTTATGACTGCGGCTTCCTGTCCTTTGATCTTCTATGAATTGCAATTTCCGTCTGTCAAGAGTAACTCCATTAAAAAAGAAGCAGATTCTCGGCGACTATTTTCAAAATATTGCACAATAAAGAAATTTAATTAACGCCAAAACTAAATATTACTTCTAATCGCAACTAATTATTACCAAGTACGGGAAAGATTTTCAATAACTACATTCCATTCCGTTCCACATTATTTGAACGACTCAACTCGTCTTTCTTATCAATTTTGTGAATTCGGCTAAAAGGAAGTCTCTAAAAAGAGCCAGATACGCCTAAGTTCGCCACTCTCGCGTATAGCCGCCTTACATTTATGGAATAATACTATGATTTCAACTATTCTAAGAGGACTTCAAATTCATTCGAATTGTTTGCGTATATATAAATACGACAACTTCAAAATTCTTTCCGTTTGTTTCAATGTTTCGAAAGCGGTATAACTCATCAAATCAATTAATTCGCAATTGTTTGAGATCATGACTCGCAGAAATTCATATCAAAAAAACAGGTCTGCTTTGATTAAGTTTAACTTTGACTATCGATTCCTCTGATCTTTACTTTCGAAACTATTGTTCGCATGTCATATATACATGTGTTTTTTACACCGACTCTACGGGATGCAACAATTACGGCACTTTTGTTTAAAGCATACTACTATGCTTGAAAATGGAATTTTCCAAGAGATCTAGCTTACCGCTTGATAAACTCATACTTTCCCATGCCTCCATATTCTCTCTTGTAGTTGTTTTTTACCTCTCGTAGTAGTTTTTAACAATCGTATCGAATTGTTACTTCTTCCATTAAATTGGAGGGGGACTCATTCTCGTCCATCGCATGCTGTCTGTCTCTTTAGCACTCTTTAGGATAAAATCAACCTTCGTAAAATACGAACGTTTGCTTACAGCGTTTACTCTCGTTGTTCAAGCTGATGATAAACGGATTCCCTTAATGCCGTTTATTGCTGCTTTTGTGTAACTCTTTCACATTAACACAACTTCAATGCTTTTGCCCGGGCTACTAACGACTTATAATATATGTAAAATGTTGTGCTGAATGTTGTGTCGAAATTGAGCTTTGATATTGACCACAGCGGGCATGTGACACTAAAGGGAAAAGTTAATCGTTCGTTAGGATAGTGTAAATGAAATATTCTTTCAGGCAAGTGCGAAGATTGCAATTATGCAACCTGTTAAACCACACAATCCAGAGCCCAAGTAGTTCCTCGAAAATAATTCATATAATGTAACGTTCATCAAAATTCGAGTTATCATATATGACATTATGACAATATCGCCGACATTTGTTAAAGATACATATGCCGTACACCGGCTTTCTTTAATACTGAATTACGACTAAGTGCTTCACACAAAATCTACAATTTCAAAATGCACAACCACGTTGTTCCACTAAATACGGTCTCTAATCCTAGTATCGATAGACGCTGTTAGTTACTCACTCGAACTTTTCTTCTCTCGTTTTTTTTTTCCAAGAAAACATATTTCTTGGAAAACAATCGTTTTTATCATTACACCATGATTCCCCAACAAGGATGAAGAAATAAATTCTCTTATAAATATTCAATTAAAGCCGAATCTATGCTTCGGGCTGTATATTTTCTATTGTGAGTTCAAGAATTTGGTGATTCTTACGGCCTATTACCAAGTATATATACCTCAGTTATATGATGATCAAGCTATAGCTGTTATGTGCAGTTGATAGAATCTGTTCAGAAACAATTTCCCCTATTTGCCCTTCATTGGCTTAAGGTAAGGAAGTAAGGCAACGAGCACTTCCTTCTTATGGGATTGGTGTCCTTTTAATCAACCCAAACTTTATAGAGAAGAGAACGTTAGCCTTTGCTTTGAGTTTCGTGGCTAAGTGTGTTAATGGCTGAATATAACCTTTATTCCTATTAAATGGCTTTGAATGTACTGTCCCGTACACTTTTTTCGCTTGCACCTATCGCGGTGTAGGGTTAAGTGTAGACTGCTATATATTCTCTTATACGAATCCTCTGTGAATACTGTAATGATAATTACCACTTGTTCTCCATTTCGGATAAAAGTGAATCTGTGAAGCGTATGTTATTTAATCGATAACGTTATTGAAAGTTGTTAAAAGTTCGTTTCGCTGTTATTTCCTCTTTGTCTTGCTTTTGCCACTTTACACTTTGATTTAAGTACTTTAAAGTGTAGATTAAGTTAACTTAAACCCTTTACTTATATTATATTTAATATATATTCTTATATAGCTGCTATTGAACAATTAAAACAAAAAAAAAAAAAAACAAATAACCGTGCCTCTAATTTAGGCGTGAGCATTGATTTTGAAATGCGATGCAGAAAAAATTGCTTTACGCAGAGGGTATTACGAATTAACTTCAAAATTATATCAAAATATTTATATATATCGCTTGCGGCGAATTATTGAAGTGATTTTTGGAAATTTAATCCTTTAAAATATTTTAATCCACAAATTAAATTTTCATATATATAAAAACAATTTTCAAATATTTTACTTTTCCGTTTTGCTATGCACGTTATGCATTTAAACAGCCGCAAGCGTTAAACGTATATGAATATATTGGAGCAACAACTTTCCTTCAATGCAAAAATTTACACTCTCTTGATGTGCATGGGTATTTACGTATAAAAATATATACAAATGTATGTATATATATATATATATATATATATATATAAATATATCTATATATATGCATATGTGCGAATGCAAGTGTGTATATGTGTGAAAAAAATATGATTCGTTTGACCACACAGCCACTCATAAAAACAAAAAAAACAAAAAAAAAGGGGAAAAGAAAGGCACAATTGAAATAAATGTTATGTGTTGTCTTGTGATGTATTAATATGCCATGTGTGGCGTTATGATTGTTGTTGTTGTTGTCGTTGTCATTGTTTTTTGTTATTGTTACCTTTGTATTGTTACAGAAAAATGATGACATGTCGTATGATGAACTATATTTTATAGTTATAGTTTTGCTTTTGTATTTCGTTTTTTATCTCTTTATTATTTCTTATAGAGAGACGACTTTTCTCTGCGGCTAAGTGGCAAAAAACACAGACGATATTCTTGCGGCAGCAAACTCATGATATTCTATCCGTCTTTTTATTCAAGAACTTAAGTTATTTAAAATTTGCACATGAAATCTTTATAAATGTATCTACTTGCGCACATATACACACACAGACATACACATACAAACATAAGTACATTTACTTGCCAATTAACATAGACACACTAATTATTAGTAGATCTTAAGATTATTGCAAATACTTTGAATTATTCTCGAGAGCCTAAAAGTATACTAACATGTCTGTAAATGTCTAACATCTAAACATTATTACGTCAAGTGGACCCCAACGTTTAACCGAACAATTATTGATTAAGAGGTGTTATGTTAACATGACCACGCAGCACATAAACGCCATTACACACACACACACGCACACACACACACAGAGACGCACACGTTCATATAAATCAATTGTAAGTAGAGCTAAAATTAATTATCACTCAATTTGGCATAAACTAGCATCACATAAGTAAGCATCGGCTTCATTCATATAACGCAGTCTGACAAAATTGCGTAGTAACGGCGACGTTTATCAAAAATCTGTGTCTATTTAGGGACGACACAGTACACAAATAAGTGAATGACATAAGATTGACTAGCTGTGCGTTATCATATATTCTGATAAATCAAAGCGATTGATTTTTCATTTTGCATAAACAAAACGACAATTGAACGGCCGGTCAGGCGGCTTCTGTATGTCAGAGGAACCGATTGGTAAAACACATAAGAACATTAAGTCAACTTGCAATACGTATCCGTTGAGGAGGCTGTAACTTCCGTTTCCGCTCACAACAACTGCAACAGACGCACGGCATAGTTCAACAAAGTATAACAACACAAAACAGAAACGAAAAAACCATGACGACAGCAGCAATACAAACTCAAAACAAAAAAAAAAAAAAAAACAAAGAAAAAAAACAAAAACCCAAACACCCACGCATACATATGTATATATACAAACTTCATGATCGTGTATACATTTATCTACAATAGTCAGCACAGACGCACATACATGCATGTTTTACATGCAGCATGACATTGGTTAAGGGTACGAGTACTTGTAACACATTTCCTTTACACATAACCCATATGCAGTCGCACATGATTCCCACAAACATGCTCTCGTATTTCATTACCTGACGGTATGGACGACTGAATGTGTGATGGACTTTTGTGTATTTACGCACTCATTTCTTTATTCGCCCTCTTGTCAACACACACACACACTCACCACATCACATATGTATCGATGATTCCTTTTTAAGTTCGATTTTTTCTTACTACTTTCCCTTAATTAATTGACGTTAAGAGCAAAAAATCAATTGTTTAACTGGACAACAACACGAATCAATTGCCCTTAATCTTGAACGGGAGGAGAGGAGATCCCAGGATTGAAAAAGCAATCATCCAAAAAGTATCGAAATCGTAGATAAAAATTTTAGGATAAAGCATTCAACCAATGTACAGAGATCGAGAATTTTAGGCCATGAAAACAGGGATGTATTCTGTGTGATTTTCCAGTGATAGCCGAGAACATTTCAACTAACAGAGATCTTTCTGAACTTTTGAAAAGAGAGACAAAAGCGAAATATAGAAAGCGTTGTCCCTTCCGTGTTTGATTTGGTTGAGGTATATTTGAAGTTTGCTTTTGTACAAAAGGCTTTTTCAGAGATATACAATTTAAAAAATTACTCTGTGTAGAGGTTAGAAGAAACTACCAAGATTAGGCGCACTTTAATTGAAAAGCTACGTAAGACTTCAAGCCAAACACAGAAATGAGAGGATATTTGCCGTCTTCAGAAGTCATCCATGAAAGGTAAGCAACGCAAATACCATAACGGTTTTTAAGAAAACTTGTCTTTAATGATAAACTACATAAACAAAAGTTATCTTAAGCCCTTTGAGTTCCAGCTCCCAACTGGGCCAATATTTGCACCAATTACAAATACTGCGTATTATTAGAGGAGAATCAGGGCAAAGAAGACATCATTTGCAAATATTTTTTCGAACAAAAAATCCTATTGAAACTGTACACGAAACATATGTTGCTTGAATGCAATGTCACCTTGAAGGGTTAAGTTTCATTAGTTTTTAGAACCTCTTACCTGTTTGGCTCACTCACTGCATAAAAAAAACAAGAAAAGCATCTTCCATAATCTCTTAACTTAACACTCAGTTTACTACACTCTGTGCAGAGGTTTTGATAAATCCCTTGGAAAATGCAAACTTTTCGCACAATTCTGAGTCGGGAAACCTATTACCGCTTAAACCTTAAGTTCAAAGCGGTTCGTACACTTTCCTAAAAAAAAAAAAAAAATGGAGACCTCATTAAAACTTTAAAAATATGAAAAAAAAGAAAATAATTTTAATATGGGGACCAAAATTCTTTTCTGGTTTTAGTCCAAAACTCTTTACGTCTAGCCTAGATTTATAATAAAGTTGTGATTAAAAGATTAAACTTAAGAATAAGAGTCGAACTGACATATCAGATCACATTAGGCAGACCTCGATCGATCTTCAGAGTCGGTTGCTGTCCAGTCAGTCTAGGGATATGTTGAGCGTAAGTCATCCTCCAGCACGTAGGCAGATTTGCCATGAAGAAACAAGAAGCAGACGATGTGCCTATATGACGCCGTAGCAGGGCAGCCCGTTCGTTCCCGTCTGTAAATGTTATCAATAAATTCATAGGAATAACTTTCTTGAAGGACACTCTTGCATCAACGCTGAGTAAAGTTTTGAATTGAAAAAATTTTATTCTTTACAAGATATGAAATATAAAAGTTTTCTCATTTAAAAAAGAATAACTGATATGCCTGGATTGTATGTAAGGGAAACATTTTACAATCGTAACACTTTTATGTGTTTGACCAAATGCGATAACACATACAATACAAATTTTTCTGCTCTTCAATGAAATGACAGAGGAAGAGCAAAATAAAAAGAGAGTACTTCATACACTTTATGTCCATTCATATGCATGTGTATTTATATATATACATATATATCTCTTTACATACATATATTTATGTATACATACCTATATACATATTTATGCTGATATATATTTGTTACAATTTTGCATGATTTTGGCATCTTACACATATATATAGATATCTATGTGCATAGGAATGGCTTTTAAATAACATTTTTTTTTTTTTGTTTGTGCGCCGAAAAACAACAGAAACAGAAGCTACAGTATAGATGGGGTGGGGACATAATAACACAGAAACCGTAACACCAATCGACAAATTTTCTATTTAAAATTCCTAAACATACGTATTTACATAGAGATATGCATAACGAATGCCAAGAGTTTGAAGTGCGTATGTCGTTTTCTGAAGCCTAATCTGTCTAAACGAGTGTATATGGTCTCGTTCTCTGTTCTATATGTTGTAGATGTGTGTGTACGATTGTATGCAATTTCAGCTTCATTTCGTATCAATTTTGGGTTATATGTCAATTTTGTGCATTTGGTTTATATTTGAACTTATACACATACACACATACACACAACCATTCATATATAGATACCAACATCTGCCTACCAATGTTTCTACATATAGTTCACACAATGGTTCAATACTTGATTCAATGTTCAATATTCGGTATAAACACAACATTCGATCACTTGTTGTTTGAATATTATTTTAACTGAGAAACTCATTTATAATTGTCCGATAAAAGAAAAAAGAAAACAATTTTTTTCGCTGCCCTTTTCAAATGTTTTACGTAATTAGTGAAGGAAAAAAAGAAGTTTTTTTTTTTTTTTTCTTTTCGTTTTTTTATAGGCACTGTCTGAGGGCCGAGAGTTTACGGACAATCAAACAAGAAAGGAATTACATTGAATTGAAACAGAATTTTTCCCGGTTCAAGTTCTGTTAATCTGTTATTTTTCCTGAACTGAGGGAAATATGCGTAAAGAAATCGAAGATAAACATAAATAAACTCTTACGCAATCCATTTTATGTAGTATGCATGCAATGACATGACTCATTCACAAAAATTGAAAAACCTATATACACACATATAAACAACAACAAAAGAAACCCGCATAGCAATACCACCTTTAGACCATAATTGTAAGCAAAATTTTAATTAACGGTAATTAACGGTTACGTTAGGATATGTAAACAAACAAAAAACCAAGCAAGAGTATTATAGTCGGATAAGGCCGACCGTTAAACACCCTACCCCGCTTTGCTAATACACTCATTCGCTCATATTCTTAACAATGGACCAAAAATGATTATGCATATGTAAATGCACAGTTTTCATGAAAGCCCCCTTTTTCGAGGATACTCATACGTCAATGTGGCCGAAACTTACCAAACTTAATATACTTGTCAAAGAGTCTTTTATTATCCAGCTTCCACCATAATAAAAAAAAAAATGGTTTGGATCGATCCACTTACTCGACCACTCGCAGGAGAGATTAAGACAGACCAACCTTTCCTTACAAAGATCGTTTCAAAATTGCTTTCAAATTTAAGCTTGTTTGTCCCTACGTCCATTTTGCTGTCTTGCATTCAATGAACAGGTCGCAAGTTGTTGAGATATGCTAATAAATATGCCAAGCACGGACGTTGTTGAAAATAGTAAACCAATGACCTTACAAGTATTTCCCCTACAACGCGCTACGTTATGTGAATAACTGCAGGATGGTTTATGATAATTAATGGTGGGCCGTAGCCTACTACAATCTTTGACGTATGACATTTAGTAAAATTCGTAGAAGAGAAAAAAGATAGTGTCATCTCCTGTCATTCGCGCAGTTATGTAGTCGTAAGAAGCTCTGGCTTACTTCTTCATACTTCTTCGAATAATTCATGACCGAGTAATTAAATGATTGAATTGTAAAATGAATATAATAAGAGAAAAAAAGGATGAAATACACTATCATAATATGAGTTGTTGCGAATATATTCTAGAGTTTGTCAAGTGTTGTTATTTTCACTAAAAATAATCGTTAATATTACTAATCTAAATAAATTTATCAAAAAAGAGCAAACCATTGGAAAATACTCACGAAAAGGTTAATCTATAACTTTCGTTAGTCTTCACAGTTCTGAATACCACCGAAGCTAGCGAAAATTAACTTTTACCTTCAAATCAAGTCTCATGTAATCAGTAGAGTACCGAAGAGTAATATTGCAATGTCATCAGATGAAAACTGAATTACTAATAATAACTATCTACCTCGATCACCTATAACAGGCTTACAATTTAGTTAGTTAGAATCTTCTCACATAGCTGTTATCTTTATAATAAATTCAGAGAAACCCTAGAGTGCCTAAGCAACTTTTTCATATTTTTTCTCTCGGCGCGTTCGCCCCTTAACGTGATAATTCAATGTGAATCATAGACGTATCCACCGACACCAGACGACGACGGTATAAACTAATGTTTAGGAGAATTGCCCTTGAGTTACGTCTACCATAACAACACGCTACATATGTCTCTTGGCAAAGTGTGTCATTGTCGATCATTGCTCTCTCGATCGATGCCAGACGAAGGCGGTATGCATTCTCCTGTCCATTCAAATCTCCTGTCTGCTTTACACACGCAGCGCTAATCGCTCAGCACATAATTGTAACAAACAAAGTTGTAAAATTCCCATATGTGTGTACTTTTCAAAGTCTCAAAGCCACTCCTGAGAATGTTAACCATGTCTAGCATATTCAGTTACAGTAATTTTCTCATTCAATTATTTATTAATTTATTCGTTTAAACAATCAAGCAGAAAATGCACAAGAATCTATTTTACGGCGTTACATTTATTTATATGTTCATATCAGCATGTGTACAAAAACAAATAAATAAATAAATTTTTTGCTAAAATATGAAATGAATTTAAATTATTTTACATAAATTGAACAAAAATCATTTTACAGAAGAATTTTTCCTGGGGCATTAAAGCAATTGACAAATTAACCGCAAACATTGGCATTTAAATGAAAGCATCTAACTCAATATCGTAAATCCTGTAATACGTATTACTATTCCTTTTGTTTCTTTTTTGATTTTTATCAAATTCATCTACGACAATTACAAAAAAAAAAAAATTCTACATTTATATTATTGTATACATATAAATAGACGAAAGGATAACAACACGTAATTTTTACAATAGGGTTGGCCATTACCGATGAAAGGATTACTAACAAAATTTCTTCCCCTGCAAGCGTTCCTTATTTTTACCTTATTTTTACTACTACTTGTATGCAGATGATACTCAGCAGGTACGAAATGTAAAAATTCTCAACTTTTCTCCAAAAAAGTAAATTGAAGGACTGCGTTCTGAAAAGCGGGACTACTTTCTGAAAATCGGAATTGCGTTCTGAAAATCGGAACTTAATTGTCACTACAAAGAATGTACCGCCCAATAGGTATACGGGAATACTGCCCCGGCATAAAGTTTTGCATTCGACTGGGCTTTTCAGAAGAAGCATGACTTGATAGATGATTCATAATGATCCATAATCAACACTGAAATTTTTCACATAAGGACGGAATGACCGTATCTTGATGCGTGAGAATCCGCCTTTACTTAACAATTTGATTTTTGATCAGCTAAGAGATGTTGCCTATATATGTATAGTAAAAGGGGACGAAGGGGTTAGAAAGAAGTGGAAAACAAGAACGAGTTACTTAAAGTCGACAGGTACTGTGCCTATACCGACTGCGCGCTTGCTACAGCCAAAGTAAACTGAGATTTTAACCTGTTAAGAAGTGAAGAGAAAGAAGGAAAGACCTAAAATAGGTAAGGCATAATGCCTTTACCGACTGAGCTCTCACTGTAGCTACGGCCAGAGTAAACACTACTGCGTAGCGATTTGAAGCAGCAAACACTGTGTTTAGTAGTCGTGATTCTTACCTATTCGGCAACTCTTGCTGATCTTTCACTGACTATGAATCGTGAAGCACACATCTTCACCTACGTTGCGAGTAGCGGGCTATATCGAAAAGTTTTTCACGGTTTCGAGAAGATTTATAATAATTTATGTTTTTTTTTCGTATGACTAAGGGAAGGTTCCCATATGTGCAGGCACGTTGGTGATCAGCGAAAGTTACAGGAAGAATGGGTTGAAGAAAGCATGTAGTGTTTATTAACGTTACGCTTGAAAATAGAGACATTTAGGTACGGCAAGAGGAACCACTGCTGATAGGTTGTTTCAAAGCTTCTAGAAGATCTGTAATAATCTTTGCAAGGAGTAAGAGCTTAGACATGTGGAACGCAGATTGATATACATTTACCTGAAATTGTATTTCACAGCTAGACGCACAAGAGTCTCTTATATGTTATACTAGCATTGTTGACATATTATCCTTAAAACGTTGCTCCATGGCTTATGGTGCACCCTGTATACACAAAAGTAGTTGAAGTATTCTTAAAAGACATGTTAATTTCACCAAGTAGTCACAGACACGTATGCATTAGGTATTTTAACTGTAGACATGCGAACTTACGCATAATTATCGTAATCTTAAAACTGTTTAAAAAAGTTCCAATATCGCATCCGTGCGTTACTTTCCGCGAAGAACTCATCCTGCAACTTGTTAAATAACATAAGTGTATAAAAGTTTTCTTCTCAACGCAATAAATTGTGCAATAATTAAAGCGACAGAACATTTTTTTTTTGGTTTAGTATGAGAAGAGACATAAGACATAAGAATTTTGTCCTCTTTTTAAAGGTATTTACTTTTTTATTTTATTTTTAATTTTAATTTTTATTTTATTTTTTTTTTTAACAAAAATTGTTTACATTTTTCTTAGCCTTGCACTTCAAGAGTTTTCTTCCCTGCATTTTTCCTGCTTAGCTCATCTACACCAACAAAGCCATACAAAAGGAATGAAAGTAGTCTTGCTTAAGAAGACGCAACGGTGCCCCGCGAAAGAATTTTCTTCCATATAGAAAACCGGAACAAAAACTTGTATCAAAGAACGGTAATGAAGGAAAACGCCACGAAAAGGTCGCAAAGAGCTGAGAACAACAAGGGGAGAAGAGCGTCTCTCCTTGTTTTTTCAGACAACAAGGAACATAGCATAACTTCACTCCCTATTCGAAGTAACAAACACTTACACCGGAAGCTGTGAGGAGCAAAATCAGAGATCATTTCGACACTGTGTACTAAGTTAAGAGTGTGATATCAATAAGTGCCATAAGGCTATGGTCTGATTTGGGTTAAGGCAGTGGTAATCCCTTCCGACGCTGCGTTGTCTGTGCTTTCCGTATCCAAATATTATAACAAGCGGGCGTTTGCTTGGAGCCTAGAAGATCTCTAACTCATCTTACGATCAGTGCCTGCGTAAGCGATTCAGTTAAGCGTGAGGAGGTTGAACTTCGAATGGTACAATGTTAAGTTAAGAGAGAACGAATATAAATAGAGAGCCCCATAATAAATAAATTTTCTTGTAAAAAACTCACGGTTTAACCTGGACCGTAAGCCAGTTGGAGAACTTACGTCCTTACAAATTTATAAGCTAACAATATCTTGCAACATTGTACCGGTACACTATTAAAGCTCTCGGGAATATGATTTTAATTTCACTTCACACGAGTTGGAAATCCCAAAAATTTTACCCCATCACAAAAGCTTAAGATTTAAAACTAATTAAGCCAGTTGAACTTAATGTTCAGGTGAAAAGTCGCGATAGAGATACACATTTCGCACCCATTTTTACCTGGAAATTTAAGTCTTTCCTTTATAGAGACAATACATATATCTGAAAGTTCCTACGGAAACACTTCACAACAGTACACTTGTCACATTATTAAAGTGCTTCATCAGCCCTAATTTTCCCTTAGACGCAAAAGCCTTGAAAGCAAAATGGAATGGAATGGACTGGACTGGAATGGAAGCAAAGGAGATAAAATGCATGCGTTTTCCATGCATTATTTATAACTAAAAGTTGAGTGAATTCACAATCATCTCATGTACGTACTTTTATCCGAAAATCTTCATAAATAAAACGACTCGGACCATGATAAGTAAGTTCCCAGTTCATAGAGCACGAAAAATTATCATTCCGTTAGAAGATTGCTTCCAAAAAAACTTTATTTATCCCTGTAGCCGAGGAAACGTTTATTAACGTCGTTAAAAAAATTAGTTTTTTGTCTGATCAAAATTCACAATCAACACCAAGCAGCTTAGTAGATAAGAATCCACGGCTGCCAAAGCAGCGTTGGAGGGTTTAAATCTTAGTGCGGTAACTCTACTTGCTCTACTTGCGTAGGTATCGTAATTTCTCCGTAAGTAAAGGCGTAGCTTTACGGACTAAGCACGTATCCACTAAACTGTGGTCACATTTTATTTTTTTCTATTTAGTCACTATTTTTTATTCACCACCATGATATATTTATTAGGAGATTTAGTGAGTAATAAATCATACATAAAAAAGGAAAGGAAATTTTCTCGAAAAATATTTATTTATTCATTAACATCCATTTCGTCCGGTTCAAAGTAATCCCGCTTACATATAAGACACTTGTGCCAGCGATTTTTCCAACCTTCGAAAGACTTCTGATATGTACTTCTTGGTAGGACCTGAAGCCCGTTTAACGTCGCTCCTTAGTCGTGGCAAAACACCGTCGTTTGATGGGTCTTTTCAATTTAGGGGAAAATAAAACTCACGGCGGGCCAAGTTCAATGAATATGGTGACTGAGGCATGATTACGGCGTTGTCGTACATGACAAAATCTTGCAGTAAATATAGTAGTAGTACTGAGAAGACAAAGGTGTATGCAAATCAAATTTAATCAATCGTCCTTCAACCCTCTATTTGGGCGCATTATTCGACGTGTTCACTCCACGTTATGCCTCAACAAGTCACTAGTTTTTCAAGCAATCAATAAATAACTTTGCAGAATACTAAACAATGAGTAGAACGAATCTTCAATGCTTTTCAATCTATTTGTTCGGGTTCTTAAATACCTGCAGTCACTTGGCGGAAGTATGGGTGTACCGGGGTGGCGGTTAAGAAGTCTTGCGGGTAAAAGTGAAAAGATAACTTGACATAACTCTGTTGAAAGTTAAAAGTCATTATGAATGCGTAAAGGGTATTAAAATTTCGTTCATTGTTTAGCTTTTCTTGTCTGTTAGTTTACGGAATTTCTTCATTTTTCTTTATAATTTATTGTTAATAAAATATCAATATTGTTGATGTTAAATGCAAAATATATTTAGATAAAATAATTTAAAATAAACACAAACATGCATATTTGATTTGATTCCAAGCAATTGCTTTCAGAACAGACTATAAAAGAAAAAACGAAGAAGAAGAAGAAGAAGCAAATATTCATAAACTCTCTTCACGTTTTATTCAAATGAAATATTAATTTAATGTATGTATGGCCAACGACATATTGTTACAAATATTACGCACTCATATAACTATCCACATACGACGCACAGACCCCCAACAGAACACGTACAATATGTTTATATCTAATATATGGAATCCTTTGTATTACAGACAACTACTAGCGTCACTCACGTGCGAACACTTGTTTATATTTGCATTTAAGATACTTTCTGTTTTCTGTTTTCTGTTTTCAAGTTTTTTTTTTTTTTTTTTTCCCAAGGACTACTTCTTCTTGTTTGCACATGATTGTACTCAAGTTTAAGTTAAGTGTACGGGTGAGTGCATACCTTTCTATGAAAGTCGATAAACGTAACATATGCAAAATGTTTTAAAAGCACGCGTTGAAAAACCATTTTAAATGTATTTTTCGTTACCACCCATACTCTACGCCGACAACAATAACGGCAGCAACCGTCCACACAGATGTATGTGCGAGCTCCAAAAAAACAAAAAAAAAAAAAAGAAAAGAAAAGTAAAACCTGACCACATTTTGACTTTTCAACCTTATATGATTTCTTGCTCCAACAACAACGAGCCTCTATTCATACCTGAATTTTTTTTTTTTTTTTTGTTTTTGTTTCTTTTAAGCTTTATAATGCAAACAAATTGTGGCAAATATTCAGGTGCACACATATACAAATTTTGCTATTGTGTTATACAAATGTTTGAATGTACAGATGTACGCGTACAAACCATAAAAGTACATACACAGTCGCATACGTTATGTACATATGCATGAACCCATAAATGGCCAGACAAATTGCGGTAAGCACTTTTCCTGTCCGCATTAAAGCCGTAAATTTGTCGCACGTAAGGGTTGTCTCTTCATCACAGCACACAAAACAGAAAACAGTACAAGCAGCCCACTAGTTTAACCCAAAGATATCATTTCGCCCTGATGTGCTTCTTCTTCTTCTTCTTGTGCTCCTCCTTTCACCTTAACCCCAACACTACTAAGAGGCAGAGCGTTCAGTTCAGTTTTTCATCTTGAAAATGTACCCATAAAGTCTTTTTCTTCTTTCTCTGTTTTTTTTTTTTTTTTTTTTTTTTTTTTTTGATTCATCTCAGGTAAAATGTCTGGCAAGCACGTAACCATAAGAAAGTTAGCAATAATAACAACAACAAGAACAACAACAATCGTGGTAAAGTCAAAAATTCATTGAATTGAAGACATTGCATTATTAATAAGCTTTAAAAATAAAGAAGAAGAAGAAGAAGAAGAAGAAGCTACTTCTTCTAACCACAACTACGCAAGTCGCTTCAATAGGTCCCGTGATCACATATTTATATATCAACAGATACTCTCTGCAACCGTGTGTGTGTGTGTGTGTGTGTCGGAAAAGAATCCAGCATATGTTTTTTTTTTTGTTTTTCTTGCTTTTCTTGTAACCGCTTTCGAGTAGATTTAGTAATTTTTGATTTCTTTGAGTTCATATGCTTAAGAATGTAAACATATCTACATATGTACGCGTGTTTATGCACTCATCGTTTATTGTTCTTGGAATTCATATATGTAACTATTAATATCGTAAGAAAAAAGAATAAAGCGAAAAAGTTTTGAATCGCTTGTAAATTAATTTAATTTCATTGAAACCCGTTCTAAAGATCTGCTAGAGTTTTTAGAGAACCGAGACACGCCAAAACTACTGAAAGAGGATTCAGGTTGAGTTTGCTAACATCCAAGCTATCTGAACTTAACTTGATGAGCTTTGAATGGATTGCTAATTAAGATGTAATTAAGTTATGAATTACGGAAGATGGACCAATCATAGGAATATATATTAAGTAAGAAATCTTTAATAAATTGCTTATCATACAAGACTTTAGGTCTTTGAGATCTTTTAGCGTTAAGCGTGATACGGAATCACATTATTTACATTGGAAGAGAGGAAATACCATCTCTTGTCCTCACAGTCACCTACTTGGTGGAGCATCGATTAATATTTTTCGAGATAATTACAAAAACAAACAAGTTTGTCTTACTTTTCAACACAAAAACTTTATCGATCACAATGAAGCATTTATTGTCTCAATATTGACCTTCATAACTTTTTCTTTGTTCTTGGGAAAGTTATAAGTTTTCACAGTTAAAATAAGACATCGATTTTTTTTTTAACTTTCTAAGAGCAAAAAATGGTTCTTTTTAAATTTCTAAAGGAAGAGAACTTTTTTTTATCATAATATTTTTGAAATGAAAATTTTTTTTTTTAATTGTAAAAATATTCTTTAAAAATTTCTGAAATCTAAAGGGGAAAAATTTTTTTTATCAAAATATTTTCGAATGAAAAAGATTTTTTTTAATTGTAAATATATTTTTTAAAAATGTTTGCTACAAAAAATATTTCGATAAAAAAAGAGTTTTTTCCTTTAGAAACTTTAAATATTTCTTTCAACTGCAATTATATTTTTAATATTTTTTTATGCCGACATTTTTTTTTTTTTTTTTTGATTGAAAAAATATTAAAGAATATTAAAAGAAATATTTTCTTTTATTATTATTATTATTATTTTAATTTTAGACTTGAATTGAATTCTTAGACTAAAAAAAGAGACATTGAGCACTAGCAACACAGGCTATCGGCTCTAATTTAAAAAAATGGATATTAGATAATAAGCTTAGTAGTATTAATAAAGTAAAATATTGAATTGATATTCTGTTCTGAAGCTGATTGTAGAATGTTCAAAGGGTTAGTCGTTCCAAATGCAATACTTCTAGCCAAGGAAAAGTTGAGGCAGTCGCAGAGAATGTGCTTTATAGTAAGAGTTTGTCCACAACAGCAGATTGGGGGAGAAGACTTCTTCAGGGTCCATTGGTGAGTTGCAATTGTATTACCAAGGCGAATTCTCGAAAATGTTTGGATCTTGGTTTTCTCAACATTTGTTGGATATAGAGGTGGAGTTAATTGAGGGTTAATGCAAGAGTAGTGTTGATGATGGTATTGTAAATATCCTTCTGCAATTTTCTCTTTAACTTTTCTTCCAATGTATCTTTGAAGATCCAACTTTTCCATGACATCATCCATAATTAGAAGAGCAGAAGCAGCATACTTTGCTGCTTGATCAGCCTGCTCATTTCCCAGTAAACCGATGTGACTTGGTACCCATAACATTTTAATTTTTCCGTCGGGTGTAGTAATTATATTCCTTAATTTGTTGATGGTGCTCCATCTCGAAGTCGAAGGGTTCCGGGTAGCTTGTAATACAGACAAACTGTCAGTAACAATCACGGTTTTTATTGTTTTAATTGCATAAAAAACTTTTGTTTAATAAAGTTTTTTCTTTTTAATTTTGTCTTTCTGAAAATTGAAAAAAAACAATTTTTTTTAATTGTTAAAAATTGTAAGTTCTCTAGGAACAAAGAGGAAGCGTGGACACGCCTTTTTATTTTTTTTTTTTTTTTTTTTTTGTAACAGGCAAAGAGACAGGAGAAGACGGTTCAAAGATAAGCTGTTACGTGGGAAGAGTTCGCCGAAATAATTCGATCCGAACGATTTTCCATATGCTTGACCTTGAGCCAAAACATGTGACCAAATATCATTCAATCTATGGGTTGAAGACAAGATTACAAAACGGGTAGACATACGGACGGTCAAGCGGACAGACAAGTTTGGATAGATTTTAAAAATGGATCGATCGGTGTAATAAAAGTTGCGTCTATCGGAAGCCACTCTGTGTGTTGCATACATCCGCACAAATTTAATAGATGCTTGTGCCACATGTCTGTAGTACAGTATAAAAATAGATTGATGTTCGTTATAAAATCCTGTTTTATGCTACTCCCTCTACTTGCAGTACTAGAAAAGAGAGTCTGTACTCGGAAGTCATGGACGAAGAAAAGTGATTTGAAGGAATTAAAATAAAATTATTTTTACTTAAAGACAACAGTAGATTTACCGCACACACTTAATACACGCTTGTATACGCCCATAAGTATTACACGGTATAAAAACATTAAGGAACTTTTTTTTTTTTTTGTTATCTAAAAACGATATTTTTTTTTGCCATTTAAAAGTCACAAAGAGAGAGAAAGAGAGTGTTAAGATTTCTTTATCAAAAAAAAAAAAATAAAAAAACTCTGTTGTTGTTTTAATTTTAAAAGCTTCATAAAGACAAGTAAATACGTAGAAGACTTAGTAACAGAAGTTGATTATACGGATAAAATTGTTGTCGTAGACAATAGTTTTGCTACAAATAAAACAAATATGCGTTGATAGGTGTTTAATGAAAATTTAATAATTACTGCCCTGATGTACAATAATATTTAGAAAAGAAGAAAAGTAAAAAAAAAAAAAAAAAAGAAACAATTTTTCGTTATGTACAGCCAAGCGTATAAAACATGATTTCTGTAATGAAATTTTTGTAAATTGTTAACTTCTTCACTGGCAGTCGGTCTAACGACACTATAGAGTATACTCACTTGGCATTTATTCATTGCTTTTTTTTTTTTTTAATTTTTCTCGGTAAAAAGCTAAAAACCTCTGCTTTCATTGCAAATTTTTTCCTCCTTTTTTTTCTTAGTTTTCTGTGTATTTTTTTATTTATCTATTTTTTATAATTTTTTTTATTTTTTTTTTTTATATAAATCTTTCCTTTTTTTGGTTATAAGGAAGAAAAGGGGATGCGAGTGAGATGAGGGAGAGTTACGCGAATAGCTCTGCAGTTCTATGTATGTAGGAGTTTCATTTTAATGATCAACGCTCAGCGCTATCATGTCATTGCACAATGCCGCAATTAAATGTACGTTTTAAATTTTTTTTTTTTTTTTTACTTATTTTTCTTTCTCTATGTTAATGCATTTCTCTGGTGTAGGCGAAAAAAGAGCAATAGCAAAAAAGTCCTGATGATGTTGAAAAGCTTATGGAAAATTATTTTTACTTTTAAACATTGTAGCAATCGGAGATTCGCTAGCAATGAAATGTGTTTGTGGGTGTGTCTGTGCGGTTCGGCAACGAGTCATCATAACATTTTCACATGGAATTTTTGTTCATTTTTACGTAATGAAATGAAACTTCGCTACTGTTCAAAAATGTTCCAATTTTTCCCTCAAGTTTTTTTTTGTGTAATTTTTTTTTTTTTTTTCTCTATATTTTGCTTCACACAAGTTTTTGCTATTAGCAAAAATGATGGTGAAGCAAGTGAAGAAGAGAATATTGCATAGAGAAAGAGAGGGAAACAGAGAGAGAGAGAGAGAAAGAGAATACGTTAATGTGCAGGAAATATACATATACACACACACACACACTTTCAAGCACTCATACACAAATTGCGGTAATGTTTGCTGAACATATTGCATACTTTTCGGCTTTTCAAAGTGTTTATTACTAACAGCTTAGTGTGATGGTAAATGGGACAGCAGCGAATATTAAATTGTGTGCGTATATATATTTACATATATATATATTGGTATGTGTGTGCGTCTGTATGCGTTTTCTTATTTAAGGACATTTTCAAATTGCATATTTCAAGTGCACCATCGCCACCTCAACACACTTTCCGATAAACACAAACGAAAACAAAGTCCACCATCATGAACATTTAGTTGGTCTGACACTTGTGATTTCATTTCGTTCTTTTTTTTTTTTTTTCGTTTTCGTGGCTGGTTTTCTTTAGTTCTCTCGACTGGTTTATATTTTTATTTTTTTTTTTTTTTTTAGTATGTTGCTCTTTTAATATCTCTAGCGATGTCCAAATATCATGATTGTCATCATTTGCATTTTGCTTCTCTCGCTTCGCGTTTGCTGCACTCACGCATACTAATTGTCTATATCACACGTTCGTGCCGCTGCTGGCTCAATGCGGCTACAATGTTATTGCGCTTGCACTATATTTGGTGGTTAGCCATTACGTAAATTATAATTAAAAAATTTTAATTATAGAAAATTTCCTCTTTCTGTCTGGATACGAAAATTTTAAATTTAACTTAAAGAGATATTCCTCTTTCAATAAATCATACACACATACTATTGTTTGGATTTGAAAAACGAATGCCGTCCGAGGAAGAAATTTCGGATCTTAAAAGCAAGCTTATCTAACGTACATAATTTTAGAGCGGGTCTTGCTTTTAAATATTTGCAATGTTAAGGAGAAGTTTTCAAGTCGTTGTCCTATTGGAACACTTCTATACACGTTCATAATCAGATTCAGTAGTAAATGCGCTTATGAAAATCATGACTTAAGAAGATTAATTTTGGCTTTCTATTCTCATTCTATGTTCACGATTATGAAAAATTTTAATATTAAAAGTTGATCGATTCTATTGTGTTCATTGCGTAATATTGCTTGCATTGCGATATTTAAAAAATCTTATTTTATGGAGGAAGCAAAACGGTTGATAATTTTCGGTGGGAAATTTTCTTATTTTCTTAACTTAATAGACGGTTAGAGCTAGTTAGATTACCGTGACATCAAAGAGGGTACGCTCGAGTATTGCGATTTTGAATATTTTTCAAAACGAACTTTTTGCTCAATAGGTTCGTAGGATCACTAATGAAGCAAAAAATTTTTGGCCAAAATACGACCTTGCTCCTTAGAATAGTCCTCTTCAAGAATAATATATTCATTTCAAAGCTTCTCTAACATTGCTATGACTAAAACTTGTTAAAAAACATGTTTCTCAATTCTTCAAAGTACGCTCCAGCTTTAGCAATCATTGGCGCCATATATCTTTCCGGCAGGCATTTTGTTTGGGATTCCGAAATAAGCAATAGTCGTTGAGGGCTAGACCTAAGGAACGCGGCTTATGCGAACGCAACTCGAAGTGCAACTGATGCGCGTTCACGTTTTGGTCGCATGTTACCAAACACAGTATTCAGTTCAAGAAGGGCCTTCGCTTGGAACTGCACGATAGCAAATGTACTGCCTTGCGAATACTTTAGGATATCAGCTATAACACGCAACATCGCCGATTTTTTTCTATTTCTGTTTTATGTTTTCTGCAACGACTGCCGAACTGTCGCGAACAGAGCTTTCAAAATCATCAGTGTTTCTAAAGCCGCGTCTAAAATTAGCAAAACACTTCTCCACCATTTGTTTCGTGGAAGTAGAATGTAAATAACACTTGTCAAGCCAATGCTGGAAAGATATCTTTTCCCCATTAAAAGGCAAAGCTTTATCAACACATGCAACTCAAATTTTTTCCATTGCTTTGAAAAATACAGGAGTAGCTTCACTAACACCACGTTAACTGGTAAATTCATTTTCGGAGTGTCGTGACATTTTGTCACATTTTCCCTGAATATTGATACCATATAACTAATATGAATTATAAAAGATTATATGGCTTCGTTGATAGAGGCGATATTTATATTTCATCCTACGAACTTATTGAGTGATGTGTTCTGATATATTTTTAATAAACCTCTCGATTACTGCTATCTTGCCATTTTTGCTTTTATCCCAAAAAAAAATTGGGATAAATAGGCTTCTTTTGTACTGCTACAGCAGCGTTACCCCTTAAGAGAATTTCAATTGCAGAAGGCATGACAAGTATTAAGTTTGGCGGCTATGTATCTCAGATTTGTTCTCTCTGCTATACTGGGATACCTATTTTGGCGATATGTATAAAAAAGGCTACAATCTACTTCTGTTAACAATCACATTAGAAGTAACCAAGTAGTTGGCAGCATCTAAGACCTGCTCTTTTTCCCAAAAAAAAAAAATTTGTCGAAGAAGCTTTCCAGGATGCTTGTATAGAATTCAAACCGTTGTTTTCTATTCCTTCTCCTATACGACGTACATGAAATATAGCCGATTTGCTCCATATTCGCCAGACTCCAGCAACTATCGTCTGCTGGCAAATCATAAAAGGATGGTCTACAGAACAACGTTCGGATCAAGTGATGAGATTATTGGGGAACTTGTAGCGTATTGTGAGTATCCGAACAAGTCGTTCTACAGAAAAGGTAAAGGAAAATCGTTGGATTGATTGTATCATCCCCGAATGGGTCTAAGTCGATCAATAAAATCAAATCTTTTTGCAAAGACATATTTCTTCTCACCTAGGAAGGACGCATACACAGTCCAATGATTTTATGCGGCATATTACTCCGAGCAAAAAAGAAGGGAAATCATGAAATGAGCACTAAACCAACCCGATCCCAACCACGCATGACAACCCAACAAGCAGTGTAGTGAAGGCAAATAGCTTTAAAAGAATGCCAAGACTAAGTTACGCGAATATTTGAAATTAGTTACTCTGTCTCTTATCATCATTGAAGTATATATGGAAGCAGGCCTCAATTATCAGAAGAAGATTATTTTAAAAAAAGTGTTTCGCATTTACGAAACAACTGACTGAAGTTGTGGCGACGCATATACAAGCATCACGGATAATATTCTGCTTCAATGTTAAACCATTGAATTACTCATAACTACGTTGGGTCGAAATTTCGCTTTTATCAGGAAAATATATATGTATATATACTTTGTAAAGTCTTTAGTACAGGTTTTTACGTATAACGAATTGCATGACAAAGTACTCGCCAAAGTATTAAAGTAGACGATGAAAAACTACATGGCACATTATTCCCTACTGTGCGTTATATTTGCTCTCGCAATAACGAGACAGCGGACGCACAAACTACATTTATTTCATGCGTTTCATTTCCGTTTAACACGAATATTTACATTTACTTTTTTTTCTTTTTTTTTTTTTTTTTTTTGCGCGCGCGTTTTTTGTCTCTTTTCGAACCTATTGTGAGTACAGATGCGAACAAGTGCGATGGATTTTGTTCCTATTGTTGTTGGTATTATTAACTTTTGTGCAAAAGCGTTTATTTACTTAATACACGCACATTTGTACAGCCATTAACACCCAACTATAAAAGAACATACACTTAAACGCGCACGCACAAACATATAGATACACTCGCGCGTACACGCGTACAAAAGAATGAGTGGATGAGTGGATGGGTGGATGCATGTAATCATGGCTTTTACAAAATTACACATCAGAAATTATCAGAATATTTAAGTTGATATATCAAATGCGATATCGGATGAATGGAATATGATGATGTTCGTTTAAATACAAAGGGCCCCAAATCAAGGCGCATACAACCTATTTAAGATAGTCATCTATGAAAAATTTGCCCTCGCGCCCATAGCAAACAACAGTAAGAGTAAGCGAAACTCCGTCTCCGTAGATTGTGTTAAATATATTTTTCAAGCAAGAAAAAAAAAAAGAAGAAGAAGATACAATACTGTTTGCATTACACATACACGCACGCATATACACGCATCCAATCACAAAAGCACATACGTGGCAAACTTTTTGATGATAACGATGATAATGATGTTGATGATGTTGATGATATTGCTTGCTCTTGTTATTGTCCTTTACGCCACACAATATGGCCAAGTTCTCATCAAAATTTTATGCTGAAATTAACAAATCTGTTTACAAATTTATTAAAACGCTACTTTTTCCCTACCGTCTCCCTTTACATATACATATGGTTGCGTCTTCTTGTTCATCAAAGCCATCGCCGTCGTCAACATCATCAACGTTTTTATTATGATATTTTGTACGTATTTCGTAATTTTCCCTTTATACCGAAGACAGGAAGCAAGAGTTATATTAATTTTATTGTAACGTTTGTAACACTTAAGCAAAAATACCTACGTTAGAGATTCCAAAATATAAACTGAATGTCTTTGTCTCTGAAAATCAGGGGCCGATAGCGAGTCGACTCGCGCTGCTAAGAGTAGAGACTTTAAAGCTGTCAATATATTGATAATGCATTTATCTCAATACCGAATGGAAAATGTTTCGATCGTAAAAGTTCTGTCGAGTCGATTGAATACCGACAGCTATAGATCGACTCCAGAACTTATTCTCCCGTATAGTTTATGGGGCCGGCTCATGGTTACATGTAATCCATACAATTAGTAAACTGTGGTCTTTCCTTCTTTACAGCGTAGATCATAGTCCATCCGTCCATCCATTTCGCCGTACATCGATTTTAAGGTAAGCCAAACCTTCTGCCAATTCTTCCTCTGCTTTTCACGATTTCCGTTCTCCGTTTATTTATTTTATCTGTCCGGCTGTCCAGCTGTACGCCCATTACAATACGTTCTCTTGGAAGATGTCGTGCCAGTCCCTCCCCGTAACCCACTGATCGCTCTATCCTTCTTTCATCAATCTCTTGTATAGCACTTTCCTGTCTGTCCGTCTATGCAGTCGATTAAAGATACGTCTGTGATTCGAATGCTTCCTTCAATGCATCTATTAAAAGGCTCTTTTCTTTCACTTATATATCGATCCGTCCATCAGATAATAGGTATCCAAGATTCGGTCTGAATGGAACGCCGTTTTCTTACTTATTATAATTCTTATTATATTTTTCATTAAATATCCAGTTGTAAGCAGGCTGCATATACACAATGTACACACAATGAAATGTGAATTTTCATGCATTTACTTACATATCCGTACATTTACAAAGAATTTTAACCAAATTGCTGCATGAAAGGCAGCGAGAGGATGAATGAAAAGTGATGAAGAAAGAAAAAAAGTTAAAGTTATATAAGGATGTACGTGTGTAAAGGATGTTTTGGCTTTTAATGTCACCAGTGCGTTGTTAAACAACATTATATCCTACAACTTACATGTACAAGGATACACAGGCACTTGAAGCAAACCCCTATATATATGTCTACATATATATATATATGTAAAATGTACAACAACTCACTTGAGCACTTACATATTCGCTCACACTTAAATAGATACTTAACAACAACATAACATGCTCGAGTGACTTTATGATGTTTAAATATTTCACACACTTGATATGTTCCTTCCTTTTTTTTTTTTTTTTTTTTTTTATTTATTGCTATTTTTGATGTTTTCCCTATAATTCCCCTTTATCTCATATTTCGTTATTGTGCTAATGTTTAATGTAAGTTAAACATTTATCTTATTTCTTAAAGTTTATTCTATTAAGAAAGATGTCATTTAAACGGCATATCGTATATACCTTTTATTGGATATATCTCTCATATATATGTCAACTTAATGTTTATGTTTTTAAATACTTGGAAATTGTATTATGTCATGTGCCATAACATATCGTTATGTTAAGAAAAGTTTAGACAAACAATTCGCATTCACTTAATATGGACTTCAATGAAGAGCTCTTTTGGATGCCGGCTTACTATGCATTTGCTTTAAAGTTTTCGACAAAACACCACAAGCTGACTAACTTTTTATGATAAGTTCTTAAACAGCATAGATATGCTCGTTATGCTATTATCATTTGGCAAAATATTCCAGCAAATTACAAGCAATCTAAGCTAAAGTAAGTACCCATCCTACAGTCAGAAAACGGATTTCTTCCTGCAAGTTCTGTGTTGTTATTTTCAGCTTTTTTTTTTTTATACCATGTTGTAAAAACCTTTGTCATAAGCAAAAAAGAAGCTTCAGCGTCTTTACAAAGAGTGCATGTTCTTGATTGGCATTCTGCATCGACTTAACGGTGTCCATCCGACCAACTGTACAATGTACGTGGTAAAGGTGCTAAGGACATATCGATTTTAATATTGACGAAAATGTCGGAAGATCTGATGCACAGGTAGGTATTAAAACTGAACCGAATTGGTCAAGAAACCCGCCTATAACGTTTTTGCTCCTTACAATCTGTATTCTACGGGTCAGAAATGGGAAAAAGATCAACCACGCCTATCGATTTTTATATGCTATCAAAATTGAATTCTATCATTTGTTGTTGTTTCTTAGTTTTTTTTAAGGGAAACGTGATAGGAGTAAAAGATATGGTCACCTCCGAATATAATTATTTCGCTTGTTTCCTTTTTTTTTTTAATTTTTCAAAGTATCCCGACTTTTTTCACTTCACCTCGTCGACAGATGCTTTCTTAGTCTTACAAGATTTTTTCATTTACTGAAAGTCTAAAGTAAATGACATTACAAGTAATAACAGTCGTCCACACACCTAACATATAAACATTCATCAAGGCCACACTTTAAAAAATCGTTATCTACGTCAAACGTTAAGTACAGAATCGCGAAAATCTCAAAAACGTGTAAGAGATACCTGCTACAGCTCGCATATCGAAAAATGGAAGTACGTAGAGGCCAGGTGGTCCAGTGATTGGCGACTTCACGTATTACGGCTTTATATGAGGACAGCAACTAATCATTGCTCGAAGCCGGGTATAGAAGAATCATACGAAGACTATTAACAATGGCCTTAAGTGGAACCCTGTCAATGAGTTCTTTTTGGAAGGTCCTTAGGGCTTACAAGATGCTGAGAAGGAAGGATCTCCCGTGCTATTGTAGGCGTTGAAATCATTTTTATGAAATAGTAATGACCCGCTGATGACAGATGTTTCTCATGATGCTAATCATAAAGATATGGGTAAGGGGTGGATACAGAAAGCTTTAATGGTATGCCGTACGGTGTCGGCGTAACAATGCAAAAGAACGCAATTAAAGAGCTGGGGTTGCATAAAAAGTTCTTTCGGAACAACTGGCTATACCTGAGTATAGTCGACACGGATGATTGTCGGAGGAACGTCTAAGTCTTCAACGTGCTAGCACAATCTACAAGCTTCGGTCCAAATACGTCAACTAAAAGTCTTGTAAGACCCGGTTCCAAAGAAATTCTCGATAGTATTAACTTGTTGGTTGTGCCCATCTTATCCCAAATATCTTATGTAGATTTGATAATTTAATCAGACATCAAGATCTGTTATATTATTAAAGAAAAGCAATTAGACAGAAGCTCAGTAAGTCATGCGCAGAAAGTTGGATAAGGAAGATAGCAAATGATAGGAGAAAATAGTAAGACTGATAGCAAGAGAAACAAATACGTGGAAAGACAAAAATATAGTAAAACAATATTTCAGCGAAAAATAGCATAAAAGAAGAATAGCATAAGCGGCAAAGAGTAATCAGATCTTAAGGCAGAAAAGCGGATAGATAGACTAAGTGATATGAAGAGAATTCTAATTGGAAAGGGAAATGTATAAGCAGAGTGGCACAGAAATGTATTAGCAACGAAGTCGACACAAAGATTGTGTGGATATTATGTGGGTGGGTACAACAGCCAATAACTAGATGTAGAGAGATGCAGTTAAATGAAGAGATAAAATTATTTTTTCACAAATTACGACTGAATAAAAGTCATATGTTACATGCGGAATATTAAAAGAACACACATTCACCTTATCGTGATATAAGTGCGGAGCATAACCTTTCTTTATGTTAATCAACATTTGTTGTCTCTTGAAGGGTGTAACTGAACTCAAACATGGAAAACAAATAAACAATGATTCAATAGACCATTAAGCAAATATTGAAATACCTGAAACGATCACAAATAAAAACCCGAAACGAATCATAGAAATCAATTTCTTCGAATATCATCAATGTTTACATGAAACATTTTTCCGTGAATTTTTTTTTGAAAAGAAAAGAATTCTTAAAAAGGGTATAAAAAGGTTAAACTATAAATTGATAGCGGACAGTAAGAGCAGAAACGTTGTCACGATTTGAGAGACATGTTCACTCTAAGAAATTTTCGGATTTTAATACTGACGATAGGAATTTTAGAAAGTAGCGTAACTTCGGAGACAACAACGAACGATGAAATGAAATTGTTCGAAGCGCGCTCACCCAGGCGAGGTGGTCTCTTTCATATCTGCGGCTCTAATGCGTATGCCGACGAAGGCAGCTCTTCTTGTATGTCCCGCTCAAAGTGTGTAAGCCAAGGTGGAAAAGTCAAAGGATTTTGTAATATTTATGAAGTTTGTTGTGAAAGTAAGTCTGGTTTTTTTTTTAATTTTTAATTTTTTAATGAAAACAATTAAAAAAATTATTTCTCATATTTAGCTAAAGTTGATTGCAATTCGATAATTAAAGAAAAACGAGTAGTCATTAAAAGTGCTGCTCTAGAAAAAATCCCAAGTTCCTGCTCATATCGTATACAGCGGTTTAGCACTCAAGTCTGCCAGGTACTGATTGAATTCAAAACATTGGAACTTCAACCGCCCATCTTGGACGCTACGCAAAGCTCTTTAGAGTGTGAGGATCATGTGGTTATAGGAGATTTTATGCTGTGTGGTGAAAATAGTGGCCAACATTTGTATGTGCCTTACGATGGCAGTAAGGATGATACCGAACTAATTATTAAATTCGCTCTCCCTAATAAATGGTCGCAGAGTCAATGGCATTTAATTGTCACGCAGTTACAGTGTCCAAGAACGAATGAAAATAAAAAACGTTCACCAAGTTATATGCCATTCATAAATAGCAACAATTTGGAGAATTTAAGGACCATGTTTACAATACCTTACAATTCAAATAGCAAGAATACTCTCGACGATATCGATTTGTTAGCTCCATTAGGTTGCAATCAATACTTCACGCAATCGGAGGGGCAAATAAAAAGTTTTAATTACAAGTCCGACGGCAGCGGTTACTATTTAAGTAAAATGAACTACGTAATTTGCATAAAACCAGTAAAGGCGGCTAATATGATACAGTATGTTTACTCACTTAGTATCGGTCATACAATGAATTATCATTTTAACGAATTTCCATTTCTTAGATATCAAGTTGAAAAGTTTTCCTTATCTAAACAAAACACCGAAGAGCCCGGCTTCGATAATAATTGTCACAGTTATAATCAAGTTAACGGAGATGATCGTCGTGAAGACTACCTAATGATACCGCAATCATCTCTTACGGCTAACGGTACCATTATCATGGCCACTCATTATTGCGGCCAATCACTCGTGAAAGGCTCTTCCGTAATCGGTAAGTTTAAATGGTGTTTATAGAAATTCTTTACCGTTAACAAATTTTCGTCGATTATTATCCGTTTCCTCCGTTTAGCTTCGCCTCCTTATGTTTTGTATTTTTCTAGTGACGGTCACAGTAATGAAGTAGAGTCTGGCTTTCTCATTAATTATAATTTCAAAATTATTTAACGAAAATGCAAAATAAAAAACTTATTTAAAGTAAATGAAATGAAAAATAAATACGCCCGCATTATCATCACTAGCTGTGAGCATGCTCACTGGAGCAGGTGGTTTTTATATATATATATTACAGATTTGAGATCAACACCGATTGCAAAATTTTTATTGAATTACCTCATATATTATCATCATGCCTTCATTGTTGCCATAGGAAGGCATTAAAAATGTTTCGCCAATATAAGCCCCTAATATAAACCCCTTTCAAGTTCAATTGTCTCGCAAGAAAACCACATTAACTTTTTCGATCGCAACACGAATGTTTTGATGTCTTTTGTGTTAAAGCGCGCGAGGGCGTAGCAATTGTTTCATCAAGGTCATCCTAAGAGTAATCATCTTCAAATTCAATAGTCATGGAAAAAAGCTATATATTATCTATTATGAATCTGTTCATGTGTTCATTGTTAGCTTAGGAAGGTATTAAAAATGTTTCGGCAAGGTCATGCTAATCCTCTTGCTTTAGTGACATATTTTCTATTGAATTCAAAAGGTTTCTGCGAACTGCATTTTGTGCAGCCTTCTGAAGCGAGGGCCGAATGTACTTCAGTAATGATCGTATGCTAAGATAGCTTACCCTGGAATTATTTTTCTCCTAGTTTAACAGCAGCCAAACGGCGTCTGTCTAAAGCGCAACCGACTAACTAGCGCTATCAGGCTTTACATCGCACTACTCCGGAGCGGAATATAACATCGACTATAGGTTAGCACCACATTCTTTATTCTGTAAACTATTAGTTACTTATTCACGGAAATATAATGAAAGTTTTGAAAGTTCAAGAGATTACCGCTTACCGATCGGCTGTATTAGAAAACGTTATGAAGATCAAAGTCTACTTTTCACACGCACGTGTAGTGTTTATGAGCTACTCTCCGTGCTTCGCACTTATCCTTTTTGTAAGTTTGCGACATGCTTTTGCCTTTGGGATTATGAAACAAAAAAAAAAAAAAAACAATAACAACATTAAAGTGACAAGATTATTCATGTTTGAATGAGACATTTTATGTGTCACATACCTCGTCACATACTTTGTTAAAATGTCTCATCAAATGTGCAAAGTGAAGATAGCTTGCTAATATAATAATGAAATGTAATTTTTTTCACCACCTTTTCCTTAATTTCTCTAACCTATAGATGCCTTATTAGAAATTTCATAGTGTAACCCTTTTCTTAATTACATCTCTTATCCGCTTACGGGGATATGTTGTTCTTATAATTATCAATATTCTTCAAGTTACTTTTTTTTTAACCTTACATCTATCATTAACTAGATCTACATATAGCTTACATAATAAATGCAATCTTTTGATAATATACTGCAACCGCATTGCATATTTTCACCTTTTTTTCATTACTTATATCTCACTAATCTCTTAAAAGTTATTCGTTATCTCTTAGCTGACATCAACTATCCGTTAACAATCATTACCTGTTAGGTTTTTTAATGCAGAAAAATTTATTGATTATAATCAACTGTTAAAATGTCCCTCAAGTGATTCCTCTTTTTAATAACTACCGCCAGGTGTTTTTAATGGATCTATATGTAGTTTACACAGTCCAGTTCTTGAACAGTAAAAACTTCAGTGACGTGCAAAATTACAGTTAATTTATTATATTTTAAAATTAGTTGTGATATCCGAAATCTGATTAAAAATATTTTTTAACAGTAGTCATAATATGATTATATACATGCAATGAACGCCATAGCATTCACAATCATACATATCCAATTTTTTAATTAAGTATTATTAAAAATATTTTAAAGCTATATAAAATTAAACAAAAATATTTGGCTTTAAAATTTGGATGCCATGTCTTTCATGCCATTTTGCATTGCAATGAAAATGAATGCTATAGCATCCGCGAACCTGTCAAAATAGCTATAACAACTCTCTTTCTCGCTTTCTCCTTCTTTTTTTCTGTCTCCCTCTCTCTTCCTCCCATTCTCCCACTCAATTTATCTCTCTCTCGTAATGTCTCTCTCTCCCTCTCTTCCTCTCTGAATCCTTCTATAACTTCCTCCGTTTCTCTCTTTTTCATTCAATCTTTGTCTCTCTCTCTCTCTCTCTCTCTCTCTCTCTCTCTCTCTCTCTCTCTTTCACTCATACATACATATATACTTGACTTCATGCTTTCCCGATTTTCTTAGAAAGTTATGTTACTTTCTTCGAAAGCGCTTGTGTATTACTTGCTTCTCCATTGGAAGGCATCATCTTAAATCCATCCGAAAAATCCAATTACCAGTAGTGAAGTGAAAATTGGTGCCCACGTCGGTATACATCACTCCTTCTTAGCAAGATTGATCTCAGCCAATGATTTGTTGCCTCTTCGAGCGATGGTTGGAGTCTTAAGACAATGTCCCAAAAAGATAGCTTCAAAAGCTTAGCAATAGCTTTGGTAGCGACAAATATGTACATTGCGACGAACGGTACTTTTAATAAAATTTACTTCAATCATTCTATTGAAACGAGCGCTTCTATACCCTACGCCGCTTGCTAGACAAAGGTATATAAAGTTTGTGCGCAGGTTTGTAACACCCAGAAGTGCTTGGGATAGACCTACCCGATTCAGAATCACTCTCTGGCACTTTGTATACCAAAAATGTCCATTTTTTTTTTTATGTTGTGATGAAAATTAATTCGTAAAAGTAGTTTGGTATGAAATTTAAATGGATCAAATTTGGATCAAGTAGGTCTATTTCTGTGAACATCATCGGTCACAAACATTGGTATGCAATATTAAATCTTATATGCCAAAAACGTCTAATTTTTATAATTTTATGATGAAGATGGATCCATAGTAGTAACGTAGCATAAAAACTAGCCGTAGAGAATTTGGATCACAGAGGTTTGCAGGGACTCTCGTAAAAACCAAGCCTTTCTATGGCAAGTAATGTATAATTTTTGATATATGAATGACTACATTAGGCCAAGTGGTGTAGGGTATTTAATTGTTCACTTGCTTGTTTTGATTTTTTTCATGAAAAAAAACTGGTGTCATGTTTAATTTTCGCACTTACTTATCGTATCTTAAAATAAGATGCGGGAAAACATTGTCCATTTCAGCGTTAATCAGTCGTTCGTTTGAATTGTTTGACGGGCACAGACGGCGGAAAATATATCATAAACGCGAGCTTCTATTAAAAAGCCGAAGTGGTTAATTATAATAATAAATAATTTAGTGAATTCATTTTTAAATATTTAAAGTATTTTTTCGTTTTTTCATTTTCTTCTTCTTCTTTTTACTATAAAACCAATTAAGAACCGTTTTGAATGGGTTTACTATCATTACGTTCTCACTTATTTTATTAATCAACCGCTAAAGCGCATAAAAATCTTTCTCCTCTCTCTCTCTCTCTCTCAGTGTCTACTTGCACGCTTATACAAATAGTTCAACACTTGGCTGCTTTACAGCCATCACTACCATCACTACCGCTAATGCCGCGACTGGCAATTACAATAATAACCGCAAAAAGTCATTTAAAATTATGATGTTGCTGACTGACCAACAACTGTGATGATGTTTAAACAATTTCACAGATCTGATTGATTGTTAGAGTAAAATATTTGTTTAAAGAGGTTTTTTTTTAAAGCTTTTTTTCCTTTTTTTCTCTTTTTTTTTTTTTTTTATAAGTAAATATTTATTTCAATGGTATTCGTATTCAATGGCTATTAACAGCGTTTGCATTAAAACGCCCAAGCAGGCATAGGCCGCATTTAAAAAGCATTATAAACAGAGGACACGGCTTGTGGAGAGAACTTTTCGAAAGTTAAGATTTCTAGATATGAAAACTCATCTCGAAATGAATTCATTCCAAAAAAAAATTGTTGTTGTAGATTTCCCTAATATCGAACATTAATGTTAATGCGGAAATTTTATGCAATAAAGAAATGAACATGACTGTAATATTGTAGAGAGCTGGCATGAAATATACAAATACCACTTATTGAACAACTATGACAATAATGTTGAAATCGGTTTCATAAACGGATATATGTACACATACATCATGCTAGGGTTATATTTGTTTTTCGAAGTGTGTACCCTTTAAAGTATTTTAATTAACGCCCATGTCGTTTATTATATAACACAAATATTTACAACATTTCGAAATGAAAGAAATGATAGCTAGTTTGTACAATTCATGCAAATACGCTAACTATAGAGTATCATTTAACAAAAACTCAAACATGTCTCTACATAATGCGCTGCAAGCACTACTCTATTCATCTTTTATGTGACAAAATAACTATCGCTCAACAAATTACTTAAAAAAAGATTATAATAGAAGAGATTTTCAAAAAAATTAATAAAATAACTAAAACATTATATCGTTACCTATGGTACGTACCGTCTTCCTTAATATCATATAAAATATATGGTTCATCATAAGACACGAAAAATGCCCAAAACGTGAACTTATTGACGTCGTAAAAGTCTGCAAATTAGACTTGGTCCCCATATAAAAAAAGCCAAGCTTTCATTAGAACCTTTTTATATATCGTGGGGGGCGGTTCAAATTTTCTACATTTAACCTTTATGCCAAATTACTATCATAGAGCAGAGCTTTCACCTTGGGATAGGCCCCAAAAATAGACCTATCTGCTTCAATTTTGGTACAGTTATCTGCTAATTTTTGGTTTCATAAAAATGTTCCCATAGGAAGAAGGGGCTTAAACAACTGCTCTAGCTAATGAAGTTTTTTTTTGCATCAGTTTAATATGCCGACAAAATATTACCAAGCGATGTTTATCGAGAAATTTTTCAAATTTGCAATATTTGCGCACCCATCCTAGAACACTTGTGGTACAGAATATATTAAATATCTGAGGATATATGTAACATCCAAAGGGACTTAACATGAATCCATCCGATCCGGATACCGATTTATTTACTATTGTGAGTCAATCTAACGATATCTATCCGTCTTTCCATGTGTTCTTCCAGATAATGCATAGGTCGCGAATTTCGAGATATTTTTATGAAATTTGATTAACTGATTTGTTTTGCCCCGTGTTTTTTGGCTATTAAAAATGGATTAGATTGGATCATCTCCCTAAATTTGAAGAAATGATATGAAAAGAAGGGCAATTTTTTCTCATAAGCGCACTACAAAAGCCAAGGCTTCGTATCGTAAGAAAATTTAAATTTCCAATAGTCCATGATCAAAATTGATCTAGACCCGCAATTTGACATAGACATAAAGTGTACGTAATTTGGATCACGGATGTCTGCAAAAGCATAAAAGGCATCAATTTTATAATTGAAATTTACTGCGTGGTAGTAATTTGACATAAAAATAGCTATACCGAATTTGAACCCCGTAAGTCTATTTTTTAAATCGTATCGAAACTTAAGTATTTGTATAGTGTGATGGACTGATTTTTCATTTTCTGTGATAAAAACAAATAACAGTTGAAATTTTGGGGTAAACATTAACAGCATCGAATTCGGATCACCTACGTAAATTGGTTGGATCTCACATCGGTGCAATGCTTTACTTAAAAGAATCAGGTATAATTTTTGGTGTATTATCCCGAAAATAAACCAATAAATTATATTAGGCGAACGGTTACCTCCATATAATGACTTTACTTGCGTTATAAGGCAGCACTTTCATTATCAGACGTTCCATGTAAAATGGTTGTATAAAAATGTTCCGATGAAACCGGCTTACAAGAGATTTTATTTTTACGCCAAAACGACGTCAGTGCGTTGCAACTTTGATCAACAAATTGTCATCTGTGTATTGAACACGAAAATATATGAACAGCTTACAAACGGACGAACGGGTAGGCTTGAAACAATTCAGAAATTGATTTTAAATCAATCAGTATAATCGATCGGTGTAGTTGTTAAATCCCTCTAGATGTCACACGCATCCGAAGAAACTTAATATGCTCTGCAAATGGCGTAGGGTATGCGAAACATTATGTTTAATTTTAAGATAACTCCTACGATGTCAATCCAGTCGAAACATCGTTATTTATCTCTCATATAGACATTTTTTTTACTCACTCCGTGATGGGTTCCTAGTTTAATGTGCTCTTAGTTCCCCTTTTTTGATATATCTTTTATTAAAATATGTATCATAGAAGCCTTTGAAGCGTACCAATCCATGTACCATTTCGTTGGTTGTTTTTCAGCCTCTTCCTCGGTACATTCGTCTCCAGTTTGATTGTTCGTAAAATCAAAAAATTTTGGCAAAAATATATGACCCAAAAGCCAAATCCGCCGTTTCGACATTTCTAATTATAGATAGCCTAATGTTTGACCTTCAAAAATATATTCGAATCGACTACTATCGTTCACACTAATCACACTAATCACGTTCACTTAATCTCGTTCCAAATTTATATTCAATCAATGCCGAGAAAATCAAGACTGGGAGAACATTTGCAAGAATTCGCTTTTGTTATACTCTTCACGAGTGTACTCTTCCACTTTACAATTTAATTTATACTTCGTGAATACGAAAACCTCTCCAATATTCGAAGATTCATTTTCTGAGCATATAAATCTGCGGACATGTTGACATTACCTGGAAAACAGAATGTCATTAACATATTTAGACTGACGATCTAGTTTGCCTTCAAGTAGAAGAAGAGACAATGGAGCCTTGATGGCTAGTATTTTAAATTACAATAATAATAATATTAGGTTGGCCGAAAAGTCATTTCGTTTTTTGTCCAACTGTGGATTTAAAAGCACCTTTTCACCGCCAAGTTCACATTTAAGGCGCACTGGCTTCATTTGATAGCTGATATCGTAATGCTTGTGCGGCAAAAATGTTGTTTGATTTTGCACAACAGTTTTCATTATGGAAAGTCGAAAGCCGGATTTTCGGCTCACTTTACTTCTATCACTTTTGCATCACGATCTGAAAGACCAGTAAGGGCGAATAAAGAGAAAATAGAAGCCGCAGAATGACAACTCATGAGAACATTGCGAGTTTAAATCGATTGAATTCTACTGTTCTACTGTTCTTGATAAAATAACTATAGAGAAGAAGACGACGCTTGTTTTTGTCGAAAAAACCAAATTTCTTTCCGAATCACTCAATAGCAGAATAATAACTGCGAAGTTTGCAATTCTTCCTGTTTAGAAAAATTGTTTTCCTTTCTTTCTCTTGCCAGGGCAAGCCTCAGCAGCTATTGCCGGCGTCCTTGCCTTTGATGTTTATAGCCCTCACCTGAGTAAAGATATTACTCTGCCTTGATGTTATGATTCAATTTTTTTTTATTAATTACGCCAGTGATATGAACTAAATCACATAATTCGAATGATAAAGAAAGTGTGCAACTGGCCGGAAGGAAGCTAGCGTCTACAGACATTAAGATTTCAATGCATATATTTAAGCTAAATGGCCTATCTGTCGGCGTTCATCGGAAGGAACGGATAGTTTTCTCTAAAAATGCCCCTAGTTCGACACCGAAAGCGTCTACGCTCAGCGGATGACGGAGAATATTTTTCGGTTCGTTCGAGAAGGAAGAAAATTTATAATCCTTTGCTTCTCCACGCCACAGCCCGAACTCAAATTGGTGTTGCCAATTGGCTAATGGATCCCATTCGAAAAATATCAGCTGACTTAGTGCGAATGTGATATTCCCGTGCCACGTCGTTCCTATCTCTGCCTAAAATATATGTTAAGTTAATAAGTAAAATTAACAATTTATGTCTGCGTGTCTGGCGACCTTGGTCCTTTACGTAACAATAATGAAAAGCCTCGTAAAATAAGCGAAAGCAAGGCAGAGTAGCGCATTCTTTTTACACCCAACACGCACATCAAGATAATACCCAAACTCACAGATTCTTTATCACGATAGCCAAAAGCAAACCAGAGGTAGAGTCTTCCGATTGTTTTCTCGCGCAATCTATTCGTTAGATACAACCCCTTGGACTGTTTCCTCTTAACAAACTTGAGAAAACTGTTCCAGTCGGTCCCTAGGTTTATGGCTTTTTTGACGATATATATGAGATTATTGCTTAAAAAGTTCAAAAGAATTCATTTGACTCCCTACGGCACGCTTACTGTTAAGAAACAAAGAAACAATGTGATAAACAGTAATTGAAATAAAATTCCGAAACTCTTAAAGCATTTTGTTTACCTCCGGGAAACTTTTTTAAACTGTGCAAGTATTTTCTTATCAACTCGATTAAGACAATTAAAACTCTTGATTATTTAGTGAATGCGTAAAGTTTGTGAGTATATGCGTATACATCGCTTGAATGTAGGTCTGCTTGTAAGCATCTAAAGATAACTTATTAAAATCATATTACACAGAAGTGTTTTTAAAAACTTTTAAAAACCTATAAATTTGTAGTATTTTTCAATAACAAAGATAAACTTTTAAATAATGCCATGAAAATTATTATATCAGCGATGAGAACAACAATGATATTATTCACGGATTAAGTCGAATACTTTAATACCTATTAATACATATTATGGATGAAATTTTTCAAATATTTGCAGATCGGATCGCTTAACTTTGTCAAAATGCGAATTGAACAAAATCCATACGCAACTGATCTGAAAGTAAATAAGTTTACGTAGAGTAATAAAAATTTAAAATTTGCAGAAAAATTCAAAAGACACGAATCGAACCTACTTTTAATAGTCTGACCCAGAACTGTGGTTTGTCATTGACTTTGAATCTACTTGCGCAGTTGGAAAGTAACGCATTGACACGAGCGACACGAATCGGATTAATGGTCAGAGGGAGTGCGCACATCTATACATGGGCATTCTTAAGCGGTACTGGCCGCTTTCGGAACAATCAACAAGCAGTGGTCTTTCTCATCGTACCTGATATTTTCAGCTTCAAAACGAACAATCACAAACACAATTTCCTCTCTCGCTCCTCCCCTCCTATAGACCTACCCGATTAATATACGTGCCCGTATGTATAGGAAACATCCCAGCAGTGACTGCTTTTGAAGTGCCGATTTTCCAAAACAACAGTGCTCCACTGTGAATAACATCTTTTAACTCTCTCTTTTATCTCTCTGAAAAGAGATTTTTCCAAAGCCTGTTTATTTTTCGAGAGGGTCTGTAAACATGAAATGAAATTTTCTCGCCACTGTTGCAAGAAGATCTTTAAGCATTTTATAGATTTTGTTTTGCATTCTGTGTATGCTGAGACATATGGAATAAAAAACGAGCATACTTTTCGGCGATAAGTATATAAAAAGCAGCATTTTATAATTTATGATATACGATAAGTAATCAAAAAAGAACATATGCATGTATTTGTGCACGTCTACAGATCACATTGGCCACCTGACCACCGAGCAGCTCATTTATTAATTGTTGATATGCAATGAGCAAATACGCACAGAAGTAAAAACGAAAAGTATGTGAGAAAGAAAGAGATAGAAAGATGAAATAGCCTGCTGAATAGTTTGTCTGCTCAAATTCCACAAACAAACAAACAAACAAACAAACATACATACACACACACACACACACACACACATACGGCCAAGAGTACACACATCACGATATGGGCTTTTTGTTCATCATATGCACTTTTATATAATTTTAAATAAATATATGCAAATATATGAATGTATATGTGCATATATATATATATATATATATATATGTATGTTTGCATAACTGGGTGACATATGATATTACACACGTTTTAATCAGTTAATTGCAGCGTTGGCATTTTATCAGCAATGCAATGCCATTGAATTACCTCTGCGTTGATGAAAAACTTGCCTTTGCTGACATATTCGTGCTCAACATATTCACATTTGTGTATATATGTGTATGGTGTGTGTATGGGAGCGTGCGTATGCCATATTCACACAGATACATTCAATATTTGGATTTTTCACATGCAACAATGTTTTCAACGTACGCATATACATAAGCATACAGACAAGTGCACACGCACTTGAGCATTCCCTCTCTTATGCATGTACATTAATATTAAAGTTCGCTGTTACTCGTACACGAGCCCATCAACATTCATCATATAAGTTTTCTTTTTCAACATTTTTTTACTCATTATATGTGCATGTGTGCAAAAGCGACAACAATAATAATGTGTTTGTGTGTAAAAAAAATATTTTATATGAGAAAATTTATAAAGTTTTATTTTAATTAACACAACAATTTACATTATGAATAACAACAATAGCTATAACAACTACAGCGACAACTACAACAACGACCAACAACAATAATAACAACGAACAATAACCAGAACAATAAGGATAACAGAAAAACAGTAAAAAGGCCTTTAGCATGCATTTACACTTTGTTACAAAACTTTTTATAAGTACATGCCACGTGAATGTATGCGAGTGAGTCTGCTTACATTGAAAAATTTACTGCATAAAAATGTGAACGAGGGAAAAAAAGTACACCGACGTTGTCATTTTTCTTTTCGTTTTTTTTGTTTTTTTTGTTTGTTTTATTTTGTTTTTTTGTACATATTGACCATTTATTCTCAGCTATTTATACCAATTTTTTTGTATTTTGCTTCTTCTTTTTTTTTACAGAGCTTTATATTTATTCTTTTTCTTTTTAACTCTTATCACGCCACAATAACCTCAAAATTTATTCACTTTATTGATAATGCAATAAATCGCAGAAATATATACCAGAGAGCGCAATATTTACACGCGCAGCGACACTCGCACCCGTTTTTACAACCCTCCGAATAGCATACTACACTTGTATGTCTACATCCTGTCTCTCCCTCTCTCATCCTTTCTCTTTAACATACTTGGACAAATGCAACAACAACAAGTAAGACCCCAACACAAATACAGACAAACAAGGGTATTTTTTCGTTCTTTTTTTGCTTATCACTCGCTCATTTAAACAATCGATAGACATCAGCACACAAATATACTAACAGTTGTACATTTTTGTATAAAAATATTCGCGTAGAAAAAAGAAAATTTTTTTCTCTTTTTGCGTTTTGCGTTTGTTTCTGATCATATCATAAAATGCTAGGTAATCGCGAAAGGGGTAAAGTAAGCGAGAGGCAAATAAGAAAATTGCATTCATTTCTCTACATATATGTATATACATATATATGTATACAATGTACATATCATTACAATTTAATTAAGTTATTTCGGAATGCCGCACGTAGCACTTTAACTTATGAAAATATATCCATCGTGTTAGAAACGAATGTCAACAAAACAAACAAAGCGGAAAGAAAATCGATGACCATGCTTAGAGGAGCGTTACTTAGTTTGTAAATCTTTGTGAAAAGGTTTCGACTGCAGTTCGAAGTGCAGTTCCGAAACAAATACTGAAAATATTTACAAATCTAAACATATCTAGAGTTTAGTGCTGCACCCACACAAAAATTGCTGTCGTTTAATAACTTCAAGAGTCGCTGATACCACATTTCAATAGATTTGCAAATCGAACATACATAAACATACAAACCGGCAACACTAATAGTGCATGAAAAGGCGATAACAAGGCAAATTTCACATAAATTTGCACGGAAGTCATTGGAGAAGGTATTCGTTCTGCATTTTAAATAATTACTTGTATGTATGTTAAATACCCTACACCATCATAAACATATTCATATAAAAACTTTTGAAAGTAAGGCGTTTTATGCGAAGTGGTCGAAAAGGTGGTTCGGTGTGAACCATTTTTAACTGCTTGAAGAATTTATATTAGTAACCGAGTAGATAAGGATGACGGCGGCCATGGTAGGCTTAAAATGTCAGTACGGTAGATCAAACATGATCGTAGCTGTAGGGAGTGTCTGCTCGGTAAAAGCACATTTAACCAATACGCTTCCACTCACTAGAAGACTTCCCTTCGTCTCTTTCCTCACTTATTTCTGACCGTCACCGTGTTGTGCCTACAGAGGACATCTTCTAAGCGATTTGAAAAAAAAAAAAAAAACAGGAAAATCTATATTTTCTATGTCTTTTTTACGTGAAGCACTTTCTCTCAATTGAGTCCTCTGGCCAAGCAAGCCTAAATTCCTCAGTCATTCTCCTATTAAATAAAGAAAACGTGCACGCATTGCAGTCGGGGAAGGCCGCCGTTACATATACTACAACACTTCGCCTAAAGCAGATATTCAGTGGTTTTGGTACTGATGCAATTAAAAATGACACATTATTTTCATGAAAGCTCATATATTGGAGCATGCCCAAAACATCACATGAGATGACCCAAATTTCGCAAACTTAATCTAGTTTTGTAAAATGCTCTTATATTTCAGTTTCCGTCATAAAATCTAGAATTTGGACTTTGTCTCCATATAAGGGCTTCCTTTTCCTAATAATCCCTAATAAGAGCTAGGGTCTACAAAACACACCTATGTGATTCTAAGTCCCTGCCATTAAATATTTTATTAAATTGTTACTAGAGACTAATTTTCATCATAAAATATTAAAATTTAAATCTTTTTTTAAAGGGCTTACTATTGTAGTGGGATTGAAGAAATAAACGCATGCGGTTCAAACTTGGCCCACTTTTATGTCAAATTGTTATAATGAGCAAATTTTTATCACGAAATATTAATAATTAGGACTTTTTGGCATATGAGGTATTGCATTGCCTGACTGGTCCTACGTGGTCCAAATAAGGCGGAGATCTTTCTCAATCTATTATTATTAAACAGTTCCCCCATGAAACACTGAAAGTTCCACCCCTTTTTCCATATAAAGATTCAGTTGTCGTAAGAAGGGGTATATGAAAAGTGACTCAAAAAGTTTGTCCGGCCGAACCAAATTTTTCATATCAATTTAGAACGTCCAAATACTATCGCAGAGCGAGTTTTGTCGAGAAATTTTGAAAAATGAAATTTTTTTCCATATAACAAATTTGGAAAATAAGGCGTAATATTGGAAGCGACCGAAAAGATGGACCGAACCGAACCATTTTCAATAGGGTTCCTCGTTTGATCAAAGAACGCCAGTGTTGACTACCAGAAAAAAAATTAAGCACTAAAAATATAAGCTATCGGCGCTATTGAGAGCCTAGTGGTGTTAGAAAGTAATATCTTTACTGTAAGAATTTGTCTACAATTGCAGACTGTAAAGGAAGACTTCTTTAGGATCCATTGGTAGATATTGGTAGGTAGGATTCTATATTCAAATAGTAAGACCAATTCAATTTTATCTTTTTTAAAACTGTTTATTATTCCAAATCTATTTGGTCGTCTTCGAAGTAATTCCCCTCGGATACTATACAACGTGTTTCCAATCATCGAAATAGTTGTTATAGTCGCTATCCGTGAGGGCCTTCAACATTTTTTGCGATTGACCATGTTTTCCTTTAACACGATCAAATCGTTGTCCCCGGAGTAATCTTTCGAGTTTAGGAAACAGCCAGAAGTCACGTGAAGCTAAGTCAGGTGAATACGGTGGTTATGGAACGATATGGTTTGAATTTTTAATGAAATGGTATCGAAGAACTAATGCAGTGTAAGATAACGTATTATGATGGTGGAAAACCCAGAGTTGTCCTTCCAAAATTCGGGCCTCTTTTTCTGAATAGGTTCGCGCAAACGACGCATAGCAAGCAATCTTATTAACCAAGTTTAGCCCGACAAAAGGAATTCGTAGTGCACAACACCGCGATAATCAAAGAATATCAGCTCTCATCTCCCGTAATAAGGCGTTTCGTGATCGATTAATAGTCAGAAGTCACCTCATCACAGATTCTAATGCGATGATCTTTTTGATACCAATCGAAATATAGCGCATTTCAGGTCCAAAGTATCTTTCGAAATGTTGTTGACTGACCCGCTTGAAATGCCAATAGCCTCAGCAAGGACCCCAAATGTTATTCGGCGTTCTGAACCCTTGATTTTTTGGATGTGACTTTCATCGGTAGAGGTTTATTCGTCTTCAAGCCGTTCTCGGCATTTTTTGAATTGTTTATACCACTTGTAAACCCTTCTTCCCGAGAAAGTCTGCTCATCAAAGACTCTCCCTAGTAGTAAAAAAGTTTTATTTCGCCAACAAAGTTTAGTGCAACTTCTTTGCTCAAAAAAAAGCACAGATTGCAAAAAATCGAAAAATGTCCGTTAAGTGCTGTCAAAGTGTTACAAGGTCAAAAAAAAACAATATCTGATATTCGATATACTCGGGCAATTTAATTTAAATATTGGTCATACTTTTTTAAAAACCCGTTATTATAATTGGTTTTTAATGAGCTCTTTAAAGGTAGAAAAATTCACAGGGAGAACTCACACCGACAGCCGACATTTCCCTTTGCCCGAAATTTTACCAGCACATTAAATACATTGTCCCAACTTGATTAATTTCTTAAAGTTATTTCTATTATTTTTTTATTCACTTCTTTATATCTATTCTACAAAAAAAAAAAAAAAAAAAAAAAAAAAAAAAAAAAAAAAAAAAAAAACCATGAATGCGAACTGTGTTACTGTTTTATGGCAATCATCTCTGTTTCATATTTTATATGTTTTTCATGGATTTCTTCTTTTCATAACTCCTATGTAAAAAAAAATCATATGTAGCACGATTTAATGATTTATTACATATTATAACATATAGCTGTCGGCTGTGCACATTTTTGCAACCGCATCTTTACCTTCATACATAAGCCATCCGCTTCGCAAACGGAATGAAAAGCAAGGATGTAGTAATGTTGCATGTAACTGCAACGTATTGAAAAGATTGATTAAAGTTTAAAAAAAGCGTTTTAATATTTGCAAGTGATACGACAAAATGCGTATAATATGCTTCTCTTCACAAGCGATCATGTACGTCGAAGCAAGAGAATTGTACTCATCCTATGACGAGGTTAAAAACAAGAATAATGTTGTTAGCTAAAGACCTATCAACTTGTAGCTGCTAAGACTAATTTTGCATTGAACTTTTAGAAGAGAGTTCTGTTCACTTTCCGGTTCCATTTACATCAAAATTTTACTAGGCTATCTTTTTTAAGTTCTGAGCTATAGCCATAGGTAGGCCATTATTGCATACGTAAAAGAAGGGAACGCGATTTAACGACTGTTAAGCAGGCATTGAATTTCATTGAATTCATTAAATCTCTTTGATTTGATTTGATTTTTGACTTACAATAAAACTCACAGTATGACAGACACGTGCAATATTACGATGGTTAAGAATTAGATGCTTGTGAATAATTAGGAAAGCATTTGTGGCTCTTCGGTTTCTGTAGTCAAACGTTAGAATCGCAATGTAAGAAGAAAGGACTCGTAACTAGAGGGAAGATAGTCGTAACTATAAGAAGAAGGGACTACCCAACGCTTCTCACAAATCGATTACCAACGATGAGGTAAGCTTTACATTTAGATTTATCTAATAGTTTTCATACCCACCACTGTAAGATGGGGGTATACTGATTTTGTTTTTTTCCAAAATATATGTAACAACGAAAAGGAAGCTTCAGAGACAATGTAAAGTATATATATTCTCGATCACTGTGACTTTCTGACTTGATTTAGCCTTGTCCTTGTCTGTCGGTGCGTCTGTGTGGTGTTTGTTGTTGTTGGCACGCTCTTCATCGTAAAAATGATGGCTTCACCGACTTCAAATTTGGTAGAAATATTGCAAGTTTCTGTACGCAGGTTGGTATCGAAAATGGGCGAATTTGGTCAGAGCATAAGTGCGCAGTGGAGCATAAACTGAACGCAACTAACTTTTTTCCAACAAATATTTTTGATTTTTTGCTCGTTATTCGGAAATTATTTAAGTTAGAAGGCTGAAACTTTTCACATTTGCTCTACGCGACACTTCACTCTCTATGTCCAAAAATGGAATCAATCGGCCGTGTCCGTACAAAGTTAGGAATCATTAAATTTTTCATTTTTTCACTTTTTTGAGGTTTAATGCTTATTTATCATAAGGCAGACAAGACAAAAGGTTTAAAACTATTTTGTACACTCCTCAAATGAAGATATATTATCTGCCTAAAAATGGGTTCATTTTAAAACGAATTTGGTAGACAACGCGACCAAGTTTTTTTTAATAATACCAGAGATATGGGTGTCAAATAAAAGAACTTGGAGAGTAGAATGCGAAAATCATAGTGGAGGGTAAGCGAGATTCGGCCCCCGTCCAATACAACTTTCTGACTTGTTTATATCTGGTTAAAGTACATGAAAATGGAGAGTAGATTTAAAAAGTCTCCGTGCGACAGACTTTCGCAAAGGACCTTCTTTTTCTCTTCTAAGCAGACTAAAGTTAAAAATTCCCGAATTTTGCGTGGTAATATGTTCTTTGATGGAACAGGCTTCTCTCCGATGTCTGGTATTTATTTATGGACGCCTCTGCATTTTCTTAATGTGACCAAATGAAACTTAGGGGGACACCGTGATGTAGATGGAGGGAAGCAGAAATGGAAGGAGCGGGAGAGAGAGAAATGAAGAGTAGGAAAGAGAAGGAATGAGGGGAATAGAAAGACAGATAAAGAAGAGAAAGGAGGGAGTGCTAGAATATTTTTATTGTGTAGTGCGATAAAAACCTGCGCTTTGAACAAAGTAGGCTGCGCGCATTCAACTTTATGTCTTTCTCTTTCATAAGTTCTTCTTAATCGTCGCCGTTACGTCGTGTTACACGTCTAAGGGAAATCCCCTTATTGATTGGTCATATTGAAAACACCTCTGTTTTAAAAAGAAGAAGAAAAGGATTTTTTTCTTCTCATTACTCATAAACTAGACCACTCCTAAGGATTAACATTCGTTTAAATTCCACGCCCGCGCAGTATTGTATGTTATTGAAATTTAATTTTTCTTAGTCTTTAGTTAGTTTTCTTTTAGGAAAGTATTAACCACGAGATATTCGGCCGAATATAATTTTTCTATTTGCTAAAATTTGTCAACTATTTCAGCTTTGAAATAAAGTAAATAAATCTTAGACAGAGCAGAAGGGTAATGGAGGCATGTCTATGCCCACAAATATTTTCCATATTTTCTTCTTTTTTTAACATTTATTTCATTTATTATTTATTATACTCCACATCACTTGTGGTGCAAAGGCAATATTAAGTTTGTATGGATACTTACAACACCTACAAGGAGTTGAGATAGATGCACCTTTTATTATATAGATCGATTCTAGATCATTTTCTAAATCAATGTAAGCTTGCTACCCGTTCGTTTTGTATTCTCGTGTTCAACCTACTGATCGCAATTTTCGAGATATTTTGATGAAAACTACTACTGATGACGCAAATGAAAATCAATCAAACCACTTTTCCGACCATTTGCCATATATTTGAAAAGTTGTTATATGTATTAAACGGAGCGCCGCATGGTATTTAATGGTTGGTCGCGGCCGGCTATAATGTGTTTACTTGTTTTTTAATCAATTTATTTAATGTAATTAGGTTAACCAATTTGTATATTAGTTGTCATGCACTACTTAATGTAGTTAATGAGCCAAATCTGCTTAATTGCAGTTTCTAATTGCCTTGTGCAAATTGGAAAAAGTGTTCAGATATTTTAAAGAATATTCGCATCAATGTCTTATATTGAGAAATTGTACACTTAACCAAACTGACACTTAACCAAAAATGCCGTTAAATAAACGAAAGTTAATACCACCCAGAGGTGGTTATGGTATTAAAAATTCGATGTTGTTTCTAATTTTAAGCTTAAAAAGCGTACGGTAATTATGCAACATCTCATGTTTTTCCGAGGAAACCACATTTACACCACAAAAATTTCTGTTAAATTTTAAAATTGATGCTCAGCTTTTATTTTTTTTTTTTTTAGTTAGAAAGTATATTCATATGAAAGGGGTATCTCATTCGCCCGAACACTGGACATATAATTTGCAAAAAAAAAAAAAAAAAAAAAAACAAAGAAGAAAATATTTAAACACATATTAAACCAACTTAAACAATTTTAAAATACATGTGAATGTGCATGTGTATGTGCATGTAAGCATTTACTGCTTACAAAACTTGAAATTTATATCACTGGAGCAAAGATCTCAGTCAGCGACAGAAAATAAAGATGGGAGCGAAGAGAAAAGCAATACAAAATTTAAACTAATGCTGTTAGAAATGCAACTTAATATTCTGACTTGTAGCAGTTGCAAGATAACCGAAACGTATGCAAAGCAAAGCAACAAAAATTACTCATTACAACAACAACAACAACAACACCAACGGCAGCAACGATAGAGTGCAAGTATCATTGTAGTGTAGTACCGTTGCATTAAGTTAAAAACAACAACAAGACCAACAACAACAACAACAGTTTCATATTCAACCATATTAAGTAAAGGAATAACGTTAAGTGCCAAGAGCTTGAGATAGAGAAGAGAAGAGAAGAGTTTGTGGAAAACAGTGCTAAATGTTGCCATAAATTAACACTTGCGTAAAAGACTAAAAAGGACAGTAAGGACATAGAACAAGCAGTTATTCTTTACCTACACAAACACATGCACGGATATATAGCGTATATAACGTGATTGTAGAAAACCAACTAAAACACATTCTGTCAAAAAATGAAAAAAAAAAAAAAAAAACAGAAAAGAAGAGAAAAGTTGCAATGAAATGAAAAAAAAAGCACAATGAACTTAACAAACTGAGCAGTTGCTGAATGTTCTGCAAGTGTAAACACAGCTGTTAGCAGAAAACAAAAAAAAAAAAAAATGAAAAAAAAACCCTAAAGCGAAGAAGAGTACATCAGCCCTTGGAACGAATCTTGAATATACACTATCCGCCCTAAATAAGTGAAATTGTAGATGACATTGTCGAAATTATAATTGTCATGTCAGCAATATTGTGAAGAAAGGAAACCTGCTCTCATGCCCCAGTAAACAATTTTGCGAAGATCGAAATCAGTATCTGCTGAATACCTATAACTATTGATAAAAATATTTTAAAGGGTTCTTTTGTCTTTTTTTTTGTTTTTTTTTCTTTTTTGGTTTCTTGCGCTCATTTCAGATCTTTTTCCGAAGTTCTTATGAGCAAATTAAATTTACTTTCTAAGACAAAATCTGCAAAATTGCATGCGAGAAAAAAAATTTATATTTTTTCTCAAGCTGCGGCATGGAAGCGTACAATTTGTGTAGAGAGATAGAGGAGCGGACGGGAAAACGTGTGCACGGGGCAATGAAGAAGCCTTAACCTAATCTAATTGCCTTACTATTTAAGACATAAGACCATATTCTCGAGAGTCTGGCACTTTCTTCCAAATGTTACAAATTGAATGATAAAAAGAGTATAAGCTCGCCAGCTACGATGAAAAATCCAAAAAAATAAAAAAAATTAATGCACAAAAAACAATTTGCTTTAAAAGCAACAGTGAATTACAGGTAAGGTTCGTCAACATTTTGGCCCCTGGAGAAGTCAAAAACTATTAATAGATTTTCTAAGGCGAAATATAATTTCCTTCGTTCATTTTTTTTTTTTTTTAATTTGGAATATTCAGCGCGTAAGACTGAAATCTACTTGATCCCTATCAGCTGTTTGGCTTTTATCTTCCTGCCATTTACTTACGAGTAATCTATGAGTGAAAAGATATTTTAGCAAAATGATATGTTTCCATAAGTTTCTTATAGGGCTATTACGTTTCCGATTTCTTCCGTCCTATATCGGTTAGATGACTTGAACGTGCGCAAAAATTCTGAGAAGCGTAGTCCTCATTTTTTTTCTCTCTAATATGTATATGTGTCAAACATGCTTATTATTCTTTATGATGCAAATATCTTGTGTCGGTAACTTAAGAAAGTACTAATCAGACTCAGGGTGAGATTTACTTTCGCTCTCTCTCTCTCTTTTCCCTTTTCTCTCTCTTTCTCTCTCTGGCTATCTGCATTTTTTAAAGACGACGAATGCCTTCCTATGTTGAAGCCACCAGCAACCCAAAGAGAGTTTCATAGCTTACTGTTATGCTCGAGCTGCTGCTCAACTCAGGTATATACTACATGATGCTTACAAAGACGAGCAAAACTTACTCTTAGTTGGCTTTTTAAACAAACTGCGATTACATAAGCTGTACGTGGAATATTGAATAAATAATAAATCATTTTTTTGCTTGGGATAAATTCTTTTTAAATCCCCAGTTTGCAGTACTTGTAATAATAATATATCATCTGATGAAAATAATTTTAGCTCAAATATTCTTGGCGGATCTACACACTCGATCCATTTATAAAAGCATTCGAAAGTGTGTTTGATAAGTTGCCTAAGTAAGTGAACGAAAATTGATGAAAGTGACAGTTAAATATTAAGCGAACAACCCTACTTTATAAGATAAAGTGAGCGCTCGTAAAAAAACAAGAGTTAAAGTTGGCGATATTTGTACATAAAAGCAGCGGATTACGAGATCGCAATTGCTACAGAACTATAACTTAATGGAAAGAAATTGCATTTTGGTTCAAAAGTTCGGATCGCCTTGTCGTTCTCTTTTCCTTTTTTTTTTTACATTATATCAATGAAATTTCCAATACACACGCACCTAAACTTTACCAAAATAAGCAATAACTGTAACGAATCACAAACAGTTTCATTTCGGTAACTTGCCAGATATTTTGTTCCATTTTTATACTCTACACAACTTGCGGTACATGGTACATTATGCAGATGGGCTTAAGATAGACAAACCCTCTATTTTACCGATCAATTCAGAATCGTTATCTGATTTAATCTAAGCTTGTTTGTCCGTCTGTCCACGTAAAATTGTGTGCAAGCTATAGTTCGCAACTCTTGAGACATTTTGATGAGATTTGGTACAGTGACGTACTCTGACGCAAGGACGAACGCTATTGAAAATGGTTCAGATAGGTCCACTCCCCATATAACGACCTATTCTGAAATTTTACTATCTAACCATTTCTTTAACCTTAGATATCTGACTATACGAAAGCGTAACTTTCTAAATTTTCTTTAAAATACCAAGGTTTTTTAATTGGGCCCAAAACGTCCTGGGAAACCGTAATCGTTAAGATATACTTTATTTTATTTTTCTTGATTTAAAGACCAATGCGGAATTTAAATAACTTTAGCTTTTAGATAATGATATAATTTTCTTTTATTGAATAAAACGAGATTAAGTTATTTTGGATGACAGCGGATTAATTTAGAATATTTAGCAGGGACGCCATACGTGTTACCACGAGTGCGTGCAGTAATCAACAGAGCGAGAGAGAGAGAAAGCTTTATGAAAACGGAAAAACAAAAGAAGTCCGTCCTTCGCTTATTCTCCGATTGGTTTTGCCAGTTCGAAAGAGCTTTATATTAAAAGTAAAATAACTCTATTGTATTACTTTATACCCATCTAGCAAAGAAATCGTGGAACCTCCACGAACTTGTTATAGAGTCCAACTATCATTTGGTGTCCTATCGAAATTAAATTGAGTGTAACCATGACTACTACTGAGTAATCTATGATTCTATTTTTTATTTATACCTACAGTTCAGCTACATTAAAATAATAGGCGAATAGATAAGAGTTTTAAAAATAAATTTTAGACTAAACATTAGGAGTAAATTTTAAAGTAAATGTAAAGAAACAATAAAAATCAAATTTATAACACAAACGCTAAACAATAAAAAAAACAAGTGCATTTCTAGCGTTGCAAGAACATTGTAGCATTCTTGCTTAACTTCATTTTCCTACTTAATCTCTTATGCAAGTTTTGCATATTTTTGACAATAAAAAACTTACTCTAACTGTATAACCTAGATTAAGATAACCTACATTAATGTAACCTAACGAATAATTTACACTAATGTAACTCTCGTTATAGCTTAGCAACCTAAATTAGTTACTAAATTGAGAAGTAGCAATTACTCTAGCGTGAGCAAAATAAGTCAACCTAAGGACTAGTTAAGTTTACCTGTAAACAACTTTAAACAGAGGTAGCGTCAGTAATAAAAAGAAGTTTGGTGAAATCAACAAATAATTTTTGTAGGTCGCTATAGAAAACTTATAGCGAATATAGATTCAAGCTAGGAGTGATCCACTAAAACGATGTAAAGATACGAAAGCTTGGCAATCAAAAATAGTGAACATAATTAACTTAATTCGCGAATCATACGAAACATTGAAGCGTAGAAGTTAATTAAGTGTCGTAGACACGCATTGATATGCGAGAGACTTCATTTCCATAGTATTTAAAAAATCCGATATTGCGATGAAATTGTAGATATGTATGTTTTTTTAAAACACCCTGAGCGAACTGAAAGGCTCATAAGTATTTCGACACTGATTCAGTTTAATTTAATTTAGTTTCATGAAAATAAACTGCATAGAAGAACTGTTAGAAACTTTGAAGTTAATTGCTCTTGATAAAGTAGCGGATCAATAGCAATATTTATTAACTTAACTAAGAATGAAACACCTAGGATGAATGTAAGGTAAGGCGGCAAAAAGGCTAACGAATGCAGTGTCAAACTTCCTAGGACGAAAGCAGAGAATCGCTATTGAAACAACGTAATATCTATGAAAAGAAGACGGCACGACCGAAGCATATTCAACTATTGATCTTAGCAAGCTCATATTTTATTTTATTAGAACTTGCGATTGCTTGTACGACGAGTTTTACATTAACACCGTTGTTGTTACTTATGCGATATGTTGTTGCAAAAATAAGCCTGCTTTTCCTTGTGTGATCTAATTGCAACTGTAGGTCAATTTTATATTTACTCAACTGCGATATCTCTTATTTATGATTTTTGTAACAGATATAATAATAATTTTTTTTTTTATAAAAACACCAGTTTTATATAATCGCATGTGCAAAGTATTACATCAGAATGTTGTAGTCATTTATAAAAAGTATTTACGTCATAATTGATATCTTACAAAACTCTTTTGCATATTTATACAAATAAAACGTAACACATGGTAAAAGTAAATAAATGTAAATCGATGTAGAACACAATATGCGAACGCGAACGCGAACGCGAAAACAGGATTATTTATGTTTGTGAGAATACCACTTACGAAACATTATTTAAAAAAAACGCTTATAGAGACATGAAAAGAAACAAAAATACAAGATGTTAAAAAAAAAGGTGGACGAACATTCGAGATATGCGGGTTGCCAGAACGGCTATATGCGATCGAAGTATTTCTGAACTATGGAAGAAATTGAAGAAATCCAGATATAAAGAAATGACGAAATTTATTAGGAAAGCAATCGGATTGTATAATTTAATTTTTCAATTGAGTAAAATGCCAAAACTATTACAGAGTGAAAGATTAATTTTTCAAAATGGATTTCATTTCCGTGAATAGTGTTTCGCCTAACTAATGTTAACTTTACATTTGAAGTGTTGATCTAAATTCAACAATAGAAATCCAAATTAAATTCCAAACGACTTAAATGCAGTGAACTGAAATAGACTCCATGCAGAATTTCGTGTATCGACGCTTCTGATGATGAGAGAAAATAAGTCGGCGTAAGTGTAGGACTTTTTAAGCTCTCGCTTGTCTGCCTAAGTACCCTAACAGGTAAACAGAGCGACTCAGCATTTGCAGGTTCAAATCTCAAGTGCGATAGATTTTACAAGTGAAAGGATCATGCGATCGATTAACTGTAAGAAAGTCCACTTTGATGTACCTTTGTTAACTTGTTCTTATTATTATTCTGACCGTAGTTTTATCAAATGCTCAGTCACTAAAGCAATAATACTTATCGACTGAGCGCACATCCGCTAGGTTGCGGCTACGACGGGAACATTCTCTTAGTGATTGGCTCCTGTCAAAAAAAAAAAATATCACCTAAAGGCAGGCATGGGAAAAAACCAAGCGACACTACGCGACACCCTGGAAACTAAAAATGTGTCGAAGAAAAAAGAAGAAAGTAATGCTGCGATACGACCTAGAACAGTTGTCTGCATGTTATAAAGAATCATACCATGTTATAGAATACCAACAGAAAATCTGCGCAATTAAAGTCAGAAAGCGAGGTGGTTGACGGCAACTAAAAAGTCAGTCTTCTGTCCGTCGACCATTTTCTTTTCTTAAAAGTACTCTCTCAAGCACTAAAACAGAATACGATTGGACCTGTAGTACAGAGAAGGCCGAGAAGAATCTACATTCTCCCGATTCTTAAATGAGGTCAACGGGGATTTAAATCAAAGTGAATGAAAACTTCCCTTTTACAATTTTTCTATTAATCAAACGACTCAAGTTAATCGAAAATATGTTTACTTTATTTGTAATAAATTGTTTCTCATTAACTTGTGCATCGCAATACTTTTGCGATACCACAACATTCTTTTTTATCTATTTGACTTTCTGTCACATTTCATCAAAATGATTTATTAAAATTTTTCTATTGAAGAGTTGTTTGTTGGAAGTCTATAATTTTCAAAGCAAATATTCAATTTAAGAGCACCTTCGCAATTATTAGAAGCTCCGGCATGTTGGCAGTACCTTACCATATCTGCAACATTGTATATTTTCTCAAGTTCTGGTAGGAATCGTAATATCGCCTCTGGATTAAGTATGCCATTCGTTGTCAATCCGAAAGCTTCATTCTGACAATAAACGGCACATTTATGATTTGGAACAAGTTTCGTGAGATCTGAATCGGGTAAATTTCCAGCAAACCAATCTTGCATTGGAACGTTTTCTCGCTTTTGGCATTCAAACAATTTCGACAAAGTCCTATGTATCTGCAGAATAAAACGATAATTGCAAATGAGAATCTATTGAGCATCAAAATGATCCCTATTTCGTACTATTCTGAAAGCGGATGTGCTACCTATGATCATGAAAACCAAAAATACTATGAAAACTTTCATCGCTTTTTTTCTTTTTTTTTTTTCAATTTCTACTATTAAAAGCACTCGAATTATTTGACTGATACTAAAAGAAGAAAGGGATGATGGCTTCTATTTATGCATTATGGAGACTGAAACAATTTTAATTAATAGACATGACTATGCATTAATATTTAATCGACTTTTATACACTCTCCGTCAAGTGTTTATGCTCAAAGAAAACAATTTATAAGAAACTAGATTAAAAAATATTTCCTTCATTTCTGCCGCCATTAGCGAAACTCATCCCTTTCCTTACTAATATTTAATTTGAAGTACGTCATTGAAAGATCTAAGTAATGCTTCAGTGTCCGCTTTCTTCTTGGAAGACAGGAACATTTATTAGGCCGATCAGTGTAACTGCCTGTAAGAGCAGTATTTGGCGAAGTGTTTAGTCATACTCACGATGATCATGAAAGCGACTGCTTGGCGACCCAATGTGACTCTTTAAGCATCAAGACTTGATTAAGAATAGCTTGATATTTTCTATATAAACCCACAGTACGAAATTTCTCCTTCATTTTCATTCGTGTCCATTGTCCCTTTGTATAATCGACTTAACTTCATTTGCCTTGAGATATTTCTTATTACTGATCAGCTCAGTCCTTCTTTCACTTTAATCAAGTTTGATATGAAGTTTCATCTAACAATGTCTGAGTTTTCGAACTTCAGTGATTTCGAGAGTTATTCTTCTCGCAGTTTCCAAAGCTAAGAAAGCTCAAAAAGTCTAAATGTCGAACTTTACATCGTTTGCTAGACATAGGTTTTCTTTGGTTTTTTGAAGTCACTGATTTGTACCGCATAGTCAAGCAGACGGGTATGCGTTTATCAAAACCACATGGCCGAGATAATCTTTAGTGCGGTAGAGCATAATAATCGCATGAGCCACTGCCCGCCTCTCTCTCTCTCTCTCTCTCTTGCTCCTCCACTTCTTTCTCACCCTAATCGTGTTATACGGATCATAGCGGAACATCTTATGTCCGGAATGATTGATAATATAAAAAGAGAAAAATTATTCTGAACTTCGGTTGTTTGTGCCGGCTGAAGACCTCTTTAACCCTCCTGTAATTTCCGAATCCCATTCTTTCTTCGTTTTAAGCTGTAACCTCACACCCTTTTTAAGCACCTATGCACATCTTAATAATTAACTTCAAAAAACGCCTTATCCCGATGACTCCAAATACTCATTTTTTTCTACAGCAAAGAAATAAATTTAAAATTTGACAGCAGCTGTCATTGTGCCCAAACTTGTGCATAATGTTACATAATATCCAAATCAACTTGATACATAAGACGTTCGAGTGGAAGAAGAGCATAGCGTACATCTCAACTAATTAATAAAACTCAATCAAATTTATTAAAAGTACAACATAAGCTTTTACTTACAAGCATGTACATGGAAATGAAAATAACTGTAGGGCTACCGTGGTTTAGTTAATTTGAAGCAAAACCAATGCAATTTCTTAAGCAAAAAAGAAAACATTCAAAGCGTCATAATTAATTTAGTTGCAGTCGCAGCAAAGTCTCCTAACATTTCGTTGTGCATTTGTATTCGTGACAAATCAAGTCAAATAAAAGTACACTAAGCGCTAAACAAAGATAGCCCTAAGCCAGCTAAAAGCAAGCTTAAACACAAAAAAAGGTATCCCTACGTGCTAAAAATGTATCCTTAGGCCTAAGAAAAGTTTCGCTATGGCAAATAAAGCCTATGCCTAGCACAAGTTATATTTTTCACATTTCATAGCCTTGTAACTATCTGTGTCTGTATTATCATTTCTGAGTAGTAATAGATCTTGTATTGCCGAATACCATTCTAGCGTTTTGCTATTAAAAGGAGCGTGGAAGACTTCGGTTGAGTGGCCTGTAAACTAACTGTCAGAATATTGAAAAATGTTCACACCTAACATGTTCGAAGGTTGGTTGGTACTATCCAAAAAACATATGAATCTGCCAACAGTGTTGCCATATATACATGTTAGACGAGAGACTTATTGAGTGATATGAGACTTTGCCGTTTTTTACGAATACATGTACACTACGACTTACTTTTCTAATGCTGTTATTGTTGTTGTTTTGTTTGTCGCACTTACTTGTTGTACATAGGTGTAAATTTAAAAGTTTGAATTACTCTCTGAAACAGTCTAGCTTTTCTTCTATTATTCAAGCAAAATATTGCCTTATTTGATCTCGACTATCATCACATTTCTCCCTTTTATTTTAACAGATATCCGTAAAAAGAAGAAAATAAATTCTCAATCCTGATGAAACCGAAATCTGGAGACTAAAGCATTGAAATGGTATTATATATCCAACCGTACACCAATGATTACCACAGGTGACAAAAAAAAAAGCTCATAAGTCGACTGCATTCATTACATTTTTAGCTTGAGGCAAATGTACCTAATAATAATATGGAGATCGATCCTTACATGTGAGCACAGTAACGGGGATCAAGTTTCATTTTGTGGAAATATAATCGTTTTCCAGAGCAGAATAATATTTGAATTTAACCACTTGCATAGAGCTTCCAAATTGATTTTTCAATAATAGTGATAGGCCGAGTTCCCTCGCAAAACGATGCTCAGCAGCCAGACGGCGGGTATCAAGAGAAAGGAAAAACGCAGTTTTGAAAATTTGCTATTAAAAAAACATGTATAAACCAAAAGATCGCACATTGATCAGTAGGCTACAAGGAAATAAGTAAGAACATTATAGTCGGGCAAGGCCGACTCTTAGATACCCTATACCCTACCCACTTCGCCTGGCACAGTTAATCACTCGTTTTGGTAATAATACAGTATTTGGGAAATAACTAAGAACACTACAGTCGGACAAAGTCGACCTTGCCATGCCCTACCCCCTACGCACTTCGCCTGGTACAGATAATCATACGTGTTGGTAATGATACACGAAAGGGTACCCATTACTTTTAAGCGAAGACACCCTTTCTATAAAAGCCCGCATATTGGATGATGGCCGGAATATTAAATGACGCGATCCTAAATTTGCAAACTTACTTCATTTACCAAAAAATGTTTCTTCTTAAATTGATAACATGGACCAATTTTCATCATAAAATATTAAAAACTAAACCTATTTCTGAAAGTTTTACTATTCATGAGAAATCTAATATGAAATGCGGTCCAAGATTTATAAGAAATTACTATAACGAACAAATTTTCATCACAAAACATTAACAATTAGGCCTTTTTGACATATAAAGGTGGACTTTTCTTGAGGATTCTTATATGCGATGGTATCCAAATACTGTAAGGTTGACTTCTTGGATTCTTGAAGTATTAAAAATTATGTCTTTTTACCATAAACATTCAGTTTTCAAATTTTCGGATGTAATCCAAAGCATTGCCCCAGTGAACGTAACGTTCAGCGGGAAATTGTGAAAATAGCACTTTTTTCCTTCTTTCAAACTAAGGCTGTATATGAAGAGTGGACCGATCCGAATAGTTTTAAATAGCGTATAGTTTTTAATAGCGCACGCCAGTATAATAAATTTCGCAAAACATCTCAAAAGTTGCGACCTTGAGCACAAAAATAGATGGACAAACATTAAATGGACAGGCGGACGGACAAGCCAGGATTAAATACATTTTCTTGAATCGACCTGTATAATAAAGAAAGACGTCTATCTCAACCACTTGTGGTTGTTACAAACGTCAACATGAACCCTTCTACCACAAGTAGCGCAGGCTATAAAGAGAACAAGCGGTCGCAAAGTATTTATCAAATCTGGATAAACGTATAAAACGTTAATTGCGCAAAAGCTAATAAAATTACCTCACATTTATGAATATTTCTCAACTGTTGAGCGAAAAAGAGAAAATGAGATGATGGGAAGCTACAAGATTTAAGGTGTTTTCCTTATATGAAATGGTCGGCCGAAGATTGGTATTCAATCATCTAAGATCTAAGAAAAAATGAATTTATTTTCCCCAATCTAAAGGTAAGAAGCAACTTACACTTGTAGAAGATAGAGGAATTAATTCGTTAGTAGGTGATGCGTTCATCCATTCGTGTATCTCATTGACGGCAATTAATAATTTTGCCCTAATTACCGACCACCTTTTGAAAGTGTTCGTTTCATCTCCCGTTTCTTATCAAAATTTTTAATTTATTTTCTTGGGGCTTGTATTGTTTTCACCTACAAAGATTTAATTTTATTGCATCCCGGCAAAGATCGGAAGCTCTTATGCTTTTGCATCTTTCCTTTTACACAATTCTTTGTATTTTCTTTGATTTCGGACAATCTCTTCATCAAGTATCCCGCCCGTTCTAAAGCCAAATTCTTTAGATTGACAATACATGGCACATTTTTGACGTCTATTAACGCCCGCGAGATCCTTAGTTCGCTGATTTCTAAAGAAAGCATCTTCTACCTAAACGCTTTTGGCATTCAAACTATTTTCTGAAATGTAGCGAAACCCTACATAATAATAATCACGGAACATATAAAAGTAAACATCATTGACAATTCAAGCGAATTCTATTGCAATTTACTATAAAAGGCCTCAGTACTGGTTATGATCATCAAAATCGTTGCTGCAATAATTAAAAGTTTCATACTTTGTTTTTTTAATAAAATTTTTGTTTTTGTTTTGCTTTTTGTCGACATGACTAATAATTTAAAGGACAAAAAGGTCTGTAATGAAGTGTGACCTGAGAATTTTTAAATGCCAGAGTTGACGGACTATTCTTGTTGTGTTTTTATAAATTATTAATAGTTATTACGATGTTATCAACAAATTTTCCCATGTGTAGCAACATGACGACTTCTACGTATTCCCAGTTATGCGATTTGTGCGAAAAGTATCCGAATTTAAAGACTTTCGTTGGAAAGTGAACAAATTAAGAACATATAGCAAGTATTTTCCATCGATCGAAATTGAAAGTTAGAGAAACCATAGCTGGTCAATGAAGTGAGAACAGGTACAAACAGAATAGGGATCATGTCTCATACCACACCGTTCCTTTTGATATAGTTATTCATGTACCGACTTTTAAAATAAAGCTTTATATGGCAGGTGGTCAAAAAAATGGTACGATCCGAACCGTTTTCAATAGCCTCCGTTCTTGGTCCAAAAAACGTCGGTGTACCAAATCTCATTAAAACATCTCGAAAATTGCTATCTATAGGTTGAACGCAAGAAAGCAAGACGGACAGACAAGCTTACAATCACTTTCCGAATTGATCGATATAATTAAAGGTACGTCTATCTCAAGTCCATCCGGCTATTGTATACATCTGCACAAACTTAATATACCCTTGTACCAGAAGCGATGTCAGGTGCATTAAATAAACCAATATAAATCAATATATGCACATGTGTGTATATATACAATCAGTTAGGATGAACTCGCTTTTAATCTGAAATTTTATAAATTGCTTATTCTTAACTTTTTTGTTGCTGTTGTTGTTGCTGCTTTAATATAATCACAATTTAAGCCTTAAAATCGAAGTTTTATTTAATTCAACTGACCTCATGTTGTAGCGGGATTTACGAATATAAAAAGAAAAATTAATTCCAATGAAACTGCAATTGGGTACAGATTTTCAACGCTCCCCCACCCCTCCTCTCCTCTTATAATCAATTAACCAGAAGTAAAGCCAAACATGTGTTCGATTAGGGATTCTACTCATAATGGCTTTCATTATAACTACACTTGCAATTAAAGTAATTTGTGCTTGCAAGTATTTTGATCAACGGTATCTATTGGTGCAAATGATAAATTAATAAATGATAAAGTAATGCGAAGTATGAATGCACACCACCTTTAAATTCCATGATTTTTACCGCTCTCTACATGAAATAAGTGCTACTGAGTATTATCGACTATATACAGACGCTAATCGTAGAACGCTCAAAACTGTGTTTTCGACATTCATATCTGTTCATCATCCATCAAATGCTTTGATGTTGCTCCCTAATATTCCAATTGTCGGATTTGCTTTCACCAGCGATGGGAAAAATCCAAAAGACTGGAAAATGTCTACCGTACGAATTGACTGAAAATACTTGCTAAGCAACAAAGAAGAATTTCCCCTGCCTACTACTGTGGCAATCCCAAGCGCAAAAAGTCATGGATTAGTCCAGGAGAGCCATCGGCGACGACAACGAAGCGGAATTTCGGTGGCGATAAAAATTTTGCTGTGCGTAGGTTGGGATCAGCTGAGTGTAGGGTATTACGAACTGCTAAAACCGAATGAAATTCTTATTACAGATGTCTACCGATGTCAATTGAACAAGTTGAACGATAGACGGTAGTAAAAAATATCACCAATAACGGTTAACAGACGCAAAGTCATGCTCTTGCATGACAATGCTCGGCGGCACATTGTCGCAGTTCTGCATTGTCGCGTTCCTTGCAACCTATCTCATATTCTTTTTTCGACCGATAAAATTGCATTCGTTTTGCTTCAACACCTTAACACTCTATTACAATTACTCGACGTAACAACGGCGTAGGTCATAATTTAGCATTGAGTCTTTTTAAGCCGAAACACTCGAACGCTTTCTTGGATGGATACTAACTACGTTCTCAAGTTTTCAAGTCTGCTTGCAGCTAGCTAATGACAAGCGCCGTTCGTGTAACGGGAAGAATCGTCATTTTAAAGTGTGCGAAAACCATCTTAATTCATTGAAAGGGTTGTTAAGCGAAATTGAAGCGTATCCCAATTAAAAGTAATAAACCTTAACATTAAAAATTGCCAGATGAATGATACTTGGATGTATAAACGTATATATAAGGGATACGGTGTTGCGCGATTCTTCAGTTTTTGCTTGAGAAAACAAAAAAAAATTATTAAGTCATTGAAGCCATGAAACTTTGTATCATAGTACTCATAGTTTTGGTGACCGTCAATTCCGCTTTGGCCGCCACTGGGGTGAATATTAAGCCAAAATATTCATAGTGTGTGCTTAATCAATAACTCTTATCGACTTTCTATTTCACTGCAGATTTTTGCAGCCGTAAGGGATATGCTGGAATGCCATGAACAGTTACGCATCAAAGAAGAGGACTTGATATTTATTGACGATTTATCGCAAATTCAACCGGTCTCATCGTACAGACCCGGCCAGAGATGCTCCATATATTGTCAGTCCGAAGCATTTGGATTAACAAAACAAGGTCGACCGATGGAGGAATTCTGGCGTAATTACGCAAAAATTGCAAATAGATATGATTTGGATGAAGTATTCCGAAATTGCGAGTATCTTGCAGCCAATACCTGTGAGGCCCCTGTCTTATTGGGAATTTGCGCGCAACGTTTTCCACGAAACTTATAAATTAAATTAAAACAAAATTAATTTTACATTATGGAACTGTGTAAATTCGAAAACCAATATATGTTTGTGAGAAAATGAAATTTTTCAGTTGACATTTAATTGCGGACTTATTATGGGGGAGACGAAGCTCGAAAATCGAAGCTTCATTTTGACACTCTCCAAAGCAATACAATTGATTACCGATCGGGTTCAAAAAGTTCAGTACGTGATGCTTTGCGAAGGGTTCAATATCAAAAACGAATATTACTTTCCATACTTTTCAACTATCCGCAAGAGCAGCCGAGTAGATAAGAATCGCCACTGCGAGATCAGTGTTCGCTGATTTAAATCTCAGAGCGGCAGAGTTCACTTTGCTGGGAGCTATAGTGAGTGGTCGTGGCAGTGAACACCCACTAGGCTGCGGCCATCATATCTCCCTCTCTCCTTCCCTGTTTTCACTACCTTCCGACCGTCCGAAAATGAGGATTCAAAAAGCGAAACTTACAAGGTAATCAATCGTAAGATTCAAACAATATATGGAAGAAAAGAAGAACTCGAATCATATTTGAATGAAAAGATCGGACAGTACGTAAATGAAGATAACAGTGTGTAATGTCACGAATCGTATACAGTAGAGATACATCAGGTGATCTATGTTGTCTTGTTATAAGTATGTAATACAGTTTGGTTTGTGTAGATGTATCGTTAATGAAATACAAAAATTAATCTAAAGAGCAGAAAACTTAAATGCCTCTCGGCTAACAAAACACCAAAGAATATATCGCGTCTGAACAGGAGAGAGTTAATGATAACCTAAATATATTTTATTTGTACTTTATTACATAACCGATTATGCGCTGTTCTCTGCGGACAATTTAGAACGATTTGGACACTAAATCCCATTTATTCTTCGTATACATTATGTTTACTTAAACAGTCGTTTTATAGGGAAAAAAAGAAAAAATAACTTCTTGTTGCTGACTTGGCAAGGAAGTAGCCTTTGGCAGAAAATTGTAGGGGCATGGAACGAAACTAAACCTAAAAATAACACCTTTATGTTTTATGTAGTGATGGTTATCTTCTATCTAGTTGAAAAGTTCATAGAATAACATATATATACAACCGTATAACAGAACAATGTTATAGAACCTGCTTTCATTCCTTCACCGGCCAAGTTGCAAACAGTAACTTAACAGTAAACGTGTTAGCTTGATATACTAAAATAGAAAATTTGGAAAACCGTTCATAAATTAAATTGCTTTCAAGTGGAAGAGGGAAAGGTGAAGGTGAAGACAGGTAGTAATCTGAAGTACACTGGAGAGTTAGTTCGTCTCAAAAATAATTATATTTTCAGATGATTAAACTTGAAGACCGTGTTCATATAAGTTCGAACAATGGCTGGCTTTTTGGACGTGGAATAGACGCAACGACTGAAAAAATGATCAGGTCCTTCGCTAAGCTTATCCCTAAAAGACGTTATTTCGCCGTTATTTTTTGCTGATATACGGAAGTTGTTCGTTGAACATAAATAGCTATACAAGTTTTCTCTCGAAAAACTGCAAACGTCTTATGACTACGACCCATTTTTTTCTTCAGAGAATGCCCCACGAGAAAAGAGAGAGAGAGAGAGATAGAGAGATGAAGGCCGCAATATAGTGATAAAAAAATTTACACCAAAAAAACTTACACCAAACAAACTTACACCAAAAAAACCTACACCAAGAAAACTTACACCAAACAAACCTACACCAGTGCAGTGGATGAATTTTGTGCATATTTTTGGAAGTCGCGATGAATTTTTGTATTTCCAAGGCATAAAATTTTAGTGTACAGGAAATGAGGGCAGTATGCATTCATGAATTATCCATTACCATTACTAATTCAATGTTGTCACCAATGGGTAACGGCACATGTTGTAAATACTAAAATTAAATAGACATATGTATGTATGTATGTATATTGTGAAAAGTGATATAGAATGAACTAAGAAACTTACATTTTTGGAGCAAATATCATTGAAGTCAACTGGTTCCCGCCGAATCAACAATTTGGTGATGGTTTTATTAAAATTTTTTTACGTCTTCAGCTCCAGTGTGATCTAATCACTATACTGGGCCAGTATTCATCGTTAAATTCCCTACATCACCCTATAGTTATTCATATGACTGTTTGGAACGAGGTCTCTTAAGGAAAGTGATCGAAAAAGATTTGAACCATTTTTAATAACGTTCGTTCTTCGGCCAAAGCCGATCTGTCCGGTTTAACCCAAGAAAACTAGGCGGACATACAAGCTAAGATTGCTTCAGAATCACTTTATGTTTTCGTTTTATGAAAAGAGGATAGATCCCATGTCCTGCTGGGTGTTCCTTACATTCACCAAAATTTAATATACCTTTGCACCAGGATGTAGAATGTAGGTCTAAAATTAAAAATAGATGAAATGGTTTGGCTTTGGTTCAGTGGATAAGTGATATCTTTTCTCTTTCCAAGTTTTGATGTCAAGACCTTGTCTAGGTCTTTCATATTGAGCTTGGATTTTTTCTTATTAAAACTCCCATAGCTAAACATAAATTAATTAGCATAAATAAATGTATATTTTTTTGTTAACATAAATAAAGTGAGGAGTGCCATGAAATTGTTTCAATGACTGATTGATATCCGATAATAATCAGCTAAAGCGAAGAAATCGTTATAGCATCTTTAGAATCGAAAGACCAGGAGCCGTTGAATGGTTCTCAATGTCGTGTAAACAACAACAAGCAACTGTTGATTATTGGAAATTTTTATAATTTAATCTGTGGTAAGATGAGCAAGAATTTTTCGCTTTCGAATTTGTACTGTGGACGTGAGCTTGACACTTTGACCGATCTCGCCGATTTTCAAGGCCAACCTGTCTGCAAGAATTTGCAAAGTTGTCGTTCCATTTGAAACCGATACTTTAATTTTGCCAGGCCCTGCCAAAATAAATGAACAATGCATACATTGCATGGAAGCTCTCCAGAGCATTCCTTCTCGTTAGATTATTTACTGAAATGGAAAAAAGACCTTAAATCAATTAGAGTGCAAACTTCATCCGACATTGGGCATATGTCCTTTCTTTCTTCAGTTAATGTGACCGTGTTGGGAAGAATTAGCCTTTCCCCGTTCTTTTTACCTTTCCAATCTATTAGCAACAGTTTTATCAATTATTCTACGGTCTCTTAAGCGTTCAACGTGCCATGGATCATTAACAAATATTAACTGTAACGAACTTTCTTCCAATTGAGACTGCAACTAAACTACAAAAATTGAATCATTTAAGATTTGTTCCGGAAGATTTTTCTCAGTTTTTTATAAAATTGCATTGGTTCTGCTTAAAAATTTTCCGGCCATATGGCACTTCATTGTATACTATATACATATATATATATATATATGTATGTATAGCATGACATGGAAGTGTTAAGTTCGGTCAAGGTCAAGCTCGGTTTACTTTAAAATTGGCTAAAGCTGTCAATGTCAAGCTTAACGTAATGACATCTAAGAAAGTCATTCTGCCTGGATATCCGATAATGGATCGTATATATTGCATAAACATTTATCAATTCCAATGGATTGTATTTAACCAAGTGTCATTGTTCTCTTTTAAATGTCTATGTTCCCTGTTTCAAGTTTACTCTGCTTGAATATTGAATTGTATTGAAAGCCAATCTAATTAATAAAAAATTTTGTTAAAAAAAAAAAAAAAAACAAAACTGTGAAGCGTATCGTCATAAACAAATAATTAACCTTAACATACTATAAAAGTAAAAAAAACTATATATAAGAATCGTTAGATCTTTGTTCAAGAAACTGTTGGATCTCGTTCTCGAAAGAAATCAATTAACCATGAAACTCTTCACAATATTAACAATTTTGGCAGTAACTGCAAACATCGCTTCCGCTTTAAGAGTGAATACTTAAAAAAAAAAAAAAATAAATAAATAAATATTGTTTTTTTTTTTTTTTTTAGTTTTGCCTAATAACCTTTTTAATTTTCTGCTTTCCCGCAGGCATTTGCAGTGATAAAGAATATGTTGGACTGCCATGAACGCTTGGGAATCAATGAGGAGGACTTAATGGTTGTTCAAGATTTGTCTGAAATCAAAGGCGCTTCGGAATACACGCCCGGTCAACAATGCTCCATATATTGTCAATCTGAAGCTTACGGATTTACGCGACGCGGTCAATTAAAAAAATGGTTTATGCGTAAACAGCCTAGAATTGCGAAAAAATACAATTTGGAAAAGATATTTCAAAATTGCAAACGATATGCAACAGACACATGTGATGGACCTATCCATTTGGCACAATGCGCTCAGCAGTACCCCCTGCATGCAGGAGAGCATAACCTATAAATTGATGTAAATTTTTGAAATAAATACAAAAAAGGCTTGAGCTGGTTTTTCAAAAAATTTCGAAACGTTTATCATGGAGCTATCGGCAAGAAGTCAAACAATTTTTTTTTTTTTTTTTTTTTTTTTTTGGTGCGCAGATCACCACTCAAGTCAATTAGTCAGTCAATTTTTCTACGTTAGTTGCATCCGAAGATAAATTAACGAAACACACACACTCAACTTATTAAACGATTTTAAAATCCGCCTGAGTAGCCTGAGTAAGTAAAGGATTCCGACTGACGACTTAATGATCGTGGATTCAAATCTCTCTTTATAATCAAAAATACTCTTCAATGTTTTGAATAATTTATCACATAACATGTAGGAGAGTTACATTCACCCCCATTAAAATCATTGCGGCACCAAACTTTTATTTACTGCCACGAAAAGGTGATAAAGAGAAAAAATTTATCTTTCACTTTTACTCCACTAAGTGCTATTGCGAAGAAAAACTAATCTGCCACGTCGTGACGTCCACCATAATTAATTTGGAATTAACACTCTCCAAGTGCTTCTATCAATATCATCGGCGTTATTAAGGAAAAATTGACCCACCAGATCGTTGTGTCCATCATATTTCATCATGTTCTATTTTGAACATTCCGTTGTGTCTGCCTTACGATAATTAAGCACAAAAGTGAAAAAAAAGAAAATTGAATCAATTAACTTCGTGTGGGCATGGCATTTCTCCCATTATTGTACATAGATAGTAGTGGGTTACATAGAGTAAATGTTGAAAATTTTAGCCTTCTATCTTTTATAATTTGTGAGTAATGAGAACAGACCGCACAAATTTTTGTTTGTAGCTGCGCGCTTTTGCTCTGACTAGGTTCGCCTATTGTCAATGCCAACTTGCGCGCAAAGAATTCTAGTGTTTCTACCAAATTTAAAGTCGATGTCTTCATCTTCTGAGTCTAGACGAGTCCAAACAACACACGTCACACAGACACACAGAAGGATCGACATGGTTTATTCAATTGAGAATTCCATGCTGCTCAAGACTATATACACTCTATATGGTCTCTGAAGCTTCCTTTTGACTGTTGCCAACATTATGACAAAGTGAGTGTAGCCCCTATCTCATATCCCTATACTTTTCAGTGGTCGGATTAATTGTCATTATAAAGTATTATTATTAATTGATTAGCTAAATCAAACTGAACCAAATACTCATAAGTACGGTCGGCAACAGATTTTCATGAGAGCTTGACGCTGCGCAACTAAACACTGATCAGAACATGGTTTTGAACTGGTTGCGTAAGACTAAACACGAAGAAAATTTTGACATTTGAATATCATAAGAATTAGCAGCGGAAAGTTTAATGGACTTTTTCATAGCCGTTGCTGTTGCAAAACCAAGTCCAGTCCTTTTGAAAATACCGATATCGGGCGATGAAAAAAGGATCGCCTCTCCGATAATGCTGTGAACGGTATGGATCACTATGTAGCAAAGGCCAAATTAATGTGATTATGGAATGTGGGATCGTAAATGATGAGGTGTTCGAACCTAGCTTGAGGATTGACTTCACTTTCTACTCTTAATAATAGAGAGTAATTGACGTGACACTAGCATTCTCAATGACTCGACAAAAAAAATTGAAATTTTATTGGGATGTCTTAATGCAATGCCGCGGAACAACACGCACTATTTAACAAATATTTGTTTTGCTTTCCGCAGAACTCTCTTAACGATGCAAAGCAAACTCCAAAAGGAACCTATATATACTTATTTATGTTTACTAAAATTAAGTCAAAATAAAAACAAAACATTTTGGAATTTCGATGAAAAAGCTCCACAAACTTTCTTCTTTATATATTTATTATATCTATACATTTTATATCATTCAACTTCATAACTAAAATATATACATTGTCAGCAACGGATAATAAAATAGGTGTAAAGTAAATTGATTTAGCTTACTATCGAGTTTATGCTCAACAATCCTTTAAATGGATATTTCGCCACTTCTCACAGTTGGAATAAAGTCTTTAAAACAATTCGTTTAAATAAAGTTCTCTTTGAAAATTTCAAGTACTCTTTGCACCTTTTACACTTTATACACATATCTTGTAAACATAACATTGAAGAATTTTCCATATATTTTCAAACGCAAAATATTAAAAGCGAGGATTAATTTAACTAAACGAAAGCATTTTAAAAAACTTGAATCAATTATATTGAAATTTAACTTCTTATTTGCACTTGCTGCGGTCTATATGCAAACTATTGAAACTTTTTATAGCAGGAAAACACAAAAGATTTGGCAGCATTTTTGCTCATACACTTGATTTTTGCTGTCATTTACGCGTACATGTTACTGTTAAGAACAAGAACATAATTCATAATCGTTGTGTTTTGTCATCATTAATAATTACGACGCCTTCCAATAAAGAAATTAAAATAAGAGAAATTAATTTTTTAATAATAATAGTACATTTAAAGAAACTAATATAGAAGTGTTATCCATCAGTTCACAAAATTGTGTGCAATTATTATAAATTGAAAATAAACTAGAAAAATCAATTGATTATGAAATAGCAAAAAAACAAAACTAAACAATTCCTAGTAAACGCAAAAACAAAAGTATAGATTGCTCCTGCTGCACAAATATAAAAATTAAGAAATAAGAATTTCAACCCCCATCCGGGTTAAAAATAAAAACAAGTTTCAGTGGTTTAGCAAGTTCAAGACTACGCCCCCGCCTAGACTGTGTTTTCGCTACCACCCCATAGCAATCAACTAGGCACAAGCAGTTAATTGTCTGGTTTTTGTATTTTACTTATTTAATGTTCGGAAAGCTCATCATTGTTTTCACTTTATATCCTTAAATAAATTCGATTAAACCGAAAAGTTCAACTGTTTACTCAGTGGTGTTTGTGTGTAAGCTTCCATTGTGTTATACTCGTGATCATTAATTCTTCGCAAAGTAAGGACGAATTTTTTGATCTTCGGACTGACCGCATTTACTCCCACGCAGAGTTTAAGCTTACATAACTAAGATATAGCATCGAACATGTCAGCCGATTCAGATATGGAATATTCGGATAACGATTGCGAGTATGATGATTACTATAATTCAGGTAAATATACAAAACAGTTGTTCTCATTTACTTATGCTTTCATTTCAAAACACTCTACGATTACCATGAAGTTTAAAAAGAAAACAGAATGTTACGACACCTTTATGGCCGACAATTTCTGGATTGCTTTAGCTATTTATTGGTGTTATAAAAACACATTCGAACGACTGTTTGGAATGAATCAATTGCTTCGTTGCCGTATCTTTTCGCGGTCAACGTAGAAGCGAAGTGGAAGACTATCCCAAGCCAAAACGGCCAAAAAGGACCAATAATATTGTTACTTGGATACAAATACTCGGGTGACGGTGGCTAATGAAGTCTTGTCTGATGGCTTTCTTTTTCCTTTCCACCGAGGAAAAGTGATCTTGTCAGTGTATATACCCTAAAGCTCAGCATAAGATAAAATGCCTGATTCCGAGTTCGTTCAGACAAGTCTCTTCCTGCCTTGGAATTTCTTAACAAACACAAAAACGCATTATGTTATACAAACATTACGACTTTTCTTCAAAGGGACGATCTTGCAAAATGTAATCAATCGTAAATCAGTTCCAAATTGCTAAGCAAAGTCAGTTGCAAGCCTTTTAGCACTTTATCATATATTCTACATTTCAAAAATGTTTGCTCTTTCAAAATAACAATAACAACAATTATCTATTTACATATACGACTTTGTTCATTATCACAACAAAATATATGCGAAGGTTTTTACGTTTGAAAAAAAAAAACAATTATAACAAACACGAAAATAGTAACAAAGGTAATTAATATTTGACAGCAACAAAAGCTTAGTGATTAAAAAAAAAACAAATGAAAGTTAAATTTATCGATTTTTATCGATTTAACGCATGGGGTAGGAAATGTAAACAAAGAAAACAAAAATTTAACAACAATAACAATAAGAGTTAGTCCTCAAAATAATAAACAAGACTACTGTAAGAAGAAATGGTAAAATGAAAAGTCAAGGCAGGGGTACGATGTTATTGAAAACCCCCGAAAGGCAAACGTGACTAAGAGTCATTATCAAGGTTTAGATTAAAATGGCAATGAGAATGAGAAAAACAGAGCAAATAAAACCAAAGCAAGAAAAATATAGAAAAAATACTTAGTTCAAAAGTCAACAAAAGCGAAAGAAAGAGGGGGAAATAGAGATTAGAAAATCTAAAGAAAGATTTTAAAGGTTAATGTCTGTTCTAATAATAACCAAAAATCTGTTTTTACATTCTTCTTCGTGTGTTTCTTATATTTCCCAAGGTGAAGACTGCGATGTTGAACGATTAGATCCGAAAAAAGCAGATCCGGAATATTTTGAATATGAGTGCTTAACGGTTGAAGAAGTGGAAAAATTGCTTAACGAATCTGTTGAAAAGCTAAATACCATACTTCAGATAACACCTTCACTCGCCAAAGTTCTTTTACTCGAACATCAATGGATGAATCATGTGGTTGTGGACAAATATCGTCAAAATGCTAATGCTTTACTAATTGAGGCACGAATAAAATCGCCTAATCCTGCTAATAGTAATCTAGCAACAATATCCACGTCGACAAATACAAACGCTGATGTACCGTCAACAAGCGCCGCTGCTATTGCTCAAGTCTCCTTAAGTGTTTATAGTAAAAATTCTTCGTGCAATAATGGCCACAGTAGCAGTAATAACTATAATAATAATAATAATAATAACAATAGTCGGTTACATGGGTTAAGCGGGTCAAATAGTTGCAGTACCATTTCTCATCAATATCGCAGTCAAATGTGTCCCGTGTGTGCTACTGTTCATTTAGGCGATAAATTCTATAGCCTTTCATGTGGTCATGTATTCTGCAAGGATTGTTGGTCGATGTATTTCGAAACGCAAATTTTTCAGGTAAGTTCATCAAGAAATTTGAAATATTTGTCATAATATTGCCTCGGTTGTGTTAGCTTTTCCTTCTTGAAATCTAGCAAAATAACCAATTCATTTTCCTCTCTGTTGATGGCGACGAGGTTTTTCTGAGTTCAAAAATCATCATCATGTGTGTTTCTCCGAGTTTAGATCGACTTAGACCTTGAATCGCTTTTTAAAAAGTTTATAACTTTATCTGTTTGATAACAACTCAATGGTCGTGGGTTCAAATCTGAAGTGCGATAAAGTTTTCATTAAACCGATAGCCTTATATGCTGGTCTCAAAACTTATTTCTCTGGCTAAACTAATTATAATAATGATATGATAACAATTTAAAATTTATTAACATCTCTTTGCTTTATAGGGCATCTCCACACAAATCGGTTGTATGGCGGCAATGTGCAATGTTCGTGTCCCGGAGGATTTAGTTTTAACACTAGTAACAAGACCCGTTATGCGAGAAAAATATCAACAATTTGCTTTTAAAGATTATGTGAAATCTCATCCGGAATTGCGTTTCTGTCCAGGGCCAAATTGTCAGATTATCGTGCGTTCACGGGAAATCGCTCCTAAAAGAGTGATATGCAAAGTGTGCAATACATCCTTTTGTTTCAAGTGTGGTATGGATTATCATGCTCCTACCGACTGCCAGATCATAAAAAATTGGCTAACCAAATGTGCGGATGACAGCGAGACGGCTAATTACATTAGCGCCAATACCAAAGATTGTCCCAAATGTCATATATGCATTGAAAAGAATGGCGGCTGCAATCATATGCAATGCTTTAATTGCAAATATGATTTTTGCTGGATGTGTTTAGGTGATTGGAAAATGCACGGATCCGAATATTATGAATGTTCACGTTATAAAGATAATCCCAATATAGCCAATGAATCGGTGCACGTTCAAGCAAGGGAAGCGCTTAAGAAATACTTGCATTATTACGAAAGATGGGAAAATCATTCGAAATCTTTACAGTTGGAACAACAAACATTGGACCGTTTACGGCAACGTATCAATGATAAAGTAATGAAAGGTCGTGGCACTTGGATTGATTGGCAATATTTATTCAATGCGGCAGCTTTATTAGCCAAATGCCGTTACACTTTGCAATATACGTATCCCTACGCCTATTCGATGGAAAGCGGTTCACGAAAAGATCTATTTGAGTATCAACAGGTGAGAGGAGATAAATAGAAATTTAAAAAAAAAAAAAAAAAAAAAAAAAAAAAAAAAAAAAA